>NW_026889778.1:13057500-13665000 GCF_033153115.1 Saccostrea echinata
TTTCATGCATTAATTGTTTTCAGAAGCTGAAAAGGTATGACTTGTATCCATGTTGAAAAAACTTCACATTTCAGGAAACAGTATGATTAAAAATAGTTAATCAAGGTGCTTTGAGTAGCAAAATAAGCTAAACTGGTATAGCTAATTCAACCACAGAGCTTAGTGAATTTTAAAATGCACAACCTTTTCAACTCTTAATCATTCTTAAAATATTTATATCATCATTTCTGATTCAAGGGAGAACTAGAGATATGATCAGAAGTATATCCGTTGACTAATAAACATGTACATGTATATTGTGTTTTTTAAGTCATTAATGTTTGTTTGTTGTTAAATGTCCCTCTTGGGAATTTTTCACTCATACGGAGACACCATCACTTAAAAATAATGAAGACGTACAAGTCGGATTTAAGGTTAACATTCATTTTAGGAATTTTCAACAATTAATTAAGACGTAAAGAGATAACTCCTTCCCCTTGCCCCTTCCCCTTCCCAGACCCCAGTTTGTTCATGTATGCAAACTAGTCTAATACTTTGGTTTGACATAAAAAAAATGTGAATACATACAAATAGTTTAATGGTCCATCTCTTTGAATGATTTTCATTCCTAATTCTAGGTTGACCCAAATTCATGAATGAAATGTCAAGTAATCTTATCATTGATGCACTTCTATTTAATTTGATGTAGTCATATTATGAACAAGAGAGTGGGGATGACCTCAAGGGTTCATAACCTTAAACCATTAGATGTACATAACATAATAACACAAGAAACAAAATTATGTCTAGTCAAATGGAAAAATTTTCTACTATTTAGGAGTCGCATGATCATTTGTCATTTCAGGGACAGGGAGCGGCTAGGGAGATTGGAACCCCCCCCCCCCCCTGGAATTTGCAGAGTTATTTAAATAGGACTATATACTGATTTACAGAAGCAAATAAAAAATGACTTTGGATGCCCTCCCCCTTTAAAAACATGGACCCCACCATCATTGTTTTTATTTTGTTTGTTTGTTTGTTTTTTTTTTTATTTTGCTCCTCAGGAAATTCTGGGCTGGAATTTTTTTGGACCGAGGTGTGGACCCCCCTCCCCCCCGGAAAAAAATTCCCGGATCTATGCCTGTAACTGAATGTAATGTCGACAACGGGAGATAACTCTTCAGAATGTGAAATTCGTCTATTGTGGCATCGATGATCCACTCTCTACGATCGGCTCATACATTCAGTGTCTGAGAGAGAAACGAACGACAACTCTGCATAGGAGATTGCCGATGATCTTTGATCCTTTTTAAACTTTAACCTAACCATTTGCATTTTGGTTTATTTTACCCCAATCTATACTTAAACTTGTACTTACCGACTGTCATAGGTCCTGTCAACTTCATGAAATATAATCCAATTAAAACACAAAATGAATTAATTTCCACTGATATACATGTAACACTGCACCATGTCACATGGCATGTGCAATCTAAAAATGATAATGGTAAAACTAGTACTAGTACTGGTAGGGTGACGCAAGCCCAATGTGATGTAGAAATTTTCAAAAAGGTGTTCACATACATGTACAGTACAAGAACAAATTTTAAATTATCATAACAAACGATGTTTTAACATAACTTTGCCATCTAGGCCTATTTCCAAAAACAGGCAAATTGTGTGTGTGTGTATTTGGGGGGGGGGGGGGGGGGACACATATAAATTGATTGGGTATGGCTTTTCAAGGAGGTTTTTGCCTAATCAAATACTAAAAAAAGTTTGCACATTTTGATAAATTCATCAAAAACGCTTTGTACTAAAATAATATTATTTGTTGTTGAGAAGATAAATTTAATTTAAAAAGTTCCAATTATGGGCCAAAAATTTATATCCCCCCCCCCCTTTTTATTAAAACCTAATTTACAACATTAATTAAATTCTGATATTTCAGACTGGTAATGAATTAAGTATATGAAATGCGTATAAGAGGTTCATGGGTCACATGGACATCTGAGCATTTTATGCTCGATTTGACGAATACATGTACTGTGTAAATTATAGAATTATTTGGACTTTTTCCTTGGTAAGCCCAATATGAAGGAGTGTGCATTTAGAGGCAAACACCTTAGTGCGGGTATTACTGTCTCATGACAGCATCTAGTATTGATTTGTCAGTGCTTATGGTCAACATGGTTGTACTAATGTAGAGGATTTATTTTTTTTATAAAGTAATTCTTAAACATTGAAAACAGCTTTGTCGTCATTTATTTATTTTCAACATAGCTTTATTTTGCATAATTTTCATTTTTTAATTTAAAAAAAAATTAAGACGATTGACTTTTAACCGCTAAAAATTTACAAAACTACGGGTGATCTGAATGGGAAGGAACTTTTATCTAGTTTAGTTCTAAATTTTAAGGAGCTTGAGTGAGTTTTGTTAACACGAGGCTGGGTATAATTATTTCTTTTATCCTATTAAAACATTTTAGATATAAAAACGCACTTAAAGGCCTGGAAATTAATATGAACCCGTGACTTTGTTTTCTTAAAAAGATACATATTTATCCTTTTTTTTAAATATATTTCATTTAATATATTTCATATTTACATCTCTAGTTGTCGCCTGAACAAATCAATGGATTTTAGCACTTCCAAAAAATAATGACAATTTGCTGGGTTTTTCTTTCTTTAGTCCTTCTCTTTTACAACACATTTTCATTAAAACACCAAAAAAAAATAGAAAATTTAGTTCAACCTTCCAAAGAAAAAAATAAAAAAAACTCCATATCCTTCGATTACTGTGAATATCAAAATTACTCTGGCAGCAAGTCTTACATCGGTTAAATCAGATCTTTGATGGATGCTATTACCCTCCCAATACACACAAATAAAAGTTTTATAATAGTTACTCCCCCTCAGTTAATTCAGATATAATGCATCATTTTTAAACATCTATCGGGATATAAATACGGGTTGGTCACGAGATCAAATTCCATAAAGCCCGAAGGGCTTTATGGTAAATTTGATCTCGTACCAACCCGTATTTATATCCAGATAGATGTTTAAAAATGATACATTATTACTTATATTTACATTTATGACTTATTCATATTTTATATTTTCCTGATTACAATCTTTAACGTGTGAAATGTTTTTTTTTTTTTTTTTCAAACTCAACGGCACGTATTTGATCCATTGAGTGCGTGTCGACCCTTTATGACGTCACTGAGAAATTACGTCGAACGTTAACGCGAGGAACCCGTGTTTATACGGATATAGATACGCGTTGCTCTTAATAGTGTTATATAAAAGAAAACATTTGCAAATGTAAATATATACTGATAATGACCATTTTACAACAAAGGCCCTTCAATTATTTTATTAACAATTAAAACGAGATTTATCCCTTCCATCCATTCCTTCAGTTAGATATTATTAACCTCTTATCAAAACCGCTTTAGTATAGATCTTACATGTAATGATCCTCTTGTCCGTAAATATAATTTATGATACACATTAATTTTATTCCTAGGTAATCATAATAAACCGTGCTATCGATTTCTGTTATACATACCTATAACACACTGGCAGTGGCCATTCCGTCTGTTGTAGTAAGAATCCCTTCCACATGTATGCTCCTGTTCAAATTAAAAAGAAACAATTAAAATAGAATAAGCTTACTCCCTAGCAGACACGCATCATTATTATATACTTATTTCATGACTACGGGGGGAACAGTCAAACTTTTGTCCCGAAGTAATGGGGAAGTCCTGGGAAACTGTTGCCCGAGTTCGAAGGCCGAGGGCAACAGTTTGCCAGGTCTTCCTCATTATCGAAGGACAACAGTTTGGCTGTTTCCCGAATTGTCATGAAATAATTGTTTTATTACCTAACATTCTTTATAATTTCTTAAAGTAATGATATAAACATAATAATAAATGGATTTTAAAATACATTGACAAAAGTTTGTTTTATTTCTAGAAACCAAACAAGATGAATATTAATCAAATTCTCACACCGATCGGTGTAAAATCAGAAAAAATTAATGGTGGTGATATTACCATGCACTAAAAATTGTTGTATATACCTGTATCGTTTCGTAAACAACATAATAATGACTTGAAGGTTTGATTACACGCTGAGTCAGACATGTAAGGCAAAGATCTATAGTGAGTGAAAGGGGTCTACATTTTCCCCAAATTACCCTCAGAATAGGTGTTCTTGGCCTCCTCTTTGAAGTGATATTTAATTCAATATATATTCATATGGGTATCGAGATAACTTTTCAAATGATAATTTTAGCAGGCCAAAATTTAGTTATGTTATGTACGAACTTTACACGACACAATGGCTTTAGTCGTATTTCTCAAAAATTGTGTTTAATTTTTTTTTTTAAAGCAGACGTTCAAATTTAGACATGTTACAAATCTAAACATGCCAAAATTTGACAAAATATGCCTCTTCATTGAAAAGAAATCAATTTTACACGATAGGTAGTCCTCATAAAAAGAAATGATGACGTAATAGGACAACTACGAAACAATTTTCTGCTGCATTCTTTTTTTTTTTTTTTTTTTTTTTTTTTTTTGAAAAGAAAGGTGATTGGAATGGGAAGTGCAGGGCGCTTCACTGTTGCAGAATTACCTGAGGAAAAATTATCGAGAACAATGAAAAAGGAACTTAAATAGCTGGAATACTTATAAACAAATTTAATGTCGAGAGATAAAGAAACGTTTTAATGAGTCTGTATGGTACCAAAGTTTGTGTATGAATTGTGAAGGGGGTGGGGGTATTTTTCTTTAAAAATCATTATTTTGACGTTACAATGCAATAAAGAATGCTCTGTGGTATCAATTTTTTTAAATATCATAATTAAGTGATATGATTTCCATTTGATAACATTGAGTGCAGTCAAACATCAACAAAATTAATATGTTTTCAAATGATAAAGTGTTGATCTTTTTTTTTCTAAATAAAGTGACGAAGATTGGCATTGTCTGTATATTTTAGAAACAATCCTTGTGTGTAGGGATCACATATTTCCTCTCCTGCATAATCGTATGCTTTTTGGGGGAAAGGGTTAGAGTTCCAACAAATTTCAATCAACACAATTATTGGATATTGTTAATGAAAATAAGATTACTTCGGTTGAACTGTCTACGTATTTCTGTATATTTTATTGGAGTGTGAATAAACATTTGAACTTTATAGAAAGTAATTATAAATTTTATAGCCTGAATAAATAATTCAGTCTGATTTCTTACCAATTCATACCGGAAGCATGAATTACCTCCAGTAATCATCGACGTTGAAATGCTTCTACTAAGTCGGTAAATGCTTCCTTCCGTAGACGAACATATCTCTACTGCATTACAGTCCAGGTTTTTGTAGCATTCTACGGCACAATAACTTAATGAAATTTCTGTAATTGTCGGTGTTAATTCGGATATCAACAAAGACTTGTCGAAATATGAAACGTTTCCTTGATATAAAAAATTTCCACTAACTACAGAAGCTTCCAAATATGGTACGCACAAGTATAGAAAAATAGGAGGAAAGATGAATAAATTCATTTTTGAATTCCGCACGTGTAGAATCTCTTTTTCAGTAAAATTAAGCAATTCGAAGGAAAACTATTTCTGCTGATATTTGGTCTTAGATACCATTCATTAGCTGTTCTAAAGAATGTTTCCTTGTCGAAACGGTAATCTTTTATAAAAATTCATAACTATACATGTGTTGTTCCTGATCCTTTCATGAATATGCTAATGGAAATCGAACACATGATTTCACTTTAAGAGGTTTGATGTTTAATTTACTTAGCAGAGCCTAGAATAAGACAATTGTTTTAGCTATTGAAATTTTCTTTAAAGTTCAGTAATTCAAAAGCGTTTCTTAAACAATTGATCCATCGAATAAAGCTCAACTAGATTATTTTTTTAAGAATCTGTGTACATCCGGCCTGAAATTTTTAGTGATTTAATGTAATGTATATCAAATTAGGATTATCAATGCTACATTATGCCACTCGACATTCATGATCCAGCATAAGATTTGTTATGCATTCCCACAAAGTGTAAAAGTCTTCTCAATCAGATATGACAATCTGAAATAAACATTAAAATATTTTTAAATTCAATATACTCATAAAATTTTGTCACCAATCAAAAGATCACGATTCCCTCAAATTTATTCAGCTTAAAATAACTTAAAGATATCTTATATAAAGTGCTTTAAATTTCGCTATTTCTGGTACGTTTCAGAGTGTTTTTATTTTCTAACATTGATTTCTGCTGATAAAAAATTAAAGACTATTAAAACTATTATATTATGGAAAAAGAAAGCAGAGGACCGTCATTATGTAATGTATATGACATATGCTACTTTACTTTTCTTAATTATCTTTGAGCGGGTCTTCGGAGGAAGATTTTTAAGTGAGGCTCATTTATATAAATTACCCTATCAATATTTGAATCTGTAGTAATTTATGATGCTGTAGAAATAAATGAACAACATGTGCTCTAGAATGCACCTTACACAGAACTCGCTTATATAATATTTGATTTTTGGATTCTTATTTCTAGACCTCCTTTTACCTAGACAGATGAATAAAACAGTCCAATCGCACTCACAGAAAGAAGGAAAAGACAATAAATTGATTGATAAAAATGATTTTTTATGTGATTTATATTTCTTAATGCTGCAGAAAGAGATATAAGTAATAAATAATAATTGACATTTTTGCATGCATCATTAGATTACAAAAGGAGCTAAATATACACACTGGTTAATTTAAAATGGTAGAGTAAGAAAATAATTATTTAACGTCAACAGTAAAGTATTTATACTTAAAGTATCTTGCTTTTTTGTGTACTTCTTATAGAAAGCATTTCAGGACATTTGTGTGTATATATTAAATAGGATTGATTTGGATGTTTATTGTTTGTTTCAACATTTCATTCAAACATTTTCTAAAAGTATATAAATATATGACCAAGTTTACTTTCGAAGCAGTTAATTGATACAAATTTAAAGTGAAAAAAGATTCAAAATCTTTAGAAATAGATATTTAGATACATAAATATGTTTGTAATAAATCGTTAAAGTCACTTACATGTATGTTCCCGTTTTCAAAATTGGTCTCTGTTTGTGATACACACATACATAAAAAATAGTGAAAAATCATTTTTTAAGAATGTGTCTTTTCTTTCCGCGCATGTAAAATACTCTTTCCTATTAAGAAATTGTACACATTTCACTTAGGAATAATGTAATGTTTATACGTGTACTAATTTCAAGGGTTAAGTATATAATAATGAAAATCGAACACATGATTTTATTCTAATTGGTATGATGAATATCTTATTTAGTAAAATATATTTTGAGACATGGAATTCCAAATCAATGATATTTCTTTTCTTTAGAGATTTGAATTTTAAACACTTTTAAACAAGCTAATTCAGAGAATGCTTGTCCTCCGCGTAAGGAAAAAAAGGAAAAGGTTGAAGAACTGAAGGAAATATGCAGATGGAGAAAGAAAAAGATCAACCTTGACCTTTCATTTTTGTCCTAAAAGGCAAAAGGGTAATTTTTTAGGTTAAAGAAATTCAAGACCTTAAGCTTCATTACAAAAGTATACAGAGAAGTAATCATTTGAAAACTGTATACATAATATACAAATTTTTGACATTTATCTGTGACCTTTTGGCCTCAAAATCAATAGGAGTCTCTTTTAAGTCCAGTGACCAGAAGTATAAAATATCATTCAAAAAGTCAAGAGAACTAGAGTTATCACACGAAACCATTTTATGCAAGACATTGCATTTACCTTTTGACCTAAAACTCAAAAGGATTTATATATATATAAGTAATCGGGAGTTATCATATAAAATAACATAGAGAAAGCTCAGGGAAACGAAAGGTATAACCTGTACACCACTGTTGCTTTGAGGAGCTGTGATGTAAAATTACATAGCAAAAACTCAAAGGTTTTTGAGATGTCGTCCATAAACAAAAGTTTTTGAGATTAGATTAGAGAATGACTGAGAGAAGGGCGGACGGAAAGATCCAAATTATTATCCCCCGCTTTCAGTGAAAGTATAGGAGAAAAATACAACACTGCACAGCAGAATTTTATATTCTTTGAACAACTGTTTTGATTTACAAAATCGATCAATCAATATTCTGTATATATTAAATAATTATGTAAAAGAAAAACCAAATATATTAAAAGCGTTTGCATAATTACACAAGTAAATTGATTTACGTAAATTGTATTCTATTCTGAGTCGGTTATTTTCTTTTTCTAACGCCAGGGACATAACATTGTGTGATTAAAATGAATTAAATCTCTTGAAATATTCAAAATATTATCATGACTGCTTTCCACTTTTTTGTCACAACATTCATGATAATTAAACAATTATAAGGAATTTATTTTATACTGTTATTTGTGATAGGTTCCACAACTTGAAAAGTTATGTCACACTTTGACTCATCATAACCAGAACTCATGTTTGGAAAGCCTTTATGAAACATGGAAATCGATATTGATTGTTTGATTTACAATAGTGAAATGTATAAATAATTTTTTGGTTTGTCAAGAAAATAGACTGTGCTTTACTTCGGAATACATGTAATTGTTTTAATTCTACCTCTTACTATGTATATACTTTTAAAAGATGATCGTTGGAAGCAGATATCAGTACAAAGCTTAAAACAGAATAGTATGTGTTATAGCATGATACTTTTAAGGAGAGATTTTATTTTAGATGAGCTTGTAAATGATCAATTCATCAATAATATTAATTATACAAATATGTATACCCGTGTTACATGTACTAAAACGTAAAACTTTGGTACAAGTTCAAGTGTTTGAGATATTTTGGTAACTTGTGTATCATGGCTTTAACAACAGCATTGTTCAATGTTGTACATGTGTTTAAAGTGCATCGATTTATTTTTTCCTATTGTCAAATTCAGATAAAGATCTGAGAATTGAGGAGTACATTTCATTACAAAATATTACATTTTCAATTTTATTACCTTTCTCAATCATAACAAATAGAGTAGTATTTAGTGTCACTATAAGGGAAAAAACGATCTTTTCGATCTCCGTTCAAATGTTACCAAACAGTCGTCTGGCTGTTATCCTAGCCGTTAACGGAGGTGAAAAATCTGACTCTTTGGCGGGGAATATCACATCTTTTAACTCCGGAAGTAATTTTGTAATCCCACCGTTGAAGAAAGATGAACATGTATGGATACAAACACATCCCTCAAATAATAGATGGATTAATTCATCAGGCGATACTTCTCTAAAAATGTCAGAAACAGTTTTCTGGATATTTGAGTGTAAAAGATACATGCTGTAGGTCCCTATTCGTAGAATTTATGTCTTGATTGTGCAATTATTGTCCTGATTTAGATTAAGAAATACATTCATGGTCTTCAAAAGCATAAAAACACATGGGGCATCAATAATTTTACTGAGGTAAGGTGTGAAACACTCATGTATTCCCCTGTACCAATAAAAAAAATACAACAGTTATAAAAATTAATCGTAGTCAGAGCATTCTCTTTAATATCGAATAAGTTGAGAGACATATACACCATATGCTGGTGAATAGTAATTTATATTACAATACAAATAAGGAAAGCTAAGGATGGAAAAGCTGAAATCATCTCGTTTGTCATACAGTTTAGTTGTTAGTTGGCCCTTATCTGCTATGCTCTATGGAAGTAACAATTGTTAATAAATATATCTGAATGTTGCGCTGAAGGCCATATCAAGTGTTTTTTTCTCGTGTAGAAGTTTTTGAAGAAATTCTGCTTCAAACAAAGAAAAAGTAGGTCGGCTAATAATGATATTATCAATATTATCAGCAGCTGTCAATGATATTAAAAAAAACCTACTTTTTAATTTATCGTGAGGAATGGATGTATAAAGTGTCGAAAAGTCATACGTTTTGATGTTAATGAATCTTGAAAAGTTTCGTGATTTTAAATTTTCTAAAAAAAAAAAAAAAAAATTCAGAATTTTTGAGGATCCACATTTAATTTGCACCACTTCTTGAATATGCTTTAGCACATATTTGTAGAAATTGTCCTTCAAGAAATGTCGAGGCCATTGATGCCGCTGTGAGTAATGATGATGAACAATTGATCGAAACTAAGACGCTCAGTCCAAAATGAGACCACTGGAGGGAGCAAGAATCAGAAACACAAATGTAAAGAGAAACATACTGTAACAATTAATTCTGTTGAATATCCAAATTCTCATACCAAAATTAACAAGCAAAGATTTAGGCCTTTTATTGATAGATACAGGCGCCTTTCATCAGTTCAAATATTTATAGATCCCTCCAAATTTAATCAAAATTATCCATACCAAAAGTAAATCTGAAATGTGTAAATAGCACCGATCTGAAAATTGATGGTTGTACAAATATTGAGTTACAAATAGGAGGTCTTACACTGAATTGTAAATTTTACCTTGTTCAAAACATAAATTGTTCATTTATTTTGGGAAGAGATTGACATGTACAATTTGGTGACAGTCTTTATTTTGATAATATACACTGTAAGAATCAGGAAAACATACCTACTCATGGTAGATGATATTCATATTGGTTCAATATAAAGTGCTTCTCAAAGAACTTTTTTTAAACCTTAGTCGGCAACGGTTTCTTCTGCAAAACATCGAGATAACAAGAAAAATAAATTTGTTCAAATAAGTGCAATTGAAAAAGGATTTATTTGTGAAAAGCCAGGATTAGTGATAGAAAATGCAGTTGATAACAGAAAACAATCACGAAAAATTTCTGTCTTAATTGTTAACAATACTAACAAATCTTTTAAGATCAAAAGAAGTTGTGTGGTCGGTAGACTAGATGTGGTTGATGAAAGAAATGATGAAACAATAAATGAGGTAGTGAGTCGAGAGCAAAATGATCAGATGTCCGTTGAATTACTTAGTACTGAATTAGACGTCTCTCCTAAACATAGGGAAATGGTTGAAAAAAAAAACTTGTAAAGCAAAATAAAGATCTATTTGCAAGAACTGTCGGGGAATTAGGACATACAAATAACTTGAAAATGAAAATCGACACAGGTAACCATCCTCCCATAAGAATGAAACCGTAGAGAACACCACTGAATAAAAGAGTAATTCTTGATAAAGCAATGGATGAAATGTTAAGCGCGAACATTGATCCCATCGAACTCTTCATGATATCCTTAAGAAAAAATAAGAGGATAATCTGACCATTTGGGAGATATTTTTAAATCAAACTTTAAACGCAATTCGTTTTAGCATCGGTGAATTCTTCAGATTTCTCTCCATTCTATTTGCTGTATAGTCGCGATGCAGTTTTACCAATAGGTCACATCTTACACATCTTGTAAAACCGCGACGAAAAGACCCTCATAAAATTGCTTTAGAACAACAACATAAAGCTTTTACATTAGTACACAGCACTCTGAGACGATCTAAATGAAGACAAGCTAATTACGCGAATAGAAATGCAATCGACGTGGAATTTAAAATCGGTTTTCCGGTGTACTTTAAAAAATAATATTCGACAAAGTAAACGTCAAACGAAATGGAAACATTTTATCGGATTATAGAACAAATATCCCCTGTTACTTTTAAAATCAAAAGTCAGTAAGATAGAAAAATCACTAAAGAACATACAGAATTATTAAGATTAGCGAAAATCAACGAACGGGAGTTACCACATGGACCGTGACGAAAAGCCTCTTATGTAATTCCTCCCCAGTCACAGTCCGATGACAATGATAATGATGAAATGAATGAAAAACTATCTGATAATGAATCGAGTAAAGAGGAAATGTCTGAAATTTGGACAAATCTGTAAATTCAGATAAAGATTCAATTCATTCAGATTCAATCAAATCTAATGACAATTTATCGAGTGACAATAGTGAAGATAATATCCCACTATTGGCACAATTGGTTCATAAATATCGTCGAGAAAGAGAAAATTCTTCATCGGAAGACGATATTCCATTATGGGAATTATCAAAACGCTTAAAACAATTTAAAGATATCAAAAATAAACAAATTGATATTCAAATAGAATCTCAGCTAAGGGACGATATTATGAAAGTATCCATAGTTCATCAATAAATGTTAAATAAAGTTAAAACAAAGAATGCTAATAGACGTAGCACCTCGTCTGAACAACTTAATCCTTCAACAAAGCAAATAAAAAATGGTCATTTATACCGATAGCCGACTTATTACAATTGTTAATTTTGTTGGTACAGTGTATGCATGATTGAATACAAATTTGTTGGCCTACTAACTTTCCCATTGTCTTTACATCTTTGACATTTAATTAAGGTCTTCCGTTTCCAACGGAAGACCTTCTACTGATTCTGATGGTTAAGATTATTCTTATTATTCTTTTTTTTTTTCCTAGACGCCAACTTTGAAGCTTCATATCTTCCTCATTTCTGAACGGATTTTGTTCAAATTTTCAGAGCTTTTAGACTTTGCAAAACACTCTCAGAATACTGTAATACAATTCGGAAATTACCTTCTGTTCACGAGTTATTCCCCTTTGATTGAAATTTTTATGCCTCTGGTTTCCAGACAAAGGCTCTGAGACTGTAATAATTGGAGCACAAAACCCTTTGAAATTGAAAAGAAGAAGCATTGAAGTTGTGCACATCGGTTTTTGTTTTTTGATTTTTGCATTAAAAATGGCGCTAGAGAGGGGTCAAAAGTTAGAACGCGGAAAAGAGCAAAAATTTTGACATATTTTCCTTTATATCTTTAAAACTAAAAATATTTTGTTAAAACATGTAGAATAAAAGTTGTGCATAATAGCAAGAGCTTTCATTTGATATCATTTAAAAGGGGCTGGCCCCTAAAATTAGGGATCTAGAGCCCTTGAAAGTTTTCGCTTTATAACTCAAAAACGGTAAATATTTCGATATGGCTTTCGGAATTAAAGTTGTTCTTTAACACCTTATTGATCTCATACAAATGTTGTTTTGTTCAAGTATTGCGTAATATGTCGTAATATGTAGGTAAAAAGCAGGTCCCGTAAACAGGTAAGCGTTTTCATTCGGCAAGTAAATCGGAACTCTTCATGTCTATAACTTTAACAAACTTGCAATAAATTATATACCCTACTGTATTTAATGCTAATTTTCTTCTAAATAAGGTTTTAAACGTGTTCTGTGGTTCACTCATAAATTATTCTTACAACTTTCTTTTCTTTTTTAATTTAGATTTAAAGGGAACACGTCTTCAAATAAAGGAAGGAATTAAATGTATCTATATAACTATATAAGTAATATTAAACTTTAAGCATCGAATAATTAATGATCATTAACAGTACGCATTTCTCCATGTTCACCTAAATGTTTTTAGTTATGTAACACAACCCGCGATCCCACGTTGCCGAGGTCACCATCGACCAGCCACCTGCGGTCATAAACCATGTAAACAAAACAAATATCTGTGAAGACTGTGATCACGTTTTAAATCCATCGTGTAGAAACAACAACTAATGAAACATTGTGTTTTTTAAATTTATATTGAATCTTCTATTTCAATTGTAATTGAAAAGGTGCTAAGGCAAATAATTGCAATTATAGTGATGGAAGTATTAAGTATTAATACTTGTGTAAAGTATAATTTTTACTATCAGTCTCTTAATTGTTTCTTCATTTAATTTTTCATTAAATATTAAACTATATACATCAAATAATACTTTTAAACATACAATAATTCACGCCTTCTTACAGCACAGTTTACATTCTGCTCTGTCGCTTTGTAACCCAGTCTTCGTGCACACGTGGCCGCAGAGAGCCGGGGTCATATCGGTTTTAAAATACATCGTGTACTCATAGCGATTAATGGAAAATTGGGTTTGAAATCATTTCGAATCTTACATATTATTTTATTTTACTCTATCTCACGCTTATTTTTATCAATCCTTACCGCCCGTGCATTTATTCATTTCAAGTTTTGCGCATTTTAATTGCCGACTTAACCATTAAGTTTGCAACAATTTATTTTTCCGTCTCGTGTTTTAAACTGCATGTACACATGCATGATAATTGTAAGTGGAGGTGACTTTTTCAATTCTCGGCATCCTCACATGTGATTTCGGAACCTTAATTGACATTGTGAGGATGAATTCTCGGGAAAATCGAAAAGTTTTACGGATACATACATACATACATACATACATACATACATACATACATGCAAGTACAGAACATGCTCTTTTTATAAGCACGATCATGAATTCGAATGTACAAGTGTACATGTATATGCAAGAGCGCCCCAAATGTACGCATATCGAGTGTTTAAAATATACAGAGAAATACAAAATCCCCGGTCTCTGTTTTACATTATCTTTGCAACAAAATATTGGTTAATCAGAAATCAATTTTATTGATCTATAGCTTATTTTGAAGTAAATTATCGGTCCACTGAGTTGATAATGAGTTGTTTTTATAACGAGTACATTTAGAGTATTCCGAATCACTTTTTACATTTTGACGGTAAACGATTTTATTAACAAGTTTATAAATGGTTGGTTGGTATTAAAGGAAAGCCAATTCAATGAAAAATCAAATCTACATTACACGGCGAGTCTATCTACGATACAGCGGCCTTGACAGGGGTTATATTTACATCACCTTTTTAGTGTATTGCAGGCCACTTCCGGGTATTTCGAATCACCAGGTAAATGGCTAAAACAGTCAGATAACAACATTATAATTAATGAATTAGTTGGTATTGTTTACCAAAAGTATCAAAAAATAAAAAGAATTATTTTCTTGTTGAATGTTGTTGTTGTTTTTTTATTAAGTTATTAAAGCCCCCCCCCCCCCTTCTGTAGACACACTATAAAACAGCGTTCTCAGAGGCGGATCATGCAGAAAAGCAAATACCAACAGAATATTTACTTTCTGAAATTACCTGATTGTAAATTGTTGTCCTGTAAATATAATCATGATAATTATGTAATTTTTTTTTACCTATGTGATTTTTTTAATGCAAATAATTAACATTGAACTGTCATAATTCTACGAGTAGGCTATCAAATAATGATATAATGATGATAAAAAAAATTGTGAAAAGGAATTAAACCAACTCATGTTTAGATTTCATGATTATCAAGAATGACGTATATCACTGCATACGTGTACTCGTACATATCAACATTGATCAACACTGATCAAGTGTATACCGGGACCCGGGATAGTCTTATTATAGCTCTTGCTTTGTCAAATCATTACTTTCATACCCCTTGCATTTAAGAAAAATAATGTTATAAAAAAAATAATAATCTGACATATAACAAGTATACATGTAGCGTGTGCAATTTATTTTGTTAGGGGCATGTACACACGTGGTTCGAAACTATAGGGGGCTACAAATGCGGCCATAACTAGTATATTTTTGAGGTGTTATAAAAAACAAATAATACTCACAAAAGCTTATAAAATTGCCGTTCTATCGATACCTTATATGCCATGTTTCATCCACCAACAACGCCACGACATCGATGAGAAATACCATGCAACGTTTCTACACGGGCATTTTCTTCGAAAAGGGTAGGAAGTTAATGAATTAAAATAATTAATTCTTTTAGTTAACGCATTATGTTTACCTCTTAATTTGTTGTATGCAATAAGCATAGACCTTACTAATAATGACTGTTTGGTTGTCACACCTGTGCATGTGTCGTGCGAGGTACACCGGTTAAGGTAAATTACCGAGAGTCGCGATATGCGGGGTGATTCGGAATACCCTAAATGATCTAACATGGGCCCACATAATACGACTAAATTCGTTTCATGAATGAACTGGTTCTTAACAAATATATGTACAGTATACAATATCTTTTCTTTAGATCTGTTTGTTTATTATTTTCAACCACAATCTGCAGTTACACGAAATCCATGCACAACGGCGCTACACCTGTCAATCAAAATCACTCGATATTGTGAACTCAGTCTGGTGTTACGGCAGCATTTCCGAAGTGATTCAAAATATTCTATCGGCTAATTCTAATTTTTCGCGTTGAATAATAATATTTTGGAACAAAGTTGGAATTAAGGCTGGAGCTGCATGCTGTGAATTTATCACACCTGCAGTCTGCAGTCTATGTATATGAAGCATCTGTTGAGTAATGAATCAGAGAGCATAATATGCGGAACAAGTTTGATTGAGATTTTTAATTTTCCTTTAAGATAAAATGATTAATAACATAATTTATGCATCTAATAGATACATATCAATGTACATGTGTAGCTTTTTAAAAACAAGAATCTGTAATTGAAAATGTGAAAGTGAAGAGTTTAGGTAATAGTTCTTAACCAAAATTTAATGATAGTTCATTCCTTCCTAGTCTCTATATAACTTTTAATTACGGCCGTGCCCTCTCCCCTTCAATTGATGTCTTATACATGCTTTTAAATTCTGTTTATGTATCAAGAAATTTCCACAGGTACTTGTGGACAGGACCCCCCCCCCCCCCCACATTCAACCCCGATGCTTGTTGGACATTTTTTTCCACAAATTATATTTATTTCACTTATTCATCATGTGTACCATAGGAAAAAATCGAGTACAAGTACCTGTGGAAATTTCTATTTGCCCCCCTCCCTCCAAAAAAACTGAAATTGCTTTCCACGGGCTTGACAAAAGGTACTTGTGGACAGACCCCCCCCCCCCCGATATTCAACCCCGGGGCTTGTTGGACATTTTTTCCACAAATTAAATTTATTGCACTTACTCATCATGTGTACCATATGAAAAAATCGTGAAAACCCCATTTGATAATCGTTCCACACAAAAAATGCCTCACTGTATATAGTTAAAACATTAATTTTTCATATTTCTTGATGAAATTAACATGAAAAAAAAGCAACACAAAATTAATACCGGATTACATATCACTTGAATTTATCATAAAGCAGAAAATCTGTTCTGCGGGCTTCAAGGCCAGCTCAGGAACCTAAAGATGTCCTCATTTTCCAAGTCCAGTACAGAACGTAAAATAAATGAAATAAATCACACGATCACTGGGATGAACTCAAAGAAAGAAGACTCTTGAGGAAAAGATATTTTGATTCGACTTATAGACTGAAATAAACTGATATTCTCTTTTTGCCACTCTTTCCTGGTGCCCTGGGACTCTGAATGTAGGATCAGTATTTTTTTCACAGGTCCGTTGTACGCATTGTACGGGGGGGGGGGGGGGGGGGCAGACCTTCTGAAAATAGTCTTTTGCTGTAGTTTTAATATGTAAATTTTGATTTAGTTGCTGCTTGCACCCTCCCCACTCTTTGTTTCTCTACGGTCATACATAGGCGAATCCCAGCAAAAATGTAATGACCCCCCCCCCTCCAACACACACTTTCTTTTAAATATGTATTGCGATAGGACTTAAAATAGGAAAACATTTTCTGCATATCTCTACATCGAAAAATATAAAACAAATATTTTTTTATATTTTCTTTTTAAAACAACATAGATAATTATGCATAGCTAATTAAATACTGAATTAAATATTTATCTTTGCAGACAATATGCTCTGGGTTATAGAACATGATGTGAAAGCGTATCGTAATGCACCTTGTAATCCTTTGGATTTTCAGATTTAAGGCCAATCCGAAAACCCAAAGACGCCGACATTTTTTTTATGCTACTGTAATCGAAGATCAGGGGGGGCATACAGTTTTTGTCCTGTCCACCTGTCTATTTGTCTGTTAGACTGTGTAAGCCTCTTTGTCCGCAAAAAACTATGCCCATAATATTTGATTGGTTGGAACTACTGCTTTCATATTTCTTATGTGTATTCCTAGTAACAAGGACTTCCTTCAGGTACCAACATATTTGACCTCTTGACCTTGAACTTGGAGTTTGATCCTCTTTCGTAAAATTTTACCAAACTATAACCTTGGCCAAAACTTTTGAACAGTTGGTGCTATGGCTTTTATACTTCACATCTGTATCCCTTGTGATAAGTCTCCTCCTTGGGTATAAATATGTTTGACCATTTGACCTTGATCTTGGAGTTTGACCAACTTTTAAACAACTTTAGCCTTGACAATAACTTTTGAATGACTAGTACTAGGGCTTTTATATTACATAGGTAATTTTCTTGTGACAAGGCCTGTCATTGTATACCTTTAATTTTGACCATTTTACCTTGACCTTTGAGTATGTCCTACTTTTGAAAAACTTTAACCTTGGTTTTAACTTTTGAACAATTGGTGCTAAGGCTTTTTTAAAACCATATGTGTATTCCTTGTAACAATTAAGACCTTCCCTCAAGTACAAACAATTATGATCCCTTGACCTTGGAGTTTGACCTTTTAAAGAAATTAACCTTGGCCATAACTTTTAAACTGTTGCTGCTGTGGCTTTCATACTAGTATATATTTCACAGTATATTCTTTGTTCAAGACCTTTATTTGGGTAATAACATTTTTTTTATCTTTTGATCTTGACCATGGAGTTTGACTTGCATTTGAGAAACTTTAACTTTTGCCATAAGATGCCATATGGGGGCATCAGTGTTTCAAAAATCACACGTTGTTCAGTATCCAAATCGGGCATAAAACATTTACAATGATCCTTTAAAGCAGTGAGTTGAACCTAATAAATTACGACTATAGAAATAATGATAATTTATTTCGATGTATGGTCTAAAAAAACGTTTATTATACCTCTGTGAAAACTAGCTTACAAGTGAAAAATCACTAGTAAAATAGAATTTGATTGGCCGAGAAAGTCACGTGTCCATCATGTTTGCCCTACAACAAAACGTCGTGTTTCACGATTGTGACGTCACAATTAAACGAGTGAGGAGTTAGATTGTTTATAGCGACGCTGCTAACTTCGTTCGCGCGGTAACAACAACTAAAAATTCACCCCAAAAAATCACCTTAATTAATGGAATTGCATACAGATAGTACATTAAACATTCTTTGTTAAAATGTTTGCACTTTTCAAAATTCGTTTATGGAAGTACAGCTAACATACGTCATGAGACGTCACAGTCTAGACGTTCCAAATGTCTGAAGAATGCTGTTTGAAGAGGCGGATCTTAAAATTAAGTGAACAATGCACTCGCCCAACGGTCGCACCGTCAACATATTATCGTTGATTGATTGTGTCGATTTAAATGTGTAAAAATGTAATGGTGTTTGAATGTTACTGGTGTGATCACACAAACTTGTCACGTAGGATTTTTTTTTAATGAAACGAGGCTGTTGGTGTACCTGTAACTTACATCTCTTTCATATCGTTCTCATCAAATGCATGTTTGCTTTATTCATTGGATCTCCTTTGTAATTCCTGCATTTTGGTTAATTCGGTATTATAAACAATTTATTGCATAATAGAGACATAAAGATTTCTTCGCAAATGAAAAATCATATTTCCCTCGGGCGTTGCCTTCGGGGAGTATGATTTTTCATGGGCGAAGAAATCTTCATGTTGCCCTCGCGGAATATGATTTTTTATGGGCGAAGAAATCTTCATGTCTCCCTCACTATCATGCAATAAATGCAAACTGTGAACTTGTCAAGTCCGAAACACACAAAAGGGTATCGCTGATATCATACAGAGTGTATCATTGCCTTGATCAGGCCCATAGGAAGCAAATTCAGTTTTTTTTTTTTTTTTTTTTGGGGGGGGGGGGAGCCACACATTTTCAGTTGACAGTTGAGGGGGCACTACTACCATAAATTTCCTGACAAGCAAAAAAAAAAAAAAAAAAAAAGGTCACCAACTACCAAAAATTCCTTGACAAGCAAAAAAAAAAAGAAGGTTATCAGACGTTTTTATTGAGGTGGCACAAGCTATAGTATCTATGTCTACTATAGTAATCTATATATCGGCAAAATTATTGGGGGGCACGCCCCCCTCGGTTCCTACGGCCATGTTGATTAAATTTAGGGTCACTAAGGAAAGAATGTTTTGACTGGATGAATGGTCTGAAAGAACATGTGTTAACTTGTCGAGTCGGTAACACATAGATGGGGTTTTCTTATAACCAGAGTGTGTCATGGTTTGATGCAAGGTCATTTGAACGAGTTCAAGGTCATCAACGAAGAAACAACATTCTTTAACTGTCTTTCTACTGGTGAGACATTGCAAGTTGATACCCCTTACAAGATTGCTTATAACCTTAGAATGTGGCATGACCTTGACTCAAGGTCACTTCTTCCTGTTCGCAGCTCCAACGGAAGACCTACTCGTTGCTTTGCAACGAGCTCTGCTCTAGTTCACTGTCTTATTTACCAAGGTATGTTTTATTGTTAAATTTATCTTACCAATGGCAAAATATTTAATTAACGGATCCGAAATTGAATAGTTTCTAGTAAGACTAAGCCATCTCTCATTTCATGTTCTGCTGAAATTAATATCTACTTACAATTATTCCTCAGTTACAATAGGGAAACCATTACATTCTAAAATAAACATTTTTTTTAAACTTTACCAACAATTCTACAAGACTTTGAGACTGTACCTATGGACAGACTTGTTAAGGAACTAACAGAAAATAAAAATGTTGGATCCACCTCAGTTTTTGAAGATTCGTCAAATTGGGTTTATGCTTGATTGGGACTTCGGGTAGCTTTAATATTCAGATTAGGTATATTTATTTATTGTAAGGGACGTCGGTCGGCGAAACTATGACAGGGTATAAAGAGCATTAAAAGATCAGGGGTCACAGCTGAGGACTTTCTATTGGTGACGATTAACTCGTCCAACATGAGTGATTTGGGCAGAGATCTCAAACCCTCTGCACCATTGATGACTGATAGTAATAGATTTGGTGTAGGTAAGGACACCATCAAGAAACCTTACCCTACCTAACATCACCGCATCAGAAAATTTCAATGAATCATAAACAAGTTGATACCTCTAATATGGAGCCGAGGATCGTGAATATGGACAGTTCAAATCATATTTGTTTATTGAGATTCTACTAGATGTGTATTTTCATAGACGTGCATTTGAATTGAAGTGAAATTTCTTAAACGTGAATTTTTCTAGATGTGAATTTCAGTGAAAATTTTTAGATGTGAATTTTCCGAAAAGAGATTTCCTGGATGTGAATTTAATTGTGTGCCTACCGTTCAAATAATATATTAATAAAAAATGTGTTATGATTAAAGTAAATATTTGACACGAGTGTGAATTAAACGTTAATTCATCTCAAGTATAGGAGGAATAAAACACCATTAACATGTGCATTAATGTTTATTTAATATGTTTATATATGCATTATCTTTCATATATTTTATATGAATTATCTATTAATGTTTAATTGATGTCTCTATATTTTAGTTCTTTTATAATAATATAATCTTAAAAAATGCACTTAAATGTGATACTTCTTTCTTAAGTCGGATTATGAAATTGATTCCTAATAACAAATTAAAGTCAAAGCAGTACAAAACAAGACTGGATTATCGGATCGACTTATTTCATATATTCACCTCGAGGGATACCCTTCTATTCCTGGCCTAAAGGCAATCATCATAAGTCAATAAGTGGCCGAAGGAGGATTATTAACTTATCATGCCTTTCACTGACAAATGTAGCTTTGATCTAGAACCCAGGTGGTCAAATAGGACTAATAAGATGTAAACTCTGACCAGCAGTATTTTTGGACACGGATGTTGCTATACCAATACCTTAGGAACTGGATATAGGTACAAACTGGAGCAAAAGAACAGACTCAGCTTGAAACCAGAAGAGAGAGAGAGAGACGAGAACTGCCCTGAACTGGATAAATGACTTTAACATTTTGGACTATTTTGGGAATTTTAGATACTATATAAACAAATCAATACAATCATTTCATTACGTTGTGAACTTTAATTATATATTGGAATGAGTTGTAACTTCATGTAACTTAATAAAAACTCTTTTAATTTTCATTATCTTGTCCTGATTCTAGCCTTGCTATGTTACAACTGTCAAAAACAAAAGTAGGAAAACCCTACCTGCAAGGCATACTCAAAATGAAATCAATGCACCAAAAGAAAAGTGTAATTTAATGACCTTAGCGAAAATTCTTTTTTCTGATTTATTGGCCAATTTGCGCAAGTTCTCCCCACAGGTGCCAAATTATTCAAACTGTAGTCCATACTAAAACCTGTTGTGAGTGTCAAATGGGCAAAATATGCTGTGGCTGAACTGTCTGGGCACTCGGTCTCGCCGCTCTGTTTAACATTGATTGTATCTTCTGTTACAAACTGGGTGGAATTCAATTCTTTAAAAAATCCTTTATTGATTTTTATACACCCCCTCCTTTCTGCAGATGTTGTTTGCATTATGTATCGTATTATGTTTGCGAAATGTATCGGAATTTCAAAACCAAAAACGACTCAATGTCGCCTTAGGTTTCAGCAAAACCCTTTTCTTGAACATTCATATCACAATATTTCTACTTTTCAGTCACTGCAATCAGTTGCAATATAATATTTTGTTTTTTGCTTCATAACATAATTTCCCTTTTTGTGTTTTAGAATGCTTTTGATTCTAAATCAGATTTTTTTTAATCTTGAAGTAAATAAATTTATTGTAGAATATTTAGGAAATAGTTCTGTCATTAGATTTCCATTATTAAGTATCTTTCATTTGAATGCTAAAACGTTTCTTCATGTTTTAGAACAGATCAGTCTACGTTGTTCTGTGTTGTTACTAAAGAACCATTGATATCAAACAACAGATTGTATAGAGTTACAGGTTCAGTCATGTATTTTTTTTTTTATTTACTGCCAACAGGTAATTTAAAAAAAATATTACATGACAAAACAAAGGTAGCCAATATTCGGTTATTAGAAGAAATAAACAGGTCTTTAACAAACAATTTTCTTTATGTGTCATAATGTATAATATGAATTCCATTGGCACAGCAAGATTATAAATATATGCATTTTTAAAAAAAACAAATAATAAAGTAGAAGATAATATCCGTCAACACGAAAACAGCGACATTAACATTAATGTAATCTTTTTCAAAATCTTTATGTTGGTAACCTTGATTACAAAATGCAAAATTATTTTTTAAAAAATTAATGAACAGTACAGTTAAAACTAAATAGAATTTATTTATATATAAATTTTAACAAAATTATAAAACAAAATTAGAGCAAAAATAAGGGAAATATTCCTGTGGATCTTTAAATCTCATTAGAAATACACCAGTAGTAAGGCAAATTAAGTTGAAACTATAAACCACACTATTTCATATTTATGCGTCTTGTCAATTTTCAGCACCCACAAGATGAAACACTTCCTTTAAGTTTGGCTTAATGGTGGCTTATAGGTCCTTAATGATAGTTTAATGGTTGTCTTTAAGTCACCATTAAGCACCTTTAAGCCACATTTAAGTAATAAATTCACCACCATTAAGTTACCAATAAGCCATCTCAAAGTCCTTAATGGATGCTTAAAGGTAGCTTAATGGTGGCTTATAGGTAGCTGCAATAATGTAGCCCTCTCCATTTTTTTTTTTTTTTTTTTTTTTGGGAGAGGGCTCACTACTGGCCTAAATAATTACTGATAGTGCCACTTTTTACTGATAATTTCTGATATTTACTGATATTATACTGTTGGTACTGAGAATTTCTGATATTTGCTGATATTTTTACTGTTGTTACTGATAATTGCTGTTGGTTCTGATAATTACTGATATTTACTGTCGTTTTTACTGTGGGTTCTGATAGTTACTGATATTTGCTGAGAGTTACTGTTGGTACTGAGAATTGCTGATAATTACTGAGATTATTTCTCTCCAAAAGATGTTAAAACAAGCCTAACATTGACTGTAAAGGGAGAGGAATTGGTTGAAAGGAAGACTGAGGAAAGAAAATTTGTTTAAAATCGTTAAGAATCGTTCTTATTTTAAAAAATGATTTCAGAAAAAAGAAAAATAAATGGTAGATGAAGCTTTTTTTCAAAGACTTTTTAAACTCTAGCTGTTTCAATAATAGTAATTATTTAAAAATAATCCTTTAAAGCTTGTCCGCATTATTTTTCAATACAGTAGTTGTTACACTTTTAAAAAAGTTCTGTTGAAAGCAGTTTCAGTAAAAAGTGGCACTATCAGTAATTATTTAGGCCAGTAGTGGCTACAACTCCTTAGAATCTCCGTAATGATGCAAGTGCGGGAGTGATTCACTACCGCACAGATTTCGGCTCAAATTATCAGTAAGTGGGTATTTTGTTAACATATCTTACCTGAACTCATAAAATGTAGTTATGCAGGGCATGAATTGATCCAAAAATACACAGAACAATCCGTATATCGGTTATTTTTCGTGTATGTCAACATCACAACTTGAATTTATCCGCCATGTTTACTGATCTTGATCGATTTTATTTTGGGACAACCAATGAGAATTTGGGATCTAGGGGAGCGGATCTGTATGGATTTCTCTTATTATAAGCATAAATATCACTGTTTATGATAAAAATATCACATGGAATGCTTTTATTTATCGATGTTTAGTGATACCATACAACACAAACATTTATTAACACCGACATTTACATTATCAAGTGATTCTAAATTTCAAGTGCAAGTCTCAGTACATCACGCGAGAACTGTCATGGCTGCTGATGTGAACGACTGGAAAACACGCAGATTTATTTTACTTGGTTTTCGCGTATAAAGGGATATGATGTTGATAGTGAATAAAAATTCCGTCTTATTGGAAGTAAGTTGAATGCAAAAACAATTTATTTTGCCTGCAGTCGCCTGTATCTAAAAAATATATTTGCACCATTACGGAGATGCAGTGGAATTGTAGCCCTCTCCTGAAAATATAAGATTAAAAAAAATCGGAGAGGGCTACATTATTGCAGCTAGCTTATAGGTGCTTAATGGTAGCTTCTAGACAATCATTAAGTCACCATTAAGCCACCATTAAGCCAGACTTATAGGTGCTTAATGTCCAAACTCCATTAAGCTACCATTAAACCACCTTTAAGCCACCATTAAGTCACCATTACGCAGTCGATAAAACTGCTTTTATGGGTTAAATATTATTTTTATAATGATTTCTTCACAAAAATTATAAATGTCGAGTTTATACAATGTCATTTGTTAATTCGGCGAAAATAATGTAAAAGAAAGAAAATTAAAAAAAAAATTAAATGAAAAAAAAAGCATTCTCAACAGGATTCGATCCTACGACCTTTAGATTGCAGGGCGAACGCTTTAACCACTGAGCTATCGAGACTGTTGAAAAATGATGTGAAATATAAAAACTTTATTTTTAACAAAACTTGTTTGGAATGGTTACAGGGTTTTTTTTTCTGATGTTTATATTTATTAATCAATAATACAAATAATTATATTTATATATATATTTTAAAAAAGAAATTTTTATAAAGTTTTAGATTAAGTTAATATTCTTAACCGTGGACCGGAGTTCGGTGTGATCCTTTGAAACAACTTTTTGACTTTTTGATTTTAAGTAACTGAATTCCTCGTTCTGTTATTCGCAGATTTATAAGCATGAAAAGATTGAAATTCAACAGATATAACAAAATTTCGTTATTAAAAAGGAAAATATCATCGAAAGAGAACGATGGGGGGAAAAACAGATTATAGTTCTTATAAATATGTTGCGTATATTTACGATTTTTGACAATCTTTGGGTAACAATCAAGTTATAAAATATTTTTGTAACATATCATCTTCAGTTGTAATTCTTTTTATATCATTATGGGTATCAAAATAATTGTCTTTTTGTGTACAATCATAATTTCTAATTTGTTATATGCTTGCGTAAATTTTAAGTTTTGTAAAAATAATATAATATATTACATTATTATCATCAAAGTCTGTCACTGTACGTTCCCGTGTATAGTTTCCTGTTAATTGACCGGGGACTGGTGGGGACACCTAATTAAGGTCTATTGTCTAACTAGTCGATATATTGTACACTGATTATTTTACCCCGCTTCTCAATGTGTATAAATCTGGTCGGATGCCCTGTTTAATCTGATCGGCTGTTCTTCTGAAATTGATTTTGAAATAACAATCGTTGAAGACTGACTATATTTTTATCAATTCTTACTGCTGCATTATTTTAAATAAATTCTTACTTCTGCATTATTTTAAATAAATTCTTACTTCTGCAGTATTTTAAAAGAAAGGAAAAAATAATGGCACTTAACCACGAATTAATTCAAATTATTCATGAAGTAATTCAATGATTGGCAATATAATCTATACCTATATTTTTTTTATATCTTAAACATTTCTCTACTCCCCCAAAATTAAGAGACTTAGAGATATTTCAGTAGAAAATGACTCTAATTACAACATTCCCTATGAATTCGGCAGCGGAACGTGGCTCTCCAAACACGAAACAAAAATATGTGATTTTTAAAAAAAAAATTAATATATACTCGTACTATGTATTTATGGATAAAAATAATTTTAATACAAGTATTCAAACAAGCTGATTTTAGGGAGCGAAAATTTTAAGGCATTTGGTGAAGCTGTTCTCAGTTCTCGAGGTTATACGCAATGACGAAAATGTTAGAAATAGCGAGAGAAAAAAATTATGAATTGAATAAGTAGTTGCGTAAATGATTCTGAAACAACTTCAAATTTAACAAGTTAGTTTTAAGACTTGATACTGGATGCGTTAAGGTGGTTTAATTAAGTTTGGACATTAAGCCACCATCAAGCTGCAGCTTAAAGGTGGCTTAATGGTAGCTTAATGAAGTTTGGACGTTAAGCACCTAGAAGCTGCAGCTTAATGGTGGCTTAATGGTGGCTTAAAGGAATTAACTTCTATAATTAAGCCACCATTAAACTACCATTAAGCCACCATTAAGCGATTGCTTAAAGATGGTCTTTCGTCCTGTGACCAAGTCAAAAAAAAAATGTTACATATATTCAAGAATGGGAATATTTATAAATACCCAATCAAAATATTTCCAGTTGAATACCGAGTCCCAAAAGCAAACCTTAGATTTGTTTTACAAATAAATAAAATTATTAATCATTTTTTAATCCAAAGGCTCGTACCATAGCGTTAATATAATATCTGAATAGGATATTCAGAAAAATAAAATCCTGTGTGCAAATTAAAATAAGAACATTTTTTTATAAATAGGTTTTTCATGTACCGGTATATCTAAATCACCCCAATATATAATGGGACTTTTAATTTCATGAGTTGTCGTTACTGCATGTATCTTGTTAAAAAAAACTCTACACTTTTACGTCCCGTGGACGTGTAAATATGGTGCATGATTATGGTTCTAATTCAAGTCTAGTCTTAAAATTTAAAATGCATGTGTGAAATACTTAAAAGACTTTACCTGAAATCATAGGGGTACGTATATTTCAGTAAATTTTGAATTCGATATAATCTTTCATATTGGATCTTTACTTTCGTTTTCATTCTAAGTTTCCTGATAAATGTCAAAAAGTATACAATACTAAAATAACATTGATGCATTTTTTTCTGTCCACTTGTCCTTCCATAAGGTGAGTTTCATTTGAAATTTATAAAATTATCTACGCTTAATAGAGTGGTAAAATTTGAGATGGACTCGGATTAAGAAAATTACAAGCCTCCTCTATTTTTACTTTCCCTTCACTTTTAGTAAAAATATTGAAATCAAATCATTGAATTATTTTTAGGAGAATAATTTTGAGGGCAGAAAGAACAATTTTCATTTTTTGAAACATCCAAATTAATACCGAAAAGGAGATTTTTTGTGTGAATTTTGCAGCACTTAAGACGGTACTTGATTATTAGTCGAGTCATTCGCTCTTTGGGTACTTTCTGTATTGATTCCATGGCCTTTGGTGTTACAGGTAAATATCAAAAGGATTATCTATTTTTAGATGCCAGATCCAATGACGTATTTACCCTTGATGGTTGTTTTAGTTCAGAGATGTCCTCAGAACAAAGTTGATTGGCTAAAAGCAGCTAAGAGGTTAAACTGCAGTATTAATTCGCCAGATAATACCAACTTGTATCATTGTGTTCCTAGTCAAGACCGTTCCGCGCTACTGGAATTCTGCTTTGATTCAAAGCGGATAGGTGTTCTAGGAGGTCTGTGATAATTATATTGATATCCTATATTGAATACATATTAAGTTGATAGAATATTTATTTTGCCTATAAATGAAACCAACATTTTTTAAATTACTTTTGGGGGGAGGGGGATTTGGATTCTCCTGGAAATAGGTTACATTTGTTTTCTGGTCATGTCTAACAAGCATTCTATATGTGACGTTTTGTAGCAACATTTAGGATCAAACTTGACAGTATAAGAAACATGACACATATGCGACAAATCTTCCTAAATAGTTTGTTAAAATGTTATATAAATGTCATTTTACAATTGTTATAGGATGTGCATTTGATACGTGTGTTTTAAATGGAAGAAGATAAGATTACACACACATTATTTTATTTTACCTTCCGCTTGTAATGAACACATAGTAGATAAAAATATTTATCCTACGAGAGTATAATATTATGTAGCAGATATTTTTAAAAATAAACAAGCATATGATAATCAATTTTGTAAACTTTTTCATGGTATCTTTACAGGAAACTGTGTTGAGCTGACAAATAATGGAATACTTAATCCAATCAATTGTGGTGGTTTCCAAATTGGATGTCCTGGTTCTTTTTACTTTAGCAACGAAGTATATAAATGTAAGCTATAGACGTATAAAAATCAAAATTCAATTTTTTCAATGTTTTTTCTTAATTTTAACTAGTGTGTTAATTATTTCACACACAACAAAATTGAAACTGAAAAACAAAAAATATTAAAAAATGAAGAATAAACATTATCAAAATATTTTCGTTGGACAAATTTTGAAAAAAAGAAAATGAAGGAAAAATATACTTTGAAGGTTTATCTATTGGTGCAAATATAGAACTCATAAAAAAGCACTTCATAATAATGAAATTCACGGTAATGAAGAATCATATAATCGAGTCATCTATGGAGGAATTTTCAAAAATTTAATTTAAATTACAATTCACTCTATCTGTAAATCTATGCTGCAAATCTTCAAAATCATTAAAATATATCTTATATTCAGATCCTGCTTGCCTAGAAGTAGACATTTATCAGCGGTGTTTCTTGAATGAAAGAAACTGTCTGACAACATTACAAAATGCAAGCAATAGGTAATCAATGACATATGTGTAAGTTCTTTTATGGCGAACATGTAATTTTGTAATACTACTACAAGACGTACACATGTGAGTTAAGGCTAGGTATAGGCGTTTCTATGCAAATGAGCTAATAAAAAAAAGCATAAGAGGTATATTTATTATTCAGAGAAAATATTGATTTATTTTCTTATGCATATTTAGTACCCACGATATGTTATAGCCAGTACACATTATGACGTCACTGATCTTAAATACTGGATGTAATAAAACACATCAACAAAACAGCTTCGGCGCAAGGGATTACCCTATTTATTTTTACATAAAAATTGTATAATGCTAAGAGGAATATTCTATAGATTAATTAAACTGCTGCACAAATCCTAGGCATTTTCTCATTTGATCGGAATTTGAGGAAACTTATACCGGACTGTACATTTTAACCTTTATTGAACTTAAAACTTTACAAACTGAAATTATACAACTGTGTTGTTGATATTTGTGCAGCAATACTAGCAAACTTTGGAATTTTTTGCCTTGTTTCAGTTAAATAAAATAGAGCATGCCCTTGCGCCAAAACATTTTTGTTGATATCCATTACAATCTTGTGTAGTAAAGAACAATGACGTCATAATATGACGTCATAATGTTTACTGGCTATCTCACGTCGTAGGTATCAAGTATATATTACGGTGCGGTCAGACGATGCGATTTTTCATTCGATTTTCCATCCGATTTTTCCATTCGATTTGCTTTCGACTAAAATCGTACCGTGTGACCACCCAAGTCGAAAGTCGATTGGAAATCGGATGGCGTCCGATTTTCAATCGACCTTCCAGTGAAAATCGTGACGTCACAATGACATTTCCCGCGACGCAAAATGAATGGTCGTTATTTTTGTCATCTACAATGAACGTAAAAATTGTATTAATTGAAAAAATATAAGAATACCCAGTAAATGGCAATTACTGGGTACAAATGAGTAATTATATAAAGCATACAAGTCATGAACTATTATTTCACCATAGTTTGCGGAGCACGGAGATTCATGTGTTTATAGAATGCCATTTATGATTAAAGATTAATTTTTTTGAATATCATAAATATAGCTTGATTCAAATCATCGCATTTATCTAAAAAGAAAAAAGAAGAAGAAGTTTTAGCTATTGCTTTTAAAACCAGCATGAATGTTTATAAATCTAATTAAAATTAGATGTTTCATGTGCTTATATGTTGCTGTAAATTAAGATCAGTGGTACATAGCATATCAGTACTCCAGCATGTTAGGGGTTTACGGCGAGATACGTTGGACTTGACGCCGCGTAAACACCCCAATCTTATCCATAATATGAACAAGCAGTTTTTTAAGTATTTGCATGGATTCTAATTATAAGTGTACGTCAAGAGATTCAACTTATTTCATGTATATATATGTTAAGGTGTAGAATAATTTAAAATGGAAGATTTTAATTGTCTAGAATTCACATAAAAGTACTAAATGAAGTGATACCGGACAATAAGTTTTAACTTTCTCTGTAAAAAAGATACAGTCCTTAGGCATTTTAATTAGATTATTTGCATAGAAATGCCTATACGTTGCATTAACTCACCTGCGTATGTCTTCCGCAATAAATAAACTGAAATTGAATTGAAATTGAAATTGTCAGCAAATGCAGCCTATCATTAAATCAAATGCTGACTGACGTTTTTCATACTAATTGTTAGGCCATTATTTACACACTGTATTGTCTATGGATTTTTCCGTTTTTCCCGATCATGACAAGGAGCACACGGTGGGTGTGACCGGTCGGCAGGAAATGCTTATACTCCTCCATGGCACCTGATCCCACCTCTGATGTTTTAGAGGTCCTTGTTTGCTCTGCTCCCGATTTGTATTGTTTAATGGACTTTGAGCTTGAATACTGTTCGTTATCTCCATATTTTATTGATTATTTTTAATACCTGCTGTCTATTTCATAACCAAAAAACGGTTTTGTTGATTCTAGTACCCTAGAGAGCATAACAGTTTCAAGCGAAACTTTAGTTAACGGGAAAGATGGATTAGAAATTGGAACCGTTCTACTAGCAGTGATTACATCATGTTTATATTTGCTGATATTAGCTGCATTCATCGTCTATCTTTATAGAAGAAAATCTTCATCATCAGGCAAGAACTCATTTCTGTATAAATTTATTCAACATGTGTAATCAAAAGGTATATTTTATTTGTTCATTTAAACATAATGAAAGTATATATATGCGAATGGAAGCTTAAATTCAATATCCACTTTATGTTAAAATTTAGATCAGAGTTAGAAGTGCAAATTAATATTGGTGATTATTGAAAGCATTATATTTATATATGTATTTATTTTAACTTAATGCCTATCTATATGAAAATTCAATATCCATTTTTTTTTTTTCAATTCAGATCGGAGTAAAGAAAATGAAGGTAATTTTTCATTAAATCAATTAGTACCAAAACAACGTGTTTAATTTTACATATTTAATCATGTTACCCTATATTTTGATACATTTTAAAATATTTAAAAAACAGTGCAAACTTCAGAGGTCTTAGTTCAATATGTTCAATGATAATTTTTATAACCACTGTGTGTGGGTACAAGATGCTGCACATTTATTGCAAATTATTGCGTTTTAAGCAAACATAGAGTGATTTTAAGTAATCATAACTACCTAAGAGGTGAATAAAATATGTTTGATTGAGTCATACAGTGTAGTATTTCATCGGATGCCTGTGTAAAGACGAATAATGGCCCCTGTAGAAAAATGACCCGGAAGTCATCAAGAAATGACCCCATAGCCGTAGAAAAAAGATATTTTTTTGTAGAAAAAGAACCCTAGGTATCCGTTTTCTACATGACTGTGCAACCTTTAAGAATTTGATCCCCGTTGAAAAATGACACCCATCCCAACAGAGTGATACAAAGTTCAAAAGAGATAATTGATGCCAAGATTTGGATCTCAAATCTCAGATTGGTAATTCTCTTGCCTTTTTCTGATTAACACTAGACGAACACGTAATTAAAAATTGTTTAAAACTTTACTAGTGTTTCTTTTTATTAGACTGATTGTGTTCTCAGATCAAAATTAAAGTTGCGCTGTGACAATAGATACGTCATAGTGGCTACTGGTAAAAGGTAATCACGACGATATATTGTTATCGCTAGACCTATCATTCCGTACAAATATTTTCTCGGACATGACTTGGATACTTAAAAAAAGTTTCAGGAATGACGATCAGCAAATCTAGATGTTCATTAAATAATTTGATTTTGAAAACTGACCACCTTTGTTATGGAAAAAATTGTCAACTAATATTCTCACGGGTTGCTTGTACAATCTGTTTGAAACTTCACAAATGCATTTACAATTAAGATTTTTAAAACTGTTTCTATTGCCGTGGAGTCGCCCGCGTGGCGCAGTGGTTAGAGCGTTTGCTATAGAGTTGCGGAGTAAGGAGTTGGTCCTTACGTCGCGGGTTCTAATCCCACTGTGGGACGTGGAGATCGGTCCTTCGGATGAGACCGTTTATTGATTGATTGTATGTTGTTTTACGTTCCATTCGAAAATGTTTCACTCATATAGAGATGTCACCATATACCGGTGAAGTGCTTCAAATTTTGACCTATACTCGGCACTCAGGACCATTGAGCAGTGAGGGATCTTTATCGTGCCAACGCCTGCCGTGACACGGGGCCTCGGTTTTTAAGGTCTCATCCGAAGGACCCGCAACTTTCACTTCAAAGTGCCGAGCGCATGGCGAAGGAACAGTTGCTACCCATTTTTTTTTATCGACCCAAGCAGTCGAGGCCGAGATTCGAACTCACGACCTCCCGATCCCGGAGCGAGCGCTCTACCGACCGAGCTACCGTGAACGGTGATGAGATCGTTTAAACCGAGGTCCCGTGTCGCAGTACATCCTGGCACAAAAAAGATCCCTCACTGCTCAATGGCCCTAAGTGCCGAGCATAGGTCAAAATTTACAGCTCTCCATTGGCAAGTGGTGGCGTCTCCATATGAGTGAAAAATTCTCGAGAGGGACGTTAAACAACAAACAAACAAACCGATCTATTGCCATGGAAACGATTGGACATTTTTTTCTCATAACAAATGAATGAACTAACGTGCACAGGTAGAAACAGCCGTTATATGATCAATATGTATGGATCATCGTGTATTGTATGAGGCGCCATTCGAGTAGGTAATGCTACCTGTTTGAAAAGGGTTTTAAGTTAAATTTTTAAGTATCCACATCTATTTACACCACTTCTCGAACATATTGTTATACAGTGCTCTTGAAGTTTCTCCTTCACTGCTCTTAAAATTTTAGTGAAAAGTAAAGAAAGAGACAAGGTAGAGCTTTTACTAGGTCCCGCTATGTATCTTTGTTTGTAGGGATTTTTATGAAGTTTCGGAATCCAATATAAATATGGTAATTCAAATTCATTTTGGTTGTTGGGAATATTAAAAATATTCAAAACTGACATAAGATTTTGAAGAAATTTCTGCTCAGAAAATCTCATTTACAGTCAGTTTTGCTATATTTATCGATACTTTCTCTCTGTTGTCAATATCTGTTTGAAAAGAGACTGAACGCTTTAATTTACTTCCTGTATAGAGTAAATGTAGGCACTGCAGCACTATAGTCTTGGGAGCAGTTGTTATTTCATACTTAATTTGAATAGTTGATATCACATTTTCAAAAAGGAGATATTACCAATTCAAAAGTTGAAAAAGTGATATCACGAATTCGAAAAGGTGATATCACCAAGTAAATAGGATATATCACCTTCTTGAATAGGTGGTATCACTTAATGGCGGTAAATACGAAAACGGCCCTTCATACTATTGTTTGCAATAGCATACATTCTAGTCTTGATCCTTTTTATCATTTATATTTCGATATTTTACTTATTATAGACGCATACGACCAATTAACAAAAGTGCAGATTTAGAAGTGTCTCTAATACGTCAAGTAATTAATTCTTCTTATTGAAATTGTAAGGCACTTGTGCTGTATGTCCGAAAATTACGTGTATGTACACTATTTAAAGCATTGGCATTCGAACGCCACTTAATTAACCGTTAGACATTGTAAACAATTCTCTCTTTCTCTCTCTGGATAGTATTAGCAAAAATAAAAGATTTTTTTAAACAATGATACATAAGTCATATCAGAATAAAAGCATTTCCACATAGTGTACATTGATGTCGATTAAAGTTGTCAGTTTATCATAAAAGCCATATGAAATATTTGATGAGGACAACAGATCATCGCTATATCTTCAATTTACCTCAGGTGAGCATTTTGATCCACCGCTCTTTTGATTTATTAAGTCTCTTTTTTTTTTATCCAAAAAGTATATTCCTAATAAAGTCTACCAGGGGTCATTATTCTACGGGGGTCATTTTTCTTCACGTACGGTATGCGGATTTCAAGGCTGATGATACTTTTCCTACAGTCAAAAGGGTCATTTTTCGACGTCGAAAAATGACCCCCGGTCATTAGTATTATTGAGGTCATTTGTTCGTCTTTACAGTTGCAATACATGGCGTTTAATGGAATCCAAATATGCAGAATAAGAAATATACTGTTTTGAATTTTTACTTTAAAATATTCACCAGGTTTTTTTTCTTTCAGAGAAGACGGAGCTGCTACCCGAATCACCGAGGGGTAAGAATCCTGAAAATAGAGACCATCTAATTCACAAGTTAATTTTTTTCCAAACAATGAGTACATCTTTGATTTCTATTCATTTACTCCTATCATATGTACGTGTATAAAAATAATCATTGATTATAATCAATGATATACTAGTATTTATTTCATTACTTTTTCCAACTACTTTTGACACGGTCAAAAGCTTCAACACTTAAAAGTTGAACATTTCTGTAGACTATTCTTTTTTTAAAAGTCTTGCCTTCTAAAATTAATATTCGCAATATTTTTTGTAAAGTATGTCAATCGTCAACTTTTGAGAAAAGTTTGGTCAGAACGTCTTATATCTTAAGGTAGTATGGGATACCTCCACATTATGACGTATTTCCGTTTGAAGTATTGTTTTGATTTGCATGAGTGCTTATTACCGGGTCAAAATTTGTAGATACACCGTTGAAAAGTACACTCTGAAGCCTATTTCAATGCAAGTTCTCACAAGTCGGCATTTTAAGTAAAAACAGACAAAAAAAATCGCAAGTATATAAATTTACTTATAATTGTACAACGGACATTTAAAAAAGCAAACCCCTGTAAAAGGTAGTTTCAACATTGCTGCTTTTGAACACTTTTAAGCAAAAGCTGTATTTCAATTGTTTGAGTAACTGTACAGCACCTTGTGTGCGGTGAGGCATGGATAAGTGCGATTACTTCACATTGTGCTGAATTATCACCAATCAATTATCACGTTAACCAGAGCTGGACTTTTTTGTTATTTAATTCAAGAAGTAACTGTTTGGTCACAAATCAGCTAGCTGTTGTATATAGTCCCAAAACGTTCAGATGAATGCAATTGCTCTGAACAAGACACGTCCTGGAAAGTGATTGTCCATGCATTGTTTTCAAAACCGCTCAAAGTTGAAAACTACAAAGTGCGATTTTTTTATGGTTGGGAAAAAATGCTCATCATTTCTAAAATAGCACCCAGGTTTTTTCAACCCTTAGAAAATAAAGAAGGATAACTCTTCCGCTCGGATCTTTTAATTCAAAAAAATTTAAATGCATTTTATATTTTCCATTTATATATATATATATATTTTCAATTTGTTTATTTCACTTTGCTAACATATTAAGATACATTCTTATTGTAGACTTTCATGAAATGTTATCCGTCTGTTTTCACGAAATAAAGTTTTCCCAGTTTTTTACGCTTATTTTTGTTGAAAATTAAAAAAATACTAAGACATATTTCTTGTCATTTTTGTTTTTATAAACACTTTATATTAGGAAACACCTGCCTATAATATTAAGCTTATGAAAAAAGAATTATGCAAGAAAAAAAATCGTTTTTGTATTTCTCATTAAAATAATAAAAAAATTATTAAAATTACACTTTCATATACTGAAAGGTGGGGGTATTTCAAATCCTTCTAATTTGGGTACATAAATATGTAGGAGAAGTTTCGTTTGGTATCCCATACCACCTTAATTATCAATAACAATTTCATTTTTATAATATATTTTAAATTAAACAATGAAAACTACAAAATTCGCTTTAAAAACTGATCACAAAATCGATAAGAAATAAGATTTATGGAGGACATTTCTTTTGGTGAAAGGACAAAAAGATGAAAATTATCAAAATCTACTCATTTATTTTATTCAATGTCTTGGGACTTTTGTTCTATTTATTTTTACTCGGAGAAATTCTTATACATTTATTAATCATACTTCGCCACAAATTGAAGATCTCTTGAACAAGGCAAGAAACATCTCAACACTTACGTATACATATACATCACAGGATCCAACATTTTTTTTCTTTTTTTTTATTGCACGATATTTTCAATCGATCAAATCAACACTCAGTTTATAAAAGGTTTGAAATAAGAAAATATTGTATTGCCTGTTTAGTTATATGATACCCCAAATGGATATTGTATTATTGCAAAACGGTCACACAATAATTAACAGGCTATAATTTGCAGTGTTTTTCATTTATAATTATAATATTAACTATTTCACACAAAATAAGATTACACGTATTACCATGATTATATCTGGTTTAAACTTATATCTACTCTTATTTTGTTCAATGGACTTTTGAGCTTGAATACTGTTCGTTATCTCCATATCATGTGTATTTCAAAAATTAAAATGATTAACCTTAAAGTTAAGCTTAAGGGTGAAAATGTCAAATTGATAAGTCAGATGCACACTGACTTCCAATTTTCTTCATGATTTTGAGTCATTCTATCTGAGAAGATGCATGTATACTTCTAAAAAATCTTTGATATAACCCGTGTCAGGAGTGATATTCCTTAAAATCAAAACATGTTATCGATATTGATCTGCACTGTATGACTTTGCTAAATCCAACGCCATGAAATAATGTCTATTCGCTCGGAAAAGCTTGCGAAGATATGGATAGATAATGCAGAAATAAAACAGCGTAATTTATCTGGCTTACACCAGGGTGATTTTGACTGATTGATTAGAAAATGTCTGTTACCACTAACATTAATTTTGAATAGAAGTATCTTTATACTATTTCTTTTTATCATTTTTTTTCTTTTAAAAACTGTGTATTTCTCTTAACTATGACTTTAGAGAGATCTTTTAATGATATTATTTTACTTTTAGAGTCCATCTCGGTCTTCTCTGGGTCACAGACAGGTATGCTTTTCGATAAAGGATAATCAGTAATTTTATTAACAAAGCTTTGTTCATTATACATGTATCTTAAGAAAAGTTTTCTTCTAAACATAAACAGTATAATTTAAGAATGTATTATCCTAAAGTATTTTCTGGTGGTTTGAAACACCTACATATATCTTTCAGTTTGTTTTCAGGTCTGTGTCAAAAGAGAGAAAATATGTCTCCCTTGTTTCACCAAGCGTAGCACAGTTAAGGCTACAAAAAGGAGAAGGGGCCTTATTTATACGGGAAATATTGAATATAACATCACACTAAAACAACAATGTTTCAAATGATTTTTTAACTTTTGGAGAGCTTAAACCTACATCAAAATTTACTATTACATGGAGTTTTATAGTTAAGAAATTCCTACACAGCTAGGTAAGACAGTTCATGATCACTGATAGCAATGTACTTGTCAATATGAGGTCATATCGAAAAATTTGACACAGTTTGTAATCAGTGAGAGGAATATCTAGTAATATCATATACTTTTTTGTCAAATAGAATATTATTCGTAGAAATGTAACAAACTATTTACTTGGATGCAATGCCTGTTTTAGGATTTTTATTCTAAGCCAATTGATATATTTGTTTGCAGATTCATTGAAGGATAATAATAGGGATTTAATAAATCGATAAATTGCAAAGGCATATCCTCAATGGATCAAGCTTTTACAATTTCACTCAAGAAGTAATAAGGTATTTGAAAGGTGCTGCAAATCTGGTGAAATCTTGCAAAAGAATTAATTATTTCTATATTTAATGCAGTTGACCAACAAAATATTAAATATGGGGTTTAACATTTGTTATTTTAGCAATTAGGTAGTAAAATCTACGGAAGCCCGTTGAGGTCAGTTCAGAGAAAGAAATATTTTTATTGCATTAAACGCAATAAGTATTGCGTTTAAACGCAAAACATTGCGTTTAATCGCAATAATCATTGCGTTTAAACACAAAAGATTGCGATTAATCGCAATGTATATTGCGTTTAAATGCAAAACACTTTGCGTTTAAACGCAATGATTATTACGATAAAACGCAATACTTTTTGCTTTTAAACGCAATAAAAAATATTTCTTTCTCTGAAGTGGCCTCAACGGGCTTCCGTAAAAATCTATACGGAAAGCACATTTTACAAACTATAAAAATTTTGAAAATATAAATTAACTTAGATTTTTAAATTTGTTATGACCTTAAATTGCAATATAATTTATAGATGGCCACAATACTACACGTATATATGCTGAAATCAAGTAACAAGTCTAAATAAACCATCTAATTGTCCTCAACATTTACTTTATACGATACAATATACAATATACGAGGGATGTTCCAAAAATAATGACACTTGGCTGTTTTCACCCACATTTATTAATCTTTGATCCTTTTATTCGTCCCTGCCCTTCTAAGCACTCACCCTTGACCTGGATACACTTTTTTAAGACGAACAATCCACTTCTGGAAACATTTTCCACACTCCTCAATAGGGGCACTTATCATATACTGAAAAATTGCAGACCCAAGGGCATTTCGTGATTTGTATCTTTATCCATATTAGACTGGTATTGCCTGTCACTATCATACGAAACTATTAAAATATTGCGCATATCAGACAGGCAAGGCCCGTTAATTTCCAGATAGGTGGAATTTAAGTTTGGGAAACAGAAAGAAGTCGCACAGGGCTAAATATGGAGAAAACGGGGGGGGGGGGGGGGGGTGCGGTAGGACAGTAACCTTTTCCGCCTCCAAATACTCGGTCATAATGCGTGCTTCGTGTGCAGGTGCATTGTCGTGCACAAGTAGGAGAATCTTCATACCCGTTTTGGGGCGACGACCTTTATGTAATATTACTTCAGTTTAATAACAGCATTTTTATAGAAGTTACCGGTGACTGTTTTGCCCTTTGGCACAGGAATTTGCATGACAGGGCCTTTATTGTCAAAGAAAATAAATGTACATGTAAACCTTCTTTTAGCAACACTAGGACGTTTTGCATTCTTTGATATCAAGATTCTGTTAGAACTCTTATGTTTTGGCTCAAAATAATATAACCAGATCTCCTTACCTGTAACAAAATAAATCAAATGTCTTTTTGGTATATTTTGAATACAATTTTAATAATTTCTTTGAATTTTCAACATTTTGCATTTTGTTCATCGCTATCTAGCGTTTATCTTTTTAAGCTTCAGATTTTTTTTCGAAATATTATGAACACGGGCTAACGACAAGTTTGACATCCGAGCCAATTGCCTCACGGTATATCTTGCGTCTTTCTGTAAGATTTGGTGGATTTTTACGATGTTATTATTGGATGTAACTGTTGCAGACCTTGACGAGAAGCGTCTTTGAGGTGTTCGTAACATGTTTTAAATTTAGCAACTCACCTACAAACAAACCTATGAGACATTTGACCATTCCCATAGATATCACAGGCCTCACGATGAATATCTACGGGTTTACATAGGCCTAATTTCAAGTGCATTGTTCTTTTTCCAGTCATTTTGAGTATATTGTAATGAATACGCTATAAAGCAATATACACTGTAGCTAAGTCAGTGAAATTGTGAACATGAAATTTTCTCCCGCTACGGTTCAGTGATCAATCTAACGTGTCAAAGTGGTTTCAGTGAGATATTTACACGATTTTCACACAGTATTTTTGGAACACTCCTCGTATATTACATTTGTCCGATATTAGTAAAGTACTTAAAATATGAATCACACATCCTTGAAAAGAACACATTTCTTATTTTTTTTTAAATCGACGATATTTTCTTTGAGCACTTTAACTGCTGCAGGTTATGACGTCACAAATAATGATATCTTCGAGGTATTTGGCTCCAGTCTTTGGCACCTTTTTTAATCAGCTCTTCCAAGTCTTTTTTAATTTAAATATTTTGGATTTCCAACGTTTCGGCTTGAGCATCACTGAAGAGACATACTTTGTCGAAATGCGCATCTGGTGCATTAAAATTGGTACCATATATGATTTATATTATCTTAAACAATGGTCAAAAAGCAACCGTATCTGGACAACATTAGTAAGAGAATTTAAAGAGTGCCAGTGATTGCACAATACGAGTATGTTGAAAGATTATATTAGAGGACGTTAATAATTTTGGTTTTTACCCATCCACCCACTCAAAATAAAATCATAAAGTCTATCCTTGTTATTCTGTCCTTCCGATAGTAAACAATGTATCTCAAATTGTTGAAGGCATTGAAAGGAAAAAGCCAAAGAGGATCCAATTGTGTTTCGAAATAATTTGAAATTCTTTCTTTTATTTGTATACTATACATTTAGCCTTTTTTTCAGGGCAAGTGTAGATTTCTCTGCATCGAACAAAAAGATAAAGCTATGCTTATGCATGTGCTAAAATTTGAAGATAGGGAGATTTATAGGATCCCCTTTCCATTATACTATTCAAAACATAGTTGTTGTTTATAAATGCGAGCCATATCATTTATTTACAAGACAGATCAGAGGAATGTGTTCTTTCTCGTTGTTGACAAAATTAATTCATTGCAGTGCTACCAAAGAACTAACTCATCTGACAGAGGTCTGCACTTAATTAAGAGTAAATTATTTGTATTATCAAATCTAATTATATCGATTTTGTTTATTTACTCTAGGTACCCCCTTCCTTCGACCTGATTCATTACAAAAAGGTAGATAAACTGAATTATCAATAACCATAAACAAACTTTGTTATTCCAGATAACATTTTGGATGTACCACTTTTCTAAGAAAGCATTTAAATGTCACTAAACAGAATCTGGAAACATTTTGCGTTCTCTACATTGTTTATCCTTTTTTAATAAATAATGTTTTTGTCTTGATGAAATTTCTGATTCGCTGCAAATGGTTAACATTGTTTGATTTTTAAAAATTTACCAGACGTGTATTTTTCGTTGTACTGATGAACGCCACATATAAATAGAGAGAGAGAGAATTAATCTTACTTTGATGCTTTTATTTTAGATACCCCCTCTGATTCCGAAAAAGGTAGGCATGTTAACAAATAATGATCAGGGAATTTTTTGTGCTATTTTATATTATTTTGCGTAATATTATTTCTGGTTAATATAAAATTCAGCATATATCATCAAATTTCTTTAACCAACAGATAGATTATTTAAATATTTTTTTGAAACGTAAATATGTGAAAATGTATGATTGATGAAAAGTAAAATTTGAATTTATTATACATCTCCCTTAGGTTTTCTTTTTTTTTTTTTTTTTTTTTTTTTTTTTTTTTTTTTTTTTTTGTATATCTACATGTCTTTATCTGTTTGTCTGTCGGTTTGTCTATTCACTAGAAATCCCCACCATTTATTTACCGATTTTATGAACTAACAGGGTAATAAGTAAATTTTAGTAAAGGAAAAATAGAAAATAGATTTTTTAAGGCTAAACGGCTAAAGATACTAAGGCATTGAATTATGTAAGTCTATTAATTGCAACGATGTGTGCAAATAAATTGAGTAACGCGCGTTAGTGAGTCATGAAAATTCATTGGCACATACCGTGATATCTCTCAAATATCAACACTTACAAATGTAAATGCTTATATTTACATTTAGCACCCTGCCTTGTCTGTAAATTTGATTTATATTTTGTGATTTATAATGTGATTTTTATATTTCCCTTCGGATAAGTTTCATTTAACGGAAGAGTCATTGCAACAACTACTACCGTTAAATTGTTCAATGTGAGCGTGAATTTTGAATTTCGCTGATGATGTTGCATTTGCACGGTGTTCAACGTTTGTGACGTCAAAATAAAAACCATACTTTAACTCTTTGATCTCCCCATCCATGCTATGGTGTTTTGAAAAAACAATAGTTTCCACACACTTTATCAGCAAAATATATGTGAATTGTAAATACTGATGCTAAAATAGTTCTTTATTTTGTTCATTTACAGTTTTCAATATATTCTGAAAAGTAGAAAAAAAATATTTCCAATTAAATTGGGGGGGGGGGGGTCTTTTCCTTTAAAATCAACCTATGTGGTATATTAGCTTTTTAATTATGAATAGCCATACCATTTGGTGTTGCAGTTCGCCACAAATCACTTCTTCAGAATAAACTGTTGTACAGTAGTACATAAAACGTAATTTTTCATTTTTTATTCAACTCACTTATAAAATACTGAGAATACCCCTTTAAATTATTAAAGAATTGCATGAATAAAAATGTGGTGTTAACGAAGAAGAATTATTTTGTTTTGATATATATAAAGTGTGATTTGTTTCAATCAGCGTTGGATTTCATTTGCTAACGCAATGGAATCAAAGTTTTTTTTAAAGTTCTATCACTTGTACTTAAAAATTTTTATTGGCGTGATAATTATCCATTGTAGATTCATTTCTTAAGTCTGCAGAGGATGGGGAAATCAAAAACGTTCAATCTTATAGAGACAGAAATCTTGATACTAATGTTGTTAATTCCAAAAATCAGACAGCCCTGCATCTTGCATCAAGAAATGGACATATCGATGTGGTTGCCTTATTAGTTGAAGATGATGCATTTGTTAATCTTCTAGATAAAGAAGGTAAAACTCCCCTCTACTATGCAGTCGAGTCAAACAACTCAAACATTGTAGAACAACTTCTTAAATGTGACAATATTGAAGTCGACTCATGTGGCGAGGGTGTTGTATCACCTCTTTTCAAAGCTGTACAGGGGCAGTTTAAGGACATAGTTGAGATGTTGTCTTTGAAAGGTGCAAATATCTATCTGCAAAAGAGGGGATCGAGTCCAATTTTGGAGGCTGTATCATTATCTCCGGGCGACGGGAAAAAGCAAGATATTGTTGAAATTTTGTACAGGAATAGTGCAAATGTATGCAATGAAGCCGGAGAGACTATCTTGCATATTGCTATAAGGAACAATAACGAAAGATGCATTGAACGTTTTATTGATATAACAAATATTAATCTCTGTGACAAACAGAATAGGTCACCCCTTTTTGTTGCATCGTGTTTCGGGAATAGGACAGTTGTAAACATGTTGTTAAAAAGGCATGCAAAAATTAATGAAGTATCTACATGTAAAAAAGGTGATTCTGCACTGCATGTTGCACTGAGAAATAATCATTTTAAAATTGCAGAAAAATTACTGAAATGCGGTGCAAATCCAAGAATTGTTAACAAGGATAAAGAAACCCCTTTAAATATAGCTTGTTCAAAAGGTGATACAGCCTTGGATATTGTTAAGAGTTTGGTTAATAAACATGGTGTAAAGGTTAATGCTGATGGTTGTAACCAAATCGTGTCGCCACTCTTTTCTGCATTGAGACAGGAAGGAAATGACATTCGAATATATTTAGTATTTAGAGGGGCGACATTAAATACTGAAGAGATTGGTCAAGCATTAGTCAGAGGTGCAAGGCACGGATTCGTTCAGAATGTGAAGTTTTTACTTCCACTTGCAAAAGATATTAATAGCGGAAAATATTCTAAATATTCTGATGAAACACCTCTTCATGCGGCGGTAAAAAGAAGTCACGAAAAGATTGTGTATCTTTTGATAAGAAGAGATGTTGATGTTAATGTCAAAGATCCTGATGGAAAAACCCCATTACATTACGCAAAGACTTTGAGTATTGTAAAAGAACTCGTAAAGAAAGGAGCAATCGTCAATGCGGTAGACAATACAAATAGAACACCTTTATTCGAGGCTTCAATAATAGGAATAACCAAATATCTTTGCGAAAGTGGCGCCAATGTGAGGGCTACCACTATAGCTCTTTGGACTCCATTACATGAAGCTTGTCAAACGAAAGACGTTGCAGTGGTCAAGTATCTCATTGCCGAAAAACAAGCAGATATAAATGCAAAGGATGTGCATTTAAGAACACCGCTGCACGCAGCCACAGAAGGGGGCAATTTCGAAGTAGTAAAAACATTGATTGATGATTATAACTGTGTAATTGATATTAATGTTCCTGATGAATATGAAAGAACCCCTCTTCATGAAGCTGTTATGAAAGGAAATCTTTCAATCGTGAAGTTGCTTCTTGATTATGAAGCAAACGAAAATGCTGCTGATAAGGATAAAAGAACCCCGCTACATCATGCAGCCCTTGGAGGGAATATTTGTATTGTAGAATGCCTCGTTCAAAGGAATGCAGACGTTTCCGCAAGAGATAAAAACGGAAAAACCGCAGAAGAACTGACTCAAAATCAGGAAATAAAAGACTTGCTTAAAGGACAGTAAAAAAGGAGCTTAATCGCCCTTGGCACCTGATCCCACCTCTGGAATTTCCGGGGTCCTTGTTTTATGCCCTGTTCACAGATTTTTATTGTTTGTCAGGTTTTTTCTTTTAGATCGATCACCATTATGTTCACCTTTTTCATTAGCTTTAAAAGCGTGCTGATTTGTGTTACATCATTTAACACCCTGGATAAATATTGATATATTTGTATAACATATTTTGTAAAGTGAAATTTACGTTATTGAATTTTGCATTATTCACTTATAAGTTTTATTAAATGTTTGAATAATTCCTTGCTCTCAGATTGGCTGAGGTCCAACATTGTAGAAAAAGTATTACGTTATGTTCACTTGTACGTGACCTTCCAGGTAAAAATAAGGATTTTTTCTATATTTTCTTCCAAATTGATACAATTCAATTACTTCTGAAAAGTTATTTCAGCTGCATCCGACTTCCCCTCAGGTGATTATAACATTCAAGCACAAAGAACAGGGGGCATAGTTTATTTTTCCTTATAATATCCTCTTCCCTTTTCACATTACATATTCACATTTATTTTTCTACATCGCAGCAAATAGAATTAAGAAATTCCAAATTAGTACAAATAGTAATGTTCATTTTAATCCGGCTTCTACGTTTGACTTGGATTTCAGCAAATGTAAACTAGATAGATGTCATGATTTGCTTAATGAGTTTGTATCATTATATCATTTAATAATTAAACCATATAAAAAAACAAGTGAATATTGTACTCTTCAGTGGCTAAATCATTTTACGTCTAACCTTTGAAGCAGCTATAATTGTATAATGCCTTATTCTATTTATAGATAATATGTTAATATATACTGGTAATCAAATATCTAGAGTGTTTGTGAGTTACTTCTATCAGAACACCAAAAGATTCAATGCTCTCATCCTCAAGCCCAGGAGAATTATTTGGACTGTTTTATTGTAGAAGCCAAGAAGAATTTGTAAGGGACACACAGTTAAAGGTATATGGAGGTATAACTCTATTTTTGTGATAGTGTGCGACAAATATGCATTATGAATGCATGCATCTATAGCTTTCTGCAGCTGGTCATTTAACCAAATTTTCAGGCCACTGACAACTGCAGATTGCAGTTACTGGCTGGTAGGTTTTAACGTTTTTATATGTAAGAAACAGTGATATTGCGTTGTTCTCAAATGTTTATAAATTTTTGGCTTCCAAAAACTCTTACCAAATGACTTTCAGACACCTTTGTTCGAGCCATGAAAAACTGTAAGTTATATCTATTGAATTTATTGATTGAGAACTTTTACATTTACCAACTCAGTCTAACTTCCACGGGATAGTGGTCACTGAGATCGTAGGCCTGTAAAACAAATGATAATAAGCCACGATTTATTTATCACTGACATCTATGAAACATTCTGCTGAGTCTTCAAGACAAAAGACTTACTCATTGTTAAGGCGTAAACTAAACAGCATTTAAAAAAATGAATCCAACTGATGCTGCATGAAAATCAATACACAAGATGCGGGTTCATTGAACCAATTAGAAACTATCCGGTACACATTATCGCATAATTAAAGCAAATATGAATTTGTGATATACACTTACACGGTCATAGCTGAGACTGAATGCCTGATCAAAGCGATAGACTTCCGCTGTGGCCGGAATTACAGAAGTCACCATTCTGCTACCTGATACTACGATTCTAAAAAAAAAAATCGATGCAAATATGGTGTAAAATGTGCTTACAAAACACGACCTACCACAAAGAGATTAGATATTTTTTCAGAAATAGTTATACTAGATTTTAAAGGACCTCTATCATAAATGTAAAATTATGAGTGTTTGCCGCGCATTTATTACTTCTGGTCTGGTTAGTATAAATATGAAAATAAGTATTCTTCTTTGTGGCAGGTCGTGTTTTGAAAGTACATATGCATTCCAAAGTCATAATGCAATTTTTCTAATTTGCAATGTCGTATACTCAGAACCTCCGATAGATTGGGTTAGAATTCTTAATTTCACAAGTCTGCTTTCTTAAATGGTATCATTTTGGCAATGATTGTTATATACATGTATAGACTTTTCAAAGGCATGATCTCACATAGGCGGTCGTTTAAGCAATGACCTGTAGTCTTCTAAATGTAATAATTGTCTTAGCGGTTTAAATTCATGAATTGTTGCTAAAACTTTATCTTAAGTTTATGAATCATTTTGGGCTAAAAGGGACCGCTGAAATTTTAAATAATTATGTATTTTATAAAGGATAATCTAGATCACGAATACATGTAGATGTACATGTATCATGATATTATATATGGACGTTTTTAAGTACTGATTGAGATAGAATTACATCTCAGATAATGCGATTTCTGTTGTGTGTCAGAAGAGTAGTAGCTTTTAATGCGAGAAAACACAAAATAGACCATACAATCATATAAATAAACAACATAAATTCAGATAAGTTTGAAAACACTTCGTCTGAACCGAAATAAACATTTTTAACAACTAACAAATAAAAATGACCTAATCTTCAAAAAGACACAACAATATACAATATTTCTTTTAATTCAAAAAATATTTAAAAACCAGACCTGTCATAGGCACAATCTGTAGTAGAGGTTGTGGTGTCGACGTCCCAATCAATCAGCCACTGGAACAGGGGGTCTGTGTAGAACGCCTTACTGGAGAGTTCCTCCTCAGAGGCATAGGAACAGTCAGCATTGAAATCCCCCATCACCATTATATTCTGAAAGATAACAGTGAAATCCCCCATCACTATTATATTCTAAAAGATAACAGTGAAATCCCCCCATCACCATTATATTCTGAAAGATAACAGTGAAATCCCCCATCAGTATTTTATATTCTGAAAGATAACAGTGAAATCCCCCATCAGTATCTGCGTATTAGTGATTAATTTAGAGAATTACCGGTGTCCTCCAGTGATTATAGACGTCGTAGTACACAGTCTCCAGGTGACCAATTTCAGAAACGGCATCTGCAGGTTTAGCATGAATACCAGTCACTGCAAACGCGTCACCTTTGAAATAAAGCACAATATTTAAAACAGATGTAAAGAATTTTTCGTAGAATATAAACGCAATGTTATATCATTTAACCAGTTTTGGGGCAAAGAAATTGACTTGTACCACTTCTTATACCTGCCAAAGTATTTTTTTTAGTTTTGTGTGCTTACATGTATGTGATTTGGGGGTTATCGCTTAAGACAAATATTAGGTATGTACGTTTGTTTGTTTGTTTGTATGTTGTTTAGCGTCCCTCTCGAGAATTTTTCACTCATATGGAGACGCCACCACTTGCCGGTGGAGAGCTGCAAATTTTTGTCCTATACTCGGCACTTACGGCCATTGAGCAGTGAGGGATCTTTTTCGTGCCAGCACCTACTGCGACACGGGACCTCGGTTTATACGGTCTCATCCGAAGGACCGGTCTCCACGTCCCACAGTGGGATTCGAACCCGCGACGTAAGGATCAACTCCTTACTCCGCGGCTCTAGAGCAGACGCTCTGATCACTGTGCCACGCGGGCGACAGGTATGTACGTACCAGGTTTAAGTATATGTACTGACAAGTAGCAGTGATTATTAGCAGTGATTATTTCTTAAGAGAATACAAAATGCACTCTGAAGAAATGGGGAAAATTGCATAACGTGCACCTGACACCTGCAAGGCATGGGAGAATTCAAGCCGATGAAGAAAAATCAAGATATTGAGATTTAAAACAATACAAAATACAATATTTACTTACTTACATTTAAACAATAGAGAACTAAACAGCATTCAACACATAAATGAAATTATTTACATAATTGTTGTTTTATGTTTCCTCATGCTGCACAAACTCACCGCAGCTCTGTTTTTGCTGAGTTATAATCAATGAAATCAACACCAATGTTGAGATGAAATATGTCATTTATTAAAAATGACGAAAATAAGAAATATATATACATAAACATGATAGGGGATCAGACCAAAAGGTATTCACACAATACATATCAATATGCTGATCCCCTAAATTTACCGATAAACAATATTTGCAAAAAATATAAAAAACAGTAAGTATACAGCAAAAAGATGGCACATCAAAAATAAATATGCCACCAAATGTGATTGCCGAACATAATTGGCAATCGCATTGTGCCATTCAAGGTGAGGTTGCGCACAAAATTACATTGTAAACAATATTTCCCTGGTTTATACATGATGAAAATGCACATTAAGCTATACCAGCAGTTAAACACTGACCTGGCATCTGTTTCTGCAAGAATTGCTTTACACAGAAAGATTGTGCATATGAAATACATATAAACTTGAAAGTCATCCGGTGGATGTAACCAGCAGGCAGTGGTTATATTAATTCAAAAAGAAAATGATTGTCAACATGCACCTAACAGTTTACATATACAAATAATGAAAAGAATCATTTCGCAATGACAAATAATTAAAACAACTTAACAATACAGCAGTTAAACACTGACCTGTACTGTGGAAATGTAACTACATCTACATATATACACCCTATAAGCCAGGTACTGAGATCAAAAGAGAGAGACATCCCTCCTTAATACTTGCAATATCTCTTAAATAAAATTTAAGCAGCAGTTACACACTGACCTGCAACCTAACTCAATAGCAGCAGTTAAACACTGGCCTGCAAAGAACTTAATAGCAGCTGTTAAACACTGACCTGCAAACTTTACACGTAACCAGTAGTAGCAGCAGTTAGACACTGACCTGCCCTGGGATGGACTGATATAGAAAAAAGGGGGGAGGGAGGAGGGAATCCTATATTTTATTACAACTGAAAAGATTTAATTCTAATATATCTGTGCAAAACATTCGAGTTCCATCTGCCTAAATGTTGAATGAAAGTCTCAGAATACCCTAACTGTGCAGCATGCGTTGCTGCACCTATTCGAAAACTGTGCCCCTTATAACGTTTGGGATCCAGACCTGCAAATGCTATTGCTTTTGAAAGTTCACTACTGACTTAAGAATATGTGACTGGAGTGCCATTGACAAACTGGAAGAAGGGGCCTGACACATGTGGAAATAATGATTTATACTTATAAAGATTATGCACTGGACAAAATTGTGAACTAGGGTTGGCTTGAATAGATATAATGATGGGCTCATTTTTCTGTTGAGATTTATGGTGCCTAAGAACAATTTGAACTGCTGAAGGACTGCATTTTTCTCCACTGAATGTAATGTCTTGTATTTGCAGAACTTTGTCCTTATCTGCTAGAGTTTTTGAGATAACTTCCCCTAAACGCAGAAATGCATTAAAACATAAAAGGAAAAGGGCTTGCAAAAGAACCTGATTTAAAGCTTGTGGAACAGTAAAGACTAGTGCAGCCAAAATTTTGTGCATGATATTTTTCGTTATTGGCAATCTAGCATCCTGAGCGGGTAGTAGCTTGTGACAACCTTTCAGTAGTTTGCGCACAATAAAAGTTTGAGTTGGATCTGGCAAATTGGTAATTTTGTGAACATAACCTAATGCCGATATATGTGAGGCAATGCTGCTAGAACTGTATTGTTTCTCAAAAAGAAAACCAATGAAGTTACAAATGTCTGTAATAGGCAATGGTAGAGATACTGGATCTTTTCTGTAATTGAGGAAAAGTTGCCAAGAATGTCTATAAGCATATCGTGCAGGAGGTGATAAAGCTGCCACAAGGACTGAACGAGTTGAAGAGGTCAAATCTGTAATAGGTGTGCCGGAATGACAGTTGCCTGTTGTTCTAAGTATGGTGCTACCTCCCGTGCTTTCTGAAATTGCAAACGTGACAAACTGTCAGCTACCACATTGTATTTGCCTGGAATATGCTTAGCTTTAAAGAAGATATTATTTGAAAGACAAACCAATACCAAACGGCGAAGAAGATGCATAAGATTTTTCTCTTTACTGGACTGTTTATTTATCACCTCCACCACAGCCATATTGTCTGACATAAAAAGAATTTTTCTATTTGCCATTTCTGACCCCCAAATTTCTAGAGCTAATACAATTGGAAACAACTCCTTCACTGCAATTTGCATGGGAAAAAGAGACTCTGTCCATTCAGCTGCAAACCATTTACATCCAAACACAGCAGCAAACCCTAATAAACCAGAAGCATCTGTAAATAATCGGGTGATATCTGATGATTCCCATTCCTCTGGAAAAAGAACTGATTTTCCATTAAAATTTTCTAGGAAGTGCAGCCACATTGCCAAATCTGCTCTTACCTCCTTATTAAAACGGATAAGGTAATGAGGTTTCACAATCCCTATTGTCAAATCAATTAAACGACGCAAAAAAGCCCTACCAGGAACCACTACCAAACATGCAAAGTTTAACACTCCAATTAATGATTGAAGTTCCCGTAATGCAACCTTCTTCCTGTTTCTAAACTGACGCACTAAATTTCTACATTTCTCGAGTTTGTCAAGTGGAAGGCGGCTCACCATATCAATGGAATCTACCTCAATACCATAAATAGTAATGCATGTCACTGGCCCGAAAGTTTTTTCCATATTCATTGGAATGTTAATTCTTCCACATAACGACAAAAAGTTGTTCAAATCATGTTTGCATTTCTGTGAGTTGGGAGGCCCAATGAAAAAGAAATCATCCAAAATATGAGACATGCCTGAAGCCTTCAGTTTGTTTAACATTACCCATTGAAGAGCTGTACTTAACTGCTCAAATATTTGACAAGAACTGCTTGCCCCCATTGGCAGACAACGCTCATAATAAAATTGACCTTGCCATGTGAAACCCAAAAGATGATAATCAGACGGATGTACTGGTATAATTCGAAAGGCATCTTTAATATCTGATTTAGCCATAAGAGAACCTTTACCAAACTGACGTACCAGTGCTACAACAGTGTCAACTGAATCATAATGAACTTCAGAACATTCTTTAGGAATATTTGAATTGACTGAATCCTGGGCTGGAAAAGAAAGATCATGAATGATTCGGTATTTATTTGGTTCAGATTTAGGGACAACCCCCAATGGAGAAGTTTTAAAAAGTGGTAGGGGTGGATGTGTAAATGGGCCTGAAATTCTTTGCCTACTTAAACCTGCATTAATATAGTCATCTACAATATCTGGGTGTTCATAGGTTGATTTGTGATTATGAGGAGGGTGAATGGAAGGGGTCTTGACACACCCTAAACGGAAACCAAATGTGAACCCTGAAACTAGAAAATTCAGTTTTTCTTTTTCATAACCTTCTAACTCACTTTTGAGTTGTACTGGGTTTACTGGAGTTGGAAGGGCTACTGCCATTTCTAATTGAGGAGGATGAGTTGGACCGTATGCCTGTACATTGAACTCGGGGGTGGGGACCATGGCAGTCTTGGCAGGTATGGGAAAATCTACATGGGTGGGAGTTACACTTTTGCCCTTTGTTATACGCAAAGCAGTATTTGGGACGAAAAGGCTGTCGTTTGCCACTACTCCCTTGCAATTTGTTAGGAGACCTAATTCCCACAGAGGCTGCCTTTAACCGTAACTCTGTTACTACTTTTTCCCATGGTAAGAGGGATGTCTCCCTAATTTTCCTAAAAGACTCATCATAAGTCCTCCATGCTTGCTCACCATGGAGCTTGCTTATGTCACGAATAGTAAACATATATTTCAACAGATTGCTTGCCTCCTGAGGGAACTTCTGTAGATATATGGTACTAAATATCAAAAATGCATCTGTCCATTGATGGATTGTTATTGGATTTTTATTTGATGATGTTTGCTGCAGTTCAATTTTACCAGCTTTTACCATAATTGAAAGGGGCTCTTCATTTGAGTTGGGTAAAAGAAGTTTCAGGTCAACAAATTCATTATTCCAAATTTTAAGTTTTAATTTGGATGAAACTGTAGCCCCAAGAGGCACGCAATCTGTTAATTGAATTTGTGGATTAGTGTCAGAATTACTGCCTGCTGGCTCACCTGTAAAAACATTGTCCAGAAGTGCACCAAGTGCAGAGGCTGGGACCATGGCACTAGCTTGTGGGGTACCATCTGTAACACTCGTAGTTGCTGCAGGGTTAACTAGCTCACTGCTGGACTGTGGCTCCTTGTTTTGGATAACCGATGTGGATGCCTCCCCATGTTGGCTCACGGTTGCCTCAGCAAGTCCATTCTCACTGGATGTTAATTTCTGTTGTTCAGTTAATATGTGTTTTGCCAGTAGTGTGTAGTCAATGGTTGGCAGAGCACTCGGCATCACATTCTCTGTCTGTTGAGTGGGAGTCCCTCGCTTTCGCTTTCTCCCTGTGCTGGAGGAATTGGGCTGCTCATCTGCTGTGAGTTCCCCTTTTTTGCTTCTTTTCTTTGGTGGCATTGCTTCTGAAGAAGAGATAATTATTAAAAAACAAAACTCTACAGATTTAGGTTCATCTCACAACGATAATGGCAATACATATTTCAAGTATATGAATGCCAGCTGTGAGATTGTGAACTTGCAATTTTTTTAATAGAATGGGGAATACTGATTCCTAAGTGAAGACAAAATAGTTATCCAATACAGGTTAGACACATTATGGCACAATGACAGAGAGTCTAATTGACAACATCTGAGTACCTAGCTAACAGCTGTACTCTATATATGATGAAAATCTTTTACCAAATGTCTATAGTTTAACTCCCCACAAAATCCCTGAATTGAATAACTCCTATAACCAAAACTATGTAAATAATAGAGTAACTCTGACTCCTAATTACATATTTAAATTAAAGTAAATAAAATTATGTAAAGAAATCTGACCCCAAAATATCTGGGGAACTCTAACCCACACAAACATGTAAATAACAGAGTAACTCAGACTCCTAACTACATGTTACATAATCAAAAAATATATGGGTAACTCCGACCCACACAAACATGTAAATAACAGAGTAACTCAGACTCCTAATTACATGTTACATTAATCAAAAACTATATGGGTAACTCCGACCCACACAAACATGTAAATAACAGAGTAACTCAGACTCCTAATTACATGTTACATTAATCAAGAAATATATGGGTAACTCCGACCCACACAAACATGTAAATAACAGAGTAACTCAGACTCCTAATTACATGTTACATTAATCAAAAAATATATGGGTAACTCCGACCCACACAAACATGTAAATAACAGAGTAACTCAGACTCCTAATTACATGTTACATTAATCAATAAATATATGGGTAACTCCGACCCACACAAACCTGTAAATAACAGAGTAGCTTAGACTCCTAATTACATGTTGACTTTATTCAAACAAAATAAATGGGTAAACTCTGACCCACACGGACATGTAAATACCACCAACACACTGACTCCTAAACACCTGTTGACATGAGACTAAATATTTATCGGGTTTTACTAAAACTGCCCCAACATGTAAATAAAAGAGATACACTGACTCCTAATTACATAATGAACTCAGATCATTTTATGAATAGTATGTGTAATTCTCTGATTCTGACCTAGAAGGCATCAAGAAATATCTAACTGGTTTTACAGGGCAATAACAACAACAAAAATTAAAACATGTGTCATACTTCATCATTATATATTCGACTACCTATCATACCTGCCTTTTGTGTGCAAACTGAGGTATCTGTCTTTTAATTAGGCACAATTGATATTTAACTCTTGATCTTCAAATGTCACATTGAGAGCATGACTCATTCCAACACAATATTATCGTGTATGTTTGTTGTAAAAATTGTGACATAGAAATACTTTAGTGCTCATAAAATAATGAACAATATGCAAGGCAAAAATTATACTGGCCTTAGTAATTTAGAAAGCAGGATCACCGCATTCCTGACACTGCGGCGATATTTCCTCATAGGCTGGTCCTCAGTAGGGGTACAGAGCAGATGGACACCATCTGGTCCTAGGTATTGCAGGTCATTCCAGAACCCTCTATGTCCCCAATAATGAATACCACATAGGGGGTCGCTCATCTGTTTCACATGTAAATTGATTTCAACCACTGTGGCATTGAAATTTCTGCATGATGCGAACTGCATACGGCGAATTAATTGACCTATAATAATTAATTTCACACCTACTCCGTCACGAAGATATTGTGCAACGGAAATAATATCCATGGCTAATTTTCTGCTATTCGTGGAAGTGGAAATATCATTCTCGCCGATTTGTAAAAACACAACATCCGGGACAGTGTCAAAACACAGAAACTCGGAGCGGTGTAACCGTGATTTCTGTCGCTAGTGCTCAGGGTCGCTCTTAATAGAATATATAGGGAAAAGAGCGACTCAAATCACTGGCCTCTGCGCATGCCTGGGGATTTTAGTCGCTTCAAATCAAAGCGGTGCTCTACTGGTTTTAAATCCACGGTAATAGTATCCGCAGTCTTGGCTTTTAGTGTTTTATTTATTTATTTTAATCCTAAAAGTATGCAAAACAATTATATATGTTATTTAAAACTTAATATTGAATTTTCTTCGTATAGGATTAATAAATGATGTTTGAGATTTCTAAAATCTATTTATTTTCTAAAAGAAAATAAACGACTTCAAATTTAATTAAAAATTTTGTAAATTGAATATATATTTAAAAGGAAAAGAAGGGGGGGGGGAACATGCTACGGTTAACAATCTCTCAGTCATTTGTTTCAACAGGTGTGAACCATGCCCAGGGTGTTTTCTTAGACAGGTGTCAACAATTACCTGTATGTTAATAACTCACAAACACAGCTCCCCGTGGTCAATTTTTACCAAAGGTGTGAAGTGTGTTTTTATCCAATAAGTGTGTCATTATATACACTTATATTTTGTCTTCAATGAACCATAAATACCTGTATTTCACCAGAATATAAAGTGATAATTCTTATCTCATTTCGACCTATTTTTTATTTAACAGATAAATTAAATGACGGGAAAATAATTCTGAACAAATAAATAATGACGACATAATAATTTTAAATACGTTTAGGGTGGTTGGCCACTTGTCCGGCGAAATGATAAGAAAAAGTGAAAAAAAAAAATGGATGTGGTTTTAATTTTATGTAGCTGATATAAATTTTGAGTTTAATAAATCTGAATATGAAGAATTGAAGAAACATTATCTTAAACAAATCAAGACCGTCGGTGATTCCAGTCGCTCTTCAAAATTACGGTTTCATGTTCAATTGTTTTAAACGAACCGACTAGTATGCCTTCTGTTACAACATTAAATAGTAAAACGGGATGCAGTTTTGATTTAAAGTAGATTATCTGAGTGTAGTTCAATATTTCTAGGGAAAAAATCGGAAAACGTTTTTTTAAATTTATTTAGTTATTCGGTCGCTCTTCAAAAGGGGGTTTCATAACCTACCAGAATTATATTTCCATCTCTAACAACTTAAAAAATTGGATGCAGTTATGACAAAGAGTAGATGATAAAAGGTTAGTTTAATAATTCTAGAGAAAAAAATTCGAATAATAATTATTATGAATAAATTATGAGCATCGGTGATTTCTGTCGCTCGTCAGAAATCCATCAGAAGCTACTAGTTCACGGTCTGTACCAACTTAAGGAAATTAAAATGGATGCAGGTTTAGCTTCAAAAAGAAAATCGAAGTGTAGTTTAATAATTCTAGATAGAAATATTTGGGGAAAATAATTATTTTGAATTAGTCATGAACATCAGTGATTTGAGTCGCTCTTCAAAATGGCGATTTCAGAATTTATCAGAACTAACATATTTATCGCCTGTAAAACCAGTAAAAAGTGGAATTTGATGCCGGTTTCATTTGAAATAGATAATCTAAGTGTAGTTTAACTATTCTACATGAAAATATTCGGGAAAATAATTATTTTGAATTAGTTATGAGCATCAGTGATTTGAGTCGCTCTTCAAAATGGCGATTTCAGAATTTATCCAGACTGACTTATTTATCGCCTGTAAAACCAGTAAAAAGTGGAATTTGATGCCGCATTGATTTGAAATAGATAATGTAAGTGTAGTTTAATAATTCTACATGAAAATATTCGGAAAAATAATTATTTTGAATTAGTTATGAGCATCAGTGATTTGAGTCGCTCTTCAAAATGGCGATTTCAGAATTTATCAAGACTGACTTATTTATCGCCTGTAAAACCAGTAAAAAGTGAAATTTGATGCCGCATTGATTTGAAATAGATAATGTAAGTGTAGTTTAATAATTCTACATGAAAATATTCGGGAAAATAATTATTTTGAATTAGTTATGAGCATCAGTGATTTGAGTCGCTCTTCAAAATGGCGATTTCAGAATTTATCAGAACTAACATATTTATCGCCTGTAAAACCAGTAAAAAGTGAAATTTGATGCCGGTTTCATTTGAAATAGATAATCTAAGTGTAGTTTAACTATTCTACCTGAAAATATTCGGAAAAATAATTATTTTGAATTAGTTATGAGCATCAGTGATTTGAGTCGCTCTTCAAAATGGCGATTTCAGAATTTATCAGAACTAACATATTTATCGCCTGTAAAACCAGTAAAAAGTGGAATTTGATGCCGGTTTCATTTGAAATAGATAATCTAAGTGTAGTTTAACTATTCTACATGAAAATATTCGGAAAAATAATTATTTTGAATTAGTTATGAGCATCAGTGATTTGAGTCGCTCTTCAAAATGGCGATTTCAGAATTTATCAGAACTGACTTATTTATCGCCTGTAAAACCAGTAAAAAGTGAAATTTGATGCCGGTTTCATTTGAAATAGATAATCTAAGTGTAGTTTAACTATTCTACATGAAAATATTCGGAAAAATAATTATTTTGAATTAGTTATGAGCATCAGTGATTTGAGTCGCTCTTCAAAATGGCGATTTCAGAATTTATCAAGACTGACTTATTTATCGCCTGTAAAACCAGTAAAAAGTGGAATTTGATGCCGCATTGATTTGAAATAGATTATCTAAGTGTAGTTTAAATTCTACATGAAAATATTCGGGAAAATAATTATTTTGAATTAGTTATGAGCATCAGTGATTTGAGTCGCTCTTCAAAATGGCGATTTCAGAATTTATCAAGACTGACTTATTTATCGCCTGTAAAACCAGTAAAAAGTGAAATTTGATGCCGCATTGATTTGAAATAGATAATGTAAGTGTAGTTTAATAATTCTACATGAAAATATTCGGGAAAATAATTATTTTGAATTAGTTATGAGCATCAGTGATTTGAGTCGCTCTTCAAAATGGCGATTTCAGAATTTATCAGAACTAACATATTTGTCGCCTGTAAAACCAGTAAAAAGTGGAATTTGATGACAGAATTGTATTAATAACATATAGTGAAAAGAATATATTAAAATGAAATGTATTTAAAAACGTTTTGTTAACCATATATATTCCATCCTCGCAAGCCAGGGGTCCTGAGTCAACACGTTGCCGTCCAATGGCAACGTATTGACTCAGGACCCCTGGCTTACGAGGAGGGATATATTCTTGTACATAATTTGTATGTGGATGTTCCTTTGATACGAAAACTCCGAACACCCATGTAAAAAAATCTTTAGCTCATACGGTACACCTAGCTCAGGTTGTAGGTCTTTTATTAGTTTATTCTTTGTATGCTATATGCTGGACAATTAATAAAATAGTGCTCATTATGGTAATCACACCTAGGACAAGATGCATCAGCTATTATATAATGATTGTTTAAGTGTGCATTAAGGTTATTAGCTTTATTGCGAAATTGACAGTGAAGTATATTCTCTTTTCTGTTACCATTGTTAAAATATTTACAACTGCTAAATGGTCGTTTAATTTTTATTTTTGACTGAAAAATTAATAAAGAAGGTGACATTTTTACATCAGAGCTAAGATTCTTCCACAGTTTTATAGTTGAAGGAATAAAACTTGTAGTAAGATACAGTTCTACATTATGGATAGAGAAAGATTACTTCTGTCTGATCTCAATCTGTAAGAATGATGCGCTGGTTGGAAAGGCTGTAATAAATAGCTAAGATAAATATGGGGCAATACCGTGGACAATTTTATAAATAGAGGATATTCAATGTTTTGTAGTTGGATATGGAATTTATTTCACGAGTGGGACAGGATTTTTTGATATTTTCACGAGTGCGAAGCACGAGTGAAAATATCAAAAAATCCTGTCTCACGAGTGAAATAAATTCCATATCCAACTAAAAAACATTGAATTTTCTATTTATTACATTTTCTTTGATTTTCCCTTTGCCTCTGTCTTTTCTTAACACAACGTAATTGTGTGACGTCATAGTTGAGCAGTTGAGACGTCATGGCTTAGCAGTTGTAAGATGACAAGACATTGTAACTTGGATTTTAGCAACATATTTGGGAAGAAATTGGCAGTTTTAGTCTCTGTCAAGATGGTTTAGTTACCATTTCAATCTTATTACAGACCAGAAATTATATTTTACTTACTTTGATATCCTTTCACACTGTGAGAGAATACCACTTTGGTATCCTTTCACAATGCGAGAGAATATCACTTTTATTCAATGAATAAATCACAGTATTTCACTGTTGAAAATGTAATAAATAGAGGATATTCAATGTTTTGTAGATGAATATGGAATTTATTTCACGAGTGGGACAGGATTTTTTGATATTTTCACGAGTGCGAAGCACGAGTGAAAATATCAAAAAATCCTGTCTCACGAGTGAAATAAATTCCATATTCATCTACAAAACATTGAATTTTCTGTTTATTACATTTTCTTTGGTTTTCCCTTTGCCTCTATCTTTTCTTAACACAGCGTCATAGGCTTGACGTCATAGTTGAGAGGTTGAGACGTCATAGCTTAGCAGTTGTGTGATTGAAAACATTATATAGCATGGATTTCAGCAACATATTTGGGAAGAAATTTGCAGTTTTAGCTCTATCAAGATGCTTAGTTACTATTTCTATGTTATGACAGGCCAGAAATTATTTTTTACTTACTTCGATATCCTTTCACACTGTGAGAGAATATCATTTTGGTATCTTTTCACACTGTGAGAGAATATCACTTTTATTCAATAAATAAATCAAAGTATTTCACTGTTGAAAATGTAATTAAATAATATTAGTTTATGATTTATTCTTTTCTGATGTAATGGCTCCCAAAAGAGTTCAGCGTATAGAATTGATCTTGAAGAATTTACCCTTAGACCAGTAATATTTCTTGCAGCTTCTACTTGGACCTTTTCTAACAATTCTGTATTTTCCTGAGACCAGTTATCCAATACCACATATGCGTATTCTAGGACCGGTTTAATGAAAGCAAGATATATCGTATTAAGGAATTTCTATGAAGTGTGTGCTTTAATAATCTCAAAATATTTAATCTGTTACAAGTTTTTTCGTAAATAGCAGAGATATGGTTACTAGGGCCCCGCTCTGCGGGCGCCCTATAGTGATCAGTCACCGTTCACGGTAGCTCAGTCGGTAGAGCGCTCGCTCCGTGATCGGGAGGTCGTGAGTTCGAATCTCGGCCGCGACAGACCCAAGTCGATAAAAAATGGGTAGCAACTGTTCCTTCGCCATGCGCTCGGCACTTTGAAGTGAAAGTTGCGGGTCCTTCGGATGAAACGTTAAAAACCGAGGCCCCGTGTCACGGCAGGCGTTGGCACGATAAAGATCCCTCACTGCTCAATGGCCCTGAGTGCCGAGTAAAGGTCAAAATTTGAAGCCCTTCACCTGTATATGGTGACGTCTCTAAATGTTGATGAAAAACCTTCAATATTTACTTTTTGTTGCCTGTCAGTAAGAAAATCTTTAATCCAGCCCAAAATATTACTTTGGAAGCCTATTTTTCTCAAGTTTAAAGATAAGTCCTTTATGCCAAACCCTGTCAAAGGCCTTTGAAATACATGTATCACAGAATATAAATCTAACTTCCCGGCCTTTATCAAGATTTGAAATGATTTTATCATATATTTCAACTAGTTGATTTACAGTAGAGTCACCAGGTTGAATCCCATATTGGTTTTTTGATAATAATTCGTAGTCTTTTATATAATTAAACATATACTTGAAAAGTATTTTACCATAACTTTGCTATGAGGCGCCGTTTTGGTATTAACTGCCAAAAAGTGATATTGCCTATTGGAATAGGTGATATCACCTATTCAGTTGGTGATATCACCTATTTGAATAAGTGATATCATCTATTCAGCTTCTGAATTTAAAATGAATTATTAAGAAATGGTTTTGTGTTTCAAATATCTAAAAAAAAAAAAAGTATGATATAAAACCGGTATGATAAAAAACGAATTGTACTGTATTACCTATTCGAATAGGTGATATCACTTATTTGAATAGGTGATATCACTTATTCGAATAGGTGATATCACCTATTCAGCACGAATAGGTGATATAACCTATTCATTTCCAATAGGTGATATCACCTATTGAAATAAGTGATATCACCTATTCAAATAAGTGATATCACCTATTCAATTTGAATGAGTGATATCACTTATTCGAATAGGTGATATCACCTATTCGTATAGGTGATATCACCCATTTGAATAGGTGATATCACTAAATGGCAATACATACCAAAACGGCGCCTCATACTTTGCAGACATAGCTAGCAAATATATAGGCCTATAATTGTTAGTATTTTCGGGGGTTCCTTTGTTTTTAAAGATTGGAGAAACATGTGCTTGTTTCCATATATAAGGTAGACATTTATTACTGAGTGACATATTGAAGAATCTTGTTAGTGGTTTATAAATTGAGAATCGTATTTCTTATAGGATTCTTGGAGATAATCCGTCTGGCCCTGGTGGTTTTGAGGTATCCAAGATTTCTAGTTGATCAAGAACACCCTGTTCAGTTATTTCAAAACCATCAAAGCAATTAATTGGTGGACCGGGTCCGTGTTCAGGAAGATTATATGTGAGATGTTTACAAAATAAGTATTAAATTCTTCAGCTTTATCAATAGGATGAATAAGTATTCTACCAACTGAGCTATCCACAAACCACTACATTCCTTCCTCCTTACATTGTCTTCGTCCTGGAAGACACAACCCAAATTCTTATTGCCTCTTGCAGGACTTTCACCTGCAACTCCAGAGATGATCAAAGGCACCAAATTATGTAACAGAAAAGGTATGACTGGACTGGTAATTGAACCCCAAACCCTTGCATCAATAGTCAGGGCATTCTACCAACTGAGCTATCCGTGCCGATATCATGGTCCGAACCAATATACCGGGTACCTTTTACCAATACTTGGGTCCTTAATAAAATGCACCTGTTTCAGGTACATGTATATATGGTGCCTAAGAATCTGATTCCTGTTACAACCACAAGTATTCAGGATTTTTATTTTATTTATTCTGTTATCAAAGAACGAGGGCGCTTTTGGCTGGCATTCCGCAGGAATCTGGGCGTACTTGAAAGTGAAAATTCCATTTATCTGTCACATGAAATTTTAGCATTCTTTTGATGTATCGGATTCCTGCAAAATAGGGAAAGGGGAATATTTTCCCGATATTGTATTTTGATTTGCTAAAAAAGAACTTGAAAATTAACTAGATGCGTCATTTGATACAAAATGCTACATTTTTAAACATTTTTCCCTAAAAACTTGTTATCTCTGGGTTATCTCTCCATGATTTTGAAACGTTATTTGAGTGCATTTTAATTCAAAGAAACTAACAAGCATTTGTTTAAAAAAAAATCCAACATATAAATGCGGTCCTCGTTTTAGAAAACCCGTATAGTTGCTATAGCGGTGATAGCTCAGTAGTATGCGTTATCCGTCCAGTGCAATGAAAAAGAGAAAAATTTTGGTTCGATCCCCACACGGAGCGTTAATATCTTTTTTGAAGTACAATCAATCATTTTTTTTTATCCGTTTAAATTCATGTACTGATTTATTTTCAAATAGATAAATTCTGGTTCTGTTGCACCGAGAGCGACAGTAATTCTTCCAACCTACTGATACTAACTTTAATATACACATGTACTTGTAATTCCATTTTATTATTTATGTGAAGCGTTACTAAGATATATATGTAGTAATTATTAAGATAAGCGGACTTAAATATTAAATTTGACAAAGTATTTCAAACTAAATGTAACATTTTCCCATGTGCTTAACTTTGTAAAGTATGTCCAGCTGTGGTCAGCCGACCAAATCGTAGGCATTTAAACAATAAATGTTCCTGCAGATCACACGCCAAATACGCCCATCTTTTTTTCTGGTTTTAAAATTATTTACTCGTAAATAATGCTAACGGTTGTGGCTGCAAGCTATTTGTTAAGGTGCCCTACAATTTCCGTGCATTTCTCTCAACTTAATACATCAAAATCAGGCTGTCGTGCATTATAATTATTACAACAATCTGGCTCGAATCTGGTTCTGAGTAAAATTGCCTCAACTTTCATCTGCAAGCAAAGTCAACCATAAATCAACCTAAGTTCAAGCCATTTTCAACGTCTATTCCACGTTGATATTTGACGTTGAAACAATGGTTGAGGTCTCAACATTGCCTCAACTTTAATATGCAACCAAAATTCAACGTTGAAGAGCAACGTACGTTGGTTCAACGTTGAAATAACTGCTGGGACACCAATTTAATTTTTTTTTTATTAAGACTAACACGTTAACCACCACGCTACAACTTGTGACAAATTGTGGCAATTAATTTAAGGACATAAGCAACGTAGTTCGAACTTCATTGTCTTTTTCCCTGGAGTTGAAGAGTTCCAACACTTGAAGGAACGGTGTGCTACAATTTAATATCTATATATGCTGTTGTACTTCTTCTAAAACAAGTTTGGATAAACAAAACATATAGAATATATGTTTAGTAATTTTTGTATATTTTTCTTTAAATTATACAAGAATTTTCATCAATTGATATCTTTTCAAGACCCTTGGTAATACATGCTAATTTTTTGTCTACGAACATCTGATGGCACTATAATCTTATATTAAGAACATCTTGAAAAATTATCAGTAGGTAAGGCACGTTGCCTATATCCTTAAATCATGCATGACATTTGACTTAATGGACTCCGAATAATTCTCGGAAATACAGTATAATACAAGTATACAATTATAAGTTTGTAAATGTGACCTTGAACTTGCTAAAAAACTTGATTATAAAAAGAAACACATCTTCTGATCATAAGTAATCTTCTATTGAAATATGGACATTAAATATTTCTCTGTTAATTATTATAAATTAATCAAATTAATTATAGATCTGTCATGAATTTTATACTTTTTTATACCAGTGACCTAGAATTTGCCACAATGAGCTTGGGTCAAGGTTATGGCACACACTCAGGTCATAACTAATCTGTGTACAATGTATGAGCTTCTAATGATTTGCCAGTCCAAAGTTATAGTCTAAACAAGAATTTTATGCTTTTTCTGCCAGTGACCTTGAACTTGCAGGAATGGCACTTGGTCAAGGTCATGACACACCCTCAGGTCATAAACAATTTTTGTACCAGTTCTGAGCTTCCACTGATTCTCTAAGGGGCAGAGAAAACATTTAGGGAATTTACGCATTTTCAATATCTATAGAGCCCTGCCCAAACAATAGAACTCCTGATCTAGGGGCCAAGAAATTGAAAATTTTAGTAGGGGCTCAATGCTTATTACAATTATGCCAACAGTTTGACTGCTTGCTGTCTGGGAGTGAAAAAGGATAATTTTTAAAGATAGCACTAATTTTGCCCCCCCCCCTCCTCCCCCCAGAGCAGGGACACTGAAATTCACTATTTTTGTACCCCTTCACCCATTGAAATCTGGATGAAATAGGTTTTGGGGTACAAAAGAAGGAGCTGAAAATGTTCAAAACAAATGTGAATCTACACTACCTGAGAATGCTTCTGTATTAATATGACTAACAATGGCTTTGCAGATCGTGAGAGATGATTTTATAAAGATATTTCCTGTATCTTCCTATGTAAAACTTTGACACCCTGTTGTGGCCCCACCCTACCCCCACGGGGCATGATATGAACAGACTTGAATCTACACTACCTGAGGATGCTTCTATATTAATATGACTGATCATGGCTTTGCTGTTCTTGAGAAGACTTCTTTAGATATTTTCTATATATTCTATGTAAAACTTTGACCCCCTGTTGTGGCCCCGCCCTACCCTTGAGGGTCATGATATGAATAAACTTGAGTCTACAGTATATTAATATGACTTATCATGGCTTTGCTGTTCTTAAGAAGATTTCTTAGATATTTCCTACATATTCCTATGTAAAACTTTGACCCCTAGCCTGTTGTGGTCCCGTCCTACCCTTGAGGGGCAAATGATATGAACAAACTTGAATCTAGTACACTTTGTAATGAAGCTCTCACATAAGTTTCAACTTTTCTGGCCAAGTGGTTCTTGAGAAGATTTTTTAAAAAATGGCACCAAATTTTCATGAATTCTTAACTATCTCTCCTTGAAAGAAAGCATGGCACTTCTTCTGAAAAAACTTGAATATCCTTTACCCAAGGATGCTTTGTGGCAAGTTTGGTTGAAATTGGTCCAGTGGTTCTGGAGAATAAGTCGAAAATGTGAAAAGTTTACAGACACCAGACGACAAACACTGGGTCGCCCGCATGGCCTAGTGGTTAGAGTGCTTGCTCCAGAGTCACAGTATAAGGGTCACGGGTTCAAATCCACTGCGGGATGTGGAGACCAGTCCTTCGGACGAGACCATATAAACCGAGGTCCTGTGTCACAGTAGGTGTTGGCACGAAAAAGATCCCTCCATGCTCAATGGCCCTGAGTGCCTAGTATAGGTATAAATTTGCAGCCCCCCATCAGCAAGTGGTGGCTTCTCAATATGAGTGAGAAATTCTCAAGAGGGATGTTAAACAACAAACACCAAACACTCTTAATTAGATCAGAAAAGCTCACTTGATCCTTCAGCTCAGGTGAGCTACAAAGGAGTGAAGACCCACTCATATGAAAAAATTGTGTTAGAGTATGAAGAAATGATCAGCATTTTTGCCCTCTATGGTATGTGTTTGCTACTTCTAGACAAATAATTACAATCTTTGTGAGATTTTCTGTAAATTTTGGAGATTTTACATATAGTATATGTTAATGTTTGATGAAATATCAAGGAGAATTTTGTTATAATTGAGATTTAATTTTTCACCTTCGTATTTGTCACACCATCGTCATTTTGCTCGCTCATCTTCTTAAATTGCATTTTATGTTTTATGAATGCTGAACTCTGCTCCACCTAGCCTATTAAAACATCTAAATATTTATTAGCATGTATTTTAGAGTGAAAACTTTAAAATTGCAACCATCTTTTATCTTAGTAAGACAGACATTCTACACTGTGGTTGTTGATCGAAATACGAAAAAAAAAATTAATTAAAATATTTCATACAATAGCAAATTGATTTTAATAATTTCATACCAAATTCATTTTGAAAACAAGATCTGGGGAATGGTCATCTAGAAGTTTGAGGGTGTTCATCCCTTGATGCATCATCCATGCAAGTTAGGTTCAGATAGGCCTTATAGTTTCTTGGTAATGGACCTGCTAAATAAACTTTAACCTAATTACTCATCTGGAAAATGTAGGTCAAATTCAGCATCTGAAGCAACTCTGGTAGTGTGCATCAATAAATGTATCTTCAGTGCAAAGTTGGTTAGCATAGGGCTTAAAGTCACTTTAGAAAGAAACTGCTCCAAAAACTTTAACCTAGTCGCTCATCTGGTAGTGTGCATCAATAAATGTATCATCCATGCAAGTTTTGTCAATATAGGTCTTAAAATTAGTGTTACTTGGAAATGAGACCTGCTTTAAAAACTTAAGCCTGCTCCAAAAACATTAACCTTGTCATTCTTCAGCTGAAATTGCAGCATCTGAAACTTGACTGGTACAATGAAATATACTACAAGCATCTTCCCTGCATCTCTGATCAATATACGGCATAGAGGTACTTGAAAAGAAATCTGCTCCAAAAACTTTAACCTGGGATGCCTACGCCATAATAATACATAAGCCTCAGAACTGAGAGAACTTGAGAAGTGTTACTGGCTGACTTGATATTAGGCTTACATATTACTTGGGAGAATGGCTTTTGTAGAATACCTGGTTTACTGATCTCGAGACCTTTGAACTTTGACCTACTTTCCAAAATACACCAGTGCTGATATAAACTTTGATCCTTTATTGGGCTCCCAGTCTATCCCTGGGGGTCATGATTTGAGCAAACTTTAATCTGCATTATATAAGGATACTTGCAAACAAGATGTAAGGTTATCTTCCTAACAAACACTTGCTAGGAAGGTTAAGGTTATAGGTTATCTTCCTAGCAAATACTTGTCCATATAAAAGAGATCTAAAATTATCCTTTACCTCATTACTTTATATCCTATCTTCACATTAGATGAACGATCCCTTATTGTAGCCCTACAATCCCCATGGGCCATAATTTGAAAAGAATTGAATCTGCATTGTCTGAGAATGCTCTCATATTGTTACCACTTATCATGGCCCTGCTTTTCAGTTTGAGAGAAGATTTTTCTGACATATTCCTGAATAAAGCTTTTATTCTTCAAGAATATTGCCACTCCAACTCTACCCTGGAGATATATTCAAACTGCCCTACTTGAGGATGCTTGCATATTATTTAATATCACTTATAGTCCTGATGTTAATAATGTCTCGGTTTAAAAGATGTGTGAAAGTTGGTCAATATATGGGGTCTCACTTGCTCAGTGGTTAGAGCCACGGTACATGTATGCCAAAGACCCTGGTTTGAGTCCCTCTTGAAACTTGATTTTTCACCACCTGTTACATTTGGCACCCAATATGATAAGAATATTCAAAAAAAAAAAAATCCTGAATTTTCCTGTATATTCCTCTATGAGATCTTTCATATGCACCTACCATCCTGGGCATGATCTGAACAGAGTTGAATCCATACTACTGGTAGTGGTACCTGATGATGTTTGCAAATCAGTATGACTAACTGTTGCTCTGCTATTTCTTGATATATTTTTTTCTTAAATATGTAACAGGAAAGGAGAAAAATCTGACAGACCAGACAGGGATTCAAACCCGGGCCCCCTGAATCTCCAGTCAGAAGTTTTACCAACTGAGCTATCAAACCCACCTGACCTCCACAAATATTTCTACTATTGAATTAAAATAAAAATATTCTTTTGGATGTTTTCAACAGTTTAAATTTTTTCAAGGTAAGGGGCTGACATAGGGCTGGTGATTCATAACCAGTTTCTTTTGTGCTAAGCAGATGAAGATCATAGAGTTAGAGAATCCCTATGGAAGGGACATAGATCATCAGAGGTCTATTACTTCCAACTTTCAGTATACTGGTACTCATTTTCAGCTGGGTGAACTGAGACAAATAAGACATAAGAAGCTTTAATTAATCAAGATGTTCAATTCCTAATTGGACAAAATTCTCTATCTTTAAATATCGATCTGATATAAAATACTCTTGCATTCATCTAAAGTAGGGATTGATATGAGGAGAGAATTTTCAAAAATGTTACTACCTCATAAAGATAAACTCATTTTAATCAATATACCCCTGTAATCTTAAATACAGGTACTAAGAATACAAACAAATGTTGTGAAAAAAAAGTAATTTAATTATTAAATTAGGAATAACACTACAGTTAAACTACTGGATAATGACTCCCATCATCAGTTTGATTAAGTGCATCAGATTTAACAATTTATGGGAGAAGAGACTGCATCGAACCATTTAATTATTAACATTTTACATTTTCAGGGAAAATTTATTTATTGTATCTGTATTCTTTTTGTGCCCTTTCTTTTACTTTTTTTCCCTGCTTTTGATTTCTACTTTTAAGACATTGGTTGTAATAAATTATCATCTTAAGCACCATGTTTCTAACAGAAATTTTACAATCAAAATGTCGCTTTGTTAAATTAAGCTGTTTTAAATAAACAATATTGGTCTGGATATCAAATGTTCATCAAATCCATTATTCATAGTATGTAGTCTTGACATATAACTTCAGAATGAAAAGGAGGTCATCCATGAATCACAATAAAATGATGTAATCTATTTTGCTTTAAGTGTAGCATAAAATAGCTACAAAGCGCTCGAGTTGTCTGAGAAGGTGGTAAATTGTCCAAACAGTGGCCAAGTTCTTTGAATCAAAGGTGATTGTCAATGTGAATTGTTCTACAGGAGAGCTGTCTTAGGGGTGACTTGTCCAGCATTGTAGTGCACGTGCAAGCTGATTTTACAACATATTATCTGGTTATATATTTCCTTAGCTTATATATTCAGTGTGGACCCTGAGGTTCATAAACTTCAGACTGAAGTTTAATAATTGACTGTAAAGAAGGTTAAACTCCCCATCCCCACCCTAACAATAATTCACTGACATTGTATCTACTTATTTAGTTTAATGAATGTCTCCAATGCCTACATCATAACTGAACAAAGCCAGATATCTATAGACATGATGACCATACTTAGAAATGTAAAATGAATTCAGTCAAAACACATATTATCAACTTACATACATAACTTTGATGGATAGTTATTATTATACTTGTACAAAGTGGTCATCTAATGATTCATCATCAGTTATCATACATGTAGATACTGAGTTGGGATATATTAATGAAAATTAGTCGAAGGGAATCCTTCTATAACCACAAAATATGATGAAAAACTGCTTTAAATTCATAATTAATTGCAGAGAATTTTAATTTAATAAACACTTAAGCACTTATTTGGAAAAAATCACCAGTAGTCCTAAATTATATGAAAAAAGTCAGTGCTTTTTAGTGTTATAAACACAATAGAGGAAATTCGCGTCACAACTTTGTTTCGAATTAGCATTAGACTTGTGTGATCAAGATTTAAATTTATTCGTGCTTACAATGAACTTATCGCTAATAAAATAAGATAATTATTCTTATTTTATCTTTTAAAACACTGTCTTACTTACAATAAATCGACTTTACAAATCATAATACATGCCGATTCTTATGCGGTTGCCTATTGCCTAATAAAAGTTGGATGCCGATCTCGACGATTCAAAATATAATTCCTCGTATGATTCTGTTGTTGCCTTTTTTCAATAAGAGGTTATAAACTGTCTAAATATTTAATTTAATTAGTCAAATTGTCCAACTTCTCACGTAAGAGATGAAGATAAACGAAGCCCACATGCCGATCGCGATGTCAATTAAGAAATGACCATACACTTATTTTCAGGATTTTTGAAGTAAATATTGAATAAACAGAATTGTTCCAGAGTGTTATAACTTTTTTTGCTTCAAAATGTTTCATTTTAAACACCAATAACATCTATATTACGTGGTTATAACTATCTTTGGGTATAATTATACGAGTGGCGAATTGCAAGGCTACCGCTTGGGATTTCTATTTTTAGAGCGACTCTGAGCACTAGCGACAGTTTTCACTGGTACAGCGGGAATCACATTTACTCAATTTCAGTCCTCCTTTCCCTCTGAAAGTGACATGATATTCTTTTGGATCCAAACCCAAATTTTCTGTCCCCTTTTGAACACAATATTCTTTTAGTCTTCTGATGTAAGAGTGTCCGATAACAAAAACGTTCATTGCGGTCATGTTTACAAAACACACTGTACCCCAACCGGAACCAGCTCAAAATGATAGACAATCGCATTCACTAAAAACAACAAAAATGCGTTGCAACACACCTTCTACTCAGGATAAAAGCAGGAATCTTTCTTCTTACTGTGCCAAATATTTTGTTGTTATCAGTAGCATAGATGAGGCGAGAATGACCCAACGCTGACTGGTCAGCTACCGACAGCATCAAAACACGTGACCATGATGGTCATTTCTGATTGGCTATTAGCTTACATAGGGGTAAGGTTTGACCATGGAAAATTTTGGAGTTGTGTAACAAGGAGCCGAAACTGAAGAAATGGGGAAAATTGCATAACGTGCACCTGACACCTGCAAGGCATGGGAGAATTCAAGCCGATGAAGAAAAATCAAGATATTGAGATTTAAAACAATACAAAATACAATATTTACTTACTTACATTTAAACAATAGAGAACTAAACAGCATTCAACACATAAATGAAATTATTTACATAATTGTTGTTTAAGCTACATCCAACCAAGTTAAGGTTTCAGAGGGTTTTTCCGTTACAAAGCATCAGAGAAGAATGTTAATCTTCCAATCCTTGTTACCTTATTTTTTTTCAAATGACCTTGGTCAAAAGAAATTGCACATCATCTGCATAAATATGACATTGATTTTATTTACATAAAAAAAAAATATAATACGAAGAATAAACTGGTCTTTGATCTTAAAAGGAATAAAATTGTTCACATGTAGCTACATGTAATTTCGATTTCTGAGAAAAGGGGTTTGTTTGAAGTAGAAGAGTTTGTATGACCATGGTAACACTGTAGGTCAATAAAATTACCTGCTGATCTTCCGACAGGTAGAAAGAGAGCACTATACGGTTCCCTCTCAAAAATGTCCGTGTAGTCATCTGGTCCATCATCGTACTGGTAGGTTCCCACTAACTGAAGGCTAGACAGTCTGTAAAAGCAATAGTTAGCCATTCACTAAAGAAATTCATGAAACCAATATCATACAAATGTAGTATAACAAGGAAATGGACCTACAGTTGTAATGAGTTTTTAAATTATATGTATGAGCGTTATATAATGAGTATTGACTGTCAACTTTTTAAAATGTGTATGCACATATACATTGTACCTGTAGAAATAGGCATATTGCTCTTTATAAGAAGACCGTCCTAGTCGTTCACTGATGGTCATTCCATAGGGCCTAGAGCTGAGGACACAGGATGAAAAATACTGAATAAATGTTAAATGATTGTCTCATTTCTGAATGAAGAATTTAATTGAAGAATCAGTGAAAGAAGTTTCAGAAACAGCGATTCAAATTTGTTGAATGCAACAATTTTCTTGTTCAGCGAAAAGATATATTACAAAAGCTGAATATTTTACATTTTCTATATTCGATACAGTAAATTGAGAATTTCTGAATGTAGCAACTAACGCATTGACCATCTGCCACAGCTGTTGAATTGACTCTCCGCTGACGTCACGAATCTCTTGAATCAGTATGAGGTCATAGCGCAGAACAATCTAGAATTGTAAATAAAACAGGTGTAAGTTACCTTAAGAAATGTGATGTTACTTAAGTTGTGTCTTATATTAAATCATTGACATGCTAAAGTTTGATTCTATTCCAGACATCTTTTTTAAAAACATGACGTTGACATAATTCTTAGACTAATTCTTACTATTATAACCTTGGCTTTTGAAATATGACCTTTAGCGAAGATTATTCATCCCCTTCAAAAGGACATCATCAACAACATAGAGAAAACGATCATATGTAAGTTTCTAAAAGTGATTAGATTCCATTGTCCTGTAAGCTCATTTTACCGCTTTATATATTATATGAGTCCTGACACACGTGCTGATGTAATTTTTATGAGCCATAACCCTTTTTATAGCCATTTTATATGTCATTATATGTCAATGTCTTGTTCAAGAGTAATGGTCAAATTTTTTTATACTTGTAGAGAGACAGGAAGCAAGATGAAAGTAAAATGGACCCGCAAAAACTACCTGTACTACTGTAAGATACACGAATAGATATGTGTATTTCTATCTTAATTTTTACTCCCTAAATTCTTCTTTCGGCTTTGTGCACAGACGCCTTCTCTCTTTCCTTTCCTTCTTAGATCAAATCAAATACTAGTAAATCTGGAAAGAGGCTTGATTCAAATTTAAGGCACTCACATGGAGAAACCCATCTCTCGAGCATAGGTCCAGTTGAAAATTGGCATGAGAATTAGAGATTTTATATATATTTACAAATGATTAAAGGTCATAAAACTTTTGATGGTACTGTTGCCTTTTTATTAACGCTTTTTTATGTGAGTGTGTTACATACATATAAAAAGCTGCTTGATTCTTGTAAACAAAACCTAGGATGGTTGTGTTTTGTGCAGTGTTGCAACCGTTATAATCCCTGTAGTAACAAAGAAAGCATTTTGTTTATTATTTAAATGCCCACGATGGTATTTTTTAGCGATAGAGGTAGTAAATATAGATGTAGACGTGTTGCAACTTAAAAAACAGCTAGTTCACAATTAGAAGGACTTTCAAATATTTTTCAAATTTAATCATGGTACCAAACAAAATCGATAGATATTCGTATGTTTATGGGCATTTTGAGTTTATTCTACACTTAGAATTAATGCAATCATTTAAAAATTCAATCCTCGTTAAATGATCTGTGCGATGTGTTTTAAAGAAAGGCAACTCAAGTGTAAAAAAAAGTTTGTAAAAGTTGGTGATAAATGATTTGTTCTTGCCTTGAAGTTTGACCTACTTTCCATAAATTTTAACGTAGTTATAATTCTCATATTTTGATAAAGAAGTAAATAATCTTATTTGATCATCACTGAAAAGAGGCGGCCATTCGTAAATTTTTGTGCTTACATATATAAATATTATTACTAGTCCTATAGCAAATAGTTTGAATGATAGCGTGTACCTAAACATGCGATAATTAATTTGATTATCATTTTGCAGCTGAATACCCGTTGATAAAAGGGCTACATGTAGACTTTTTTTTTAAATTCGGTTATCGCGAAGTTAATTTTGATTTGTTAATAGGTACAAACAACTTCATCTCATAACTATGGTTTGCAGGGGTGCAAATCTCCGGCCACAATAATTATAATCATTAGCAAAATTTGGTCGAGGTTAAAACTGTTTCTACAAACAAAATTTTGCCTTTTATCGGAACCTTCTGTCCTGTACCTTTTATAAATTCAAAGATTTAAATTTTTTCGATTATGATGGAAAGACAAGCTAAAAGGACCCCGAATGTAGGGAGCACAATTCTCTGAATTTGCTTGACTGAAGTATACATCCAACTTTGAATTAATTGTGACAAATGAGCTAGGTTGAGGCCGCAAAAGGTTAAAATAGATCAAAGGTTAAAAACGTCATACGACGGAAAAGCCTTATCTCAATAGCAGTAAGACCGCAATTAATCATATTTAAAAGAGCATAGGTGTTAATTAAGTAAAAATAAGTTTAGAGGTATGCCCCCTTACTTCTTAATTAGCCACAATAAGTGTCAACATTAAACATGCGGAAAACACGAAATCATACATGTAAATCTAGCTAAAATATCTTCTAAAGAACTGCAAGGTCATACTTAGTCATATTCTTGAGCATCTACATGCCATGTAGATGCATATTTGTTTTTGAGCAAGTAATGAACCACTATAGGAGGCAATTCTTTATAAAGAATACATTGAAATTCACAAGATACATAGCTGCAATTTTAAGTATACTAAAAATTAAAATTAATGAAATAATAGAGATTTTGGAGACCATGTTAAAGGGTTATATTTTTCTACCGGAGTAAAATTATTTTTTATAATAAGAGAATAATAACTAAAGTGAGCGTTGTAGCCCATGGGCATCTTGTTTCGAGGAATACTAGTACTTTGAAATGAAATGAATCAATTCATGTCTTCCTTTTTTCTCATTTTCATATATATGTATTATTAATAGTCTCTCTCTCTCTCTCTTCTCTCTCCCTTTAATATACGCTGTCCTCTTTCAATCTTTCTTTCTCTCTCTCACCCTTTCCTATCTCTCACCCCCTCCTCACACACATCCTCCCCTCTCACACACACTTTCTCCCCTCTCTCTCTCACACTCCCTCCCCTCTCTCAAATCCCCTCCCCTCTCTCACACTTCCTCTCCTCTCTCTCACATCTCACATCCCCTCCCCTCTATCACATCCCCTCCCCTCTCCTCTCTCTCTCTCACACACATTCTCTCCCTCTCTCTCTGCGTGTATGTGTGTGTGTTTGTGTGTGCGAGTGTGCATAAATGTGATTTGCGGGGGGGGGGGTACAGTTTAAGATAACTAATATGCCATATCTCAAAAAATACCAATTATATGAAAATATAATTCAAAAGTATTAGTGTTTTAGGTCTGTGCTTTATTATTATCGCCAAAAATTTCAAAAATGATTGAATTTATACACATCAAATCACAACCAATGATTTATAATGGAATTAATGAGTATTCTTGAACAATAGATTTGCTAAATAAATATTTCTGTTTACTTGCAATCATGGGATAAACCATGGAAATGCGCAACGTATATAAAACGTTGACGCCCAGAATAGAACCACTAAACAACCGACGATATAATACTTCCCGTCACAATTTCTACTAAAATGTTGAGCGCCCCGCTTTACAATGTAAATAAAAATCATGTCTTAAAATTTTCATTTTAATGTTATTAAGAATAAAGACATCATCTAATCCTACTTGAGTTTTTTTCACACAAAGGTACATTTGCAGATTGAACGAGCTCTTTTATTCTCAAATTGCTCCAAATATACATGTATGAATGTGAGAAAAAAATCATAACTTCTTCGTATATGATTCTTAATCATTTTATAATCGTTAAGCCCTTGGTTACACACAATCTGAGTATTGTATTATTTGTTTACAATGTTGTACGCTACTAATCATTGGTTTCCACTTAATAGACCCTATTATAAGCCTGATGCCTGTACGGATCTTTTAGAATGGGGTGTAAATTGGTTAATTATTGGACCAATCAATTGTAACGTTCACCAAACCTCAAGGCATTTGATTACTACTAAAGTTAAGGAGTAGATTGAGACTAACACTTTTCGTATTATCTTATGTTTAAAGGATTTTAAACGCACTGTAATTAACCTTCTATACTTTGATAATCGTTAGAAAGGGGAGAGACTTGCGGAAATATTCAATTGGAAGTGTATTCAAAGTAAGAACTGATAGGAAATAAACCTAATGTAGAGCAGATTCATAACACTAAATCATTCAAGGTTTCTTATTAAGGTCTTTTTCTCTAGCAGAATAATTATTAATAGTCTGTGATGTTTTTTACACAGGTCACGTACATGTATTGTCTGCCTGGGTGTCATTTGCTTTAATTTTTTTGATAATTTTAAATCAAAATTTATAAATAAATATGTATGACTTTTGTTATCAATAGCCGAGAGAAGGGGAAAAATGATTTACTTGCAGAGTAAAAAAAAAAAAAAATAAAAAAAATACAAAATTCAATATTTCAAGGCCTGCTTGTTTTTGTTTACATTAGTTATATAATTGTCATGATATAATGCATTTATCTCTATTATTCTTGTTACAGAACTTTACAGTTCACAATCATAGGGGCTTGTCTTCCGGATTGTTAAATGTAAAATAATTTTTGTAAAAAAAATGAATCTACTTTAAATACACTTAAAAATTTGTTACAATAAAGATTCTGACACTTTCAGACAAGAAATAACATGTTTGAAAAAACGTACCACACCTATACATAAACTCTACAAGGGACAAAAGCTCTTGTCTTGGAAAAAATACCCCAACCCAATTCAGCGCCTATTTCTGGACTCTAAAGCATTAATTTATTTTGTTGCCATAGTTCTGTCCCCTACAGTGATGATTTCCCTAAATGTTGATGTGTTTGTCAGTCGTCAATACGCGTTTAATCAACATAAAACGGATACATTTTCTTCGATTTGAGGCTCATCTCTCCAAATCATAAAAATGACCGAACCTAGATAAAAAAAAAAAAAAAGGTATTTTCTACATAAATTATCAAAAATTAAAATCCAAGAGAACACAATCATGTACATCTCTTATATATGCACAGCTGATCTGCAAAATAAAAACCTCCTAGGACAAAATAAAAAGTACCTTTGTTTCCCCTAACGCGACCGACCCACTTAAATCGTGCCGACTGAAAAGTTTTTTTTAATAAAATTTTTCGAATATTTTTTTTTTATTGTTTATCAACTTTATAAAATACAATTTCATCAAAATCCGTTTTTATCAGAACGGTGGCTTTTGTTTTACTCTCATTTGGCGCCCACAACATGTGGCCACACAGGGTTAGTTCGTGTTATAAAACAACGGCGATGTATCAGTCTTAATATATGTCTTTAACTTATTAGAATCCTAAACTCTTGAAACATTTTGTGAATTAAATATACCATGACTAAGGAGTGTTAAGATGGTATTTGCAAATGTGTCTTCTAAAATTAACGTACGTAATAAGCATGGAAAAGCCTGTCTCATGAGCAAATGAGGGGCCCACTTTGTGTTTGCACTGATGCATATCAATAAATTTCACTGCATTTCATTCGTTTCGATCTAATTATCACTTCATGTATGATTCTATTTTTACAATATAGGACCATAGGAGTTGTAAATATGTTTTTGTATAATTATTTTATCTTGATGAATATAATTCAGATGTCGTTTCTTCATTTCTTTTATTTATGGGGTAAACTTCGTGACTATAACATTAGATATATGAAACTTTAATCATTTTAGATATGATTTGGTTGAATTAAATATTGTTTATATACAGGTACATGTACACTCTTCTCAAATAGTGTTGAAATCTTTAAAATTGGCTTATGGTACGGCTTCCTGAGACGTCCAGTGTATTTTACTTTAGTTAGGCCCTTGAAAATAGGTTGTTTCTTTGCTTTAAAATACCTTTAAAAATTGTTGGATCGACAACATTTGAACACCTGCCTGTTGGAGGGCTCCTAATTTAGACTTTTTCTCGGCACTTATGGCCATTGATCATGAAGCATCAATAAGGGATCTTTTCCGTGCCAACATCTACATGTATACTGCAACACTGCATGGAACTACGTTTTTTACGGTTTCATTCCACTGACCAGTCTCCACGTCCCTCGGCGGGACATGTGACTTAGAAAAAAAGCTCCTGATTTATGTCTTGACTCCAAAACGAAACACTACAATTACTGCGCCAGACCCTTGACATTTTGTCTGTGTAAGCACTCGAAGATGATAGTAGGTTTGAAAAAATATACTCGGATGGCAGATGGTTGAGTATTTGCGAATCTTGTCTTTTTGTAAAAATTCAATTTTAATAAATTTATGCTGACCTGAGATATTTCACAAGTTCAAATGAATAATATTTGTGAATTAATTTACCACACATGTTGCTTTTAAATTTCATTTGTATGATATTCGGTTAAAAAATTGGTTTCTTTTGTTCTTTCTTATTTATAAAGATACCATTTAATTTTTCAGAATGTATTTCCAAAACTGCTGTCAGAAAAAAAAAATAATTTACCTACCTACCTACCCAACTTGAAATTTAAGGGTCGGGTTAGGGGAACCAAAGATATTTTTAATGATGGCCCTATCTTGCAAACTTTAGGAGGAGTTATCCGGACAAACGATGTACCGCCTATATGGAGTATTTTACCTAAAAAATGACTGTTTAACAACTGGTATTTTTCTCATCTAAAATTATCAAAAATCAAAATCCATGTACCATGTACATATCCCTGATATATGTACACTTGATAGCAAAATAAATTAACTTCCTATCTTGGAAACTGCAGGAGTTATCCAGACAAATGATGTACCTTGTTGGCAGTCTCCAATACGGCATTTTTACCATTTCAATTTCCGGATTTTTTCGATAGAAACCCCGATTAAAAGCTGTGACAAGGGATCCAGAAGCCGCGGGAAAGCTATTGGTGCTTGGGGGGGGGGGGGGCAAAGGAATAGATTAAAAACAAAATTACATACTAAAATTATGTTCAAATACGATTATATCCCGTTTTAAATCTGCTTGAAATTTCACATTTACAGTGTAGCTGTTGTGTTAAGGATAAAAAATTGCACGTGTAGGACAGTGAGGGAGAACAAGAAATTAAAAAGCACCGTCGATAGTTCGTACATGCAGTATGCATTGTTAACATGAACCTGAAAGCTTTAAGTATTTGTCTTGTTGAAAAAATTTAATTCAGCGGATGGCATTAAATACAAAATTTACAAGTTGTCATGTTGTATGTTGTAAATTTTGCATTTACTGCCATCAACCGGTGAATTCAAAATTGTCAACATGATGTACTGTATTTCTAAGTTAGAAGGCTCCTCGAAGGATAGTAAGGCTGACCTGTTTAATGTATTCTGCCAGCTCTGCGTCAGCCATTTTGGCTTTTCCAAAGGTTTTGATGTTGAAAGCGCAGATCAACAACTCACTGGTGGCTTTGGCGGGAATCCTGGACAACACGGAGGCCGAATAAACAGCCGTCAGGGCGAATAAGGCCAACAACACCAACGACTTCATCCTGAATATAAGAAATATCTTAACACATATTTCTAGCGATGCAACTCTGAATTAAGGAACATTTCAGTGACTTCTGGCAGGCTAAGTGCCAGCGACTTAAATCATGGCAAAGAACAAGTCTCAATAAGGTTTATCTCTGGTCCCCGGTTACTCGTCAAATTTCGAACATTTATCAAATTTTTTAAAATTGATTTTTATTATTAACTAATGTCTTTATTATTTGAATCATCATCTAAAAATGTCAAACAATGGTTATAGGCAGCATACAAAGCTGCGCGTTGAAGGTAGGGTTCTTTGATTTTCATGAATATGAAAAGAAATCAGTGACAGGTACACACTTCAAAGCTTTTGTAAACACCGAGCACAGGTTTGTTCAGAGTCGAGTTTGAAATATAATGTATATATTATATTTGTAAAGGTTGAGTGAAAATATCTTTGTTGAACAACCTTGTGCTCTATGTTTTCTAATTAAAAGTATTGTGATTTTGAATCTCTTCGCCGACTTCATTTACATGCGATTAACCTCTTTATGACCTGTTTAGAATCGGAACAAGCCACGTGGATTTGTATCGTTACGGGTAAATGCCCCCAGTAAACGGGCTAGTTCTCATTTAAAACGTACTCAGTTTTATATCGATCAGCATGGACTTGTTTGGTTCATCTTGTTATAGCTTTTATTGACAAATTTTTGTAAATAGAAAATCATATTTGTAATTGATTGTGAATCTTGGACATATAATACGTTTTTGAAAGAAAAATATCATATCTAGATCTTCTTTTTATAGTATCTAATCTAAATGTCTCCGCCCATTTCCATGTAATAGAGAAACAGTAGTCTGATCGGGGGAAAATGTTCCGGCATTTTTTAGTGTGGTAGGTGTTAAAAATAGGCTTGTATTTTTTGATATGTTCAATTATTCATTATAAATACACAATGTTTTAATTAGAAATACTTCGTTATACACAATGAAAACAAACAAAATACCGTATGCTAATATTTAACCGGTAAACCAAGGGTGTAAAAAGGGACCACACTACTATACTTAAGTAGAATACTCCTTTTCTATGCATATAATCTCATTTCACATTATCCAGTTTATATGTATAAATGTTGATCTCTGATTTTATTTATTTATTTCTTGTCTGTCATGCAGGATATTTGGTTTTCGGGGGGGGGGGGGGGGGCTTTCAGTAGCTTTAAAATATAAAAAAAAAATTACATTAAAACTCATAAAATTTGAACCAGTGTTAATATACTAGTAAATGATACATCATCGTCTATATGTACGCTTGTGTTAAATTTTGCTCTTAATCCATTCTGAATATTTTTGTTTCCTACATCTACATGTATGATGTCTTGCACGGAATAATGGGAATTAAAACATCAACTAAGTTGTGCGAAAAGAACACCTGATAAATACATAATGCAGTCTGTCTATGATTATCGTCTGAAGATCAGTGGTTTTGTAGTCAATTGATTTATATTCCTGTAAGGTAACTATTTAATTTGACCTGAATTACTTTTTTCAAGGTTCATTTTTATGCAGAAACAAATTTAAGTAAACACCGAAATCACTACTTATGAATATGCACATAAACAAATATCTTTTAATTAAAAAAAAAAATCATCATGATGTACATGGTATAGATATAGGTAAGTACTAAGTAAATATGTATTACATACCTATATCAGCTTACTTGATGTTGAAGGGAGCTGTTTCTGTATTCCTTTGGTCCTTTCGTCTTCAACCAACGATTTATAACTTCCCACATGTTAAGTTCTCAATACATTAAATTTACAACTTATTTAACTCTGACCTCACTTGTGGAATTGTAAATCAATGTGTGATCTAGAACAATGTCAAACATCTCATGCCCCATATTCTTACAACTGAAATTAAAAAGTCAAAAAAAAAAAAAAAAAAAAAAAAAAAAAAACAAAGTATTTGTTTATCAATGGAGAATTTTTTTCGCAAAATGCAGGTATTCTTATTGAAACAGACTCAAAAGATTCTTACTTAGATTAGAATTAGCATTAGATACATGTACAGGACTGGATCGAATTTTTTCCCTTAAATGAGATTGAAACTAGCGTTTATTCACCTAATTCAATAACAGAATCCAAACTTTTTTGAACCGTCCATATCCTTATTTTGAATAACATTTAGCATATATCATTTATAACACACATGCACATTAATTTCTTCACTAAAGTGTAAGTTGGTAATGATCAAATGTTTCACGATATGACGAGCAATAAAATAATTACAGTGTTGAGAATGTAAATACTTGAAACATGTCTTGCAAATACGCTTGTATTCAAACGTGATGTGAAACAAAGATGATGGCATTAATTTTAAAATGTTATACACATTGCTGGCACGTGTGAGCTATTAGCTCACCTGAATGATTTTTTTTAAAATAAATTGTCCCTCATCCGTCTGTGTATTGTCCGTCTGACATCTATCAATCTTTCACCTGCAGAGGGCGTTACCCAATGCTTCAAAATCTCTCCGCCAGAGGTCGTTACAGAATGCTACATAATCTCTCCGCCGGGAGGGGGGGGGGGGGCATTCCGTCAGGTTTCAAAATGCCCCTGTTCTCGTCAAAGCTACAGAAATTTTGTAAATTGGGTAAATGGTACGGATTTAGCTTAACACTGGTTTTGCTATGAGTGTGGCAGAAATCGCTCAAACTCCATCTCGTTATGAAAAGTGCATTTATTCTTCAAATATTTTAATTATTTTGAGCATGTTCACAAGTGTAATATCCAGAGTAATTTCCATACATTTAGGGTACAATACCAATTTCAATTTTAGATAGTATATCTTTTTATGATATATTTGTAAGTTACTCTGAACATGGAAATTATTGATATTGCTTTACTTGGATGAAAGAGAAAGCTAAATAAATAAATAAAAAATTAATAAATAAGAAAGTGGGAGTATCCCAACAATCTTTAGAAGAAGAGAAATACTACTGGAATAAAATTGTTTTTATGACATACATGTAACAGGGGTTGTCCCAAAAAAACACTTTTTTAATATTTCATAAACTGACCAAAATTATAAATTTTTTGCATATTGCTGGGACATGATATTTTCGTCATTTTGACAAAATATTATAAGTTTGTAGTGCCATTTGCATATGAAAACAGCATTTTAAGGGTTTTAAATATCATTATAGCAATTGTTTTACTTTTGAAAATAAAATAGAACTGTCAGCAATATTTTCGTTATTACCAAGCTTTATGGGAAAATCAATATAATGTGAAAAGAAATATATTCTTAAAACCTATGATCTTGAGGACTTATGGAAGAAAATTCCTTAATTTGACTTCATAATGACAAATATATGTACACAAAAACTTTCCTTTAGATATAATGCGGCGCACCAAATTATCATTCAGTACTGTTTTGAGCGAGGTATGACTCGCTGTCTATACGGAAAAGAGCTGGTAACGATGGAACGACACAAACACATGTCTCGGACACTGGTTTATACCTAGCAAAAAGGCTCAACGAAGGATGACTGGACTGGTTATCCGGTGGAAAAGGTAGCAAAAAATGACGATAAACTGAAAGTCCGGAGCTGGAGGTCAGAAGATCAATGTGCTGTAAATCACTTTTTACTCGAGAGAACTTTGTTTTCGCGTATAATTACGCAAGGCTGCCTGCTTTCAAAAATTTGATTCTATTTTTTATTTAAAAAGATTGTATGAATCAATGGACAAATAGTGAAAATTTTGTCCTGCTTATAATTATAAGTAACAAATAACTTTATCGCTTAAAAAAAGGGGGTGTCGCGAAAAATTTGGTGATCTACATGAGGAAGAGGGGAGGTCTTGATGCTGACAGTAGAAAAATAATTTCGTGAATTTTTTTTAACGAGGTTCGCTCCTGAGCTTTTGAGCAGATTCTTATCTTAACCTATATTTAAAAATTCTGCATAATGTTTTAATTCTTACAATAAATTTGGATTCTACAATGCCAATTTAAATATATTCAGTTAAAACTCCATGATTAAATTCCATACCAAAAGCATTAAGTGAGGAACTATATTTTGTGGCGGAAGGTTTTTTAGAAGAAAATGATCATTTTTTCTCTTTCGAAGAATTAAAAGTATGTTAAGTTTGGATTCCTATCTTTACATGTAGTCTGCACACATAGTTCTTTTGTGCAGTGGACTGTTTTATACTGGTCCTAAATTATCTATTAAAAAAACTGTCATGAATTCTATCATCATATTTGATAAATATAGCAAATATATTGTGGAAATGAAGAAAAAAAATAGCCCTAATTTAAGCTTAAAATTAGCACTATTTTAGTAATATCTAAAAATTAACATCACAGACCCCCACTTTTAATTTTCTTTTCTGAATATATACGATACTTTTAATCATTCTTCTTAAATTCAGTAAAATGTCATTACTTTCAAATGATTTTTTTTTGCTTGTTAAATTTTTAATACCAGAAAAATGAAAATGTTTGAGTGCAAAAAGGTCAAATAATTGAACATGCGGAGTAATTCAAAAATTTCTTCGTTGTTACAAATTTTAATGTGTCTATTTAAGATGAAATAAGACTGTGTTTGTTCACCATAATTTATTTGAACAAAAAATATTGAAGGAAAAACTTTAAAAATTGATTTATGTGTAAGACGTATTTACAGTGCAAAAAGGTCAAACTAAATGCTCTGTAGCGCCAAAAGAAGCGCATTGACCCCCATTTTTTGTTTTGATTTTTAATAAAGCTATGTGTATAAATTCTAAAAATATACTTGATAAAAAATTCTCATTACTTTTGATGGCAGGATCCAACCTCCTTAAAAAGGTTGGAAGGCTATCATAATGGCTCTATCGCAACTTTTACGCCCTTGATTCCAAATTGATTTAGAACTAAAAGAATCCTAAATAACAGTAGATCACCAATTTTTTCGCGACACCCCTTTTTTCCCGGAAATTGTCTATTCATGGAACTGAGTACAAGATTTTTTGATGACTCTTGTAAGTTTGAGATGGATAACTCGGTAACTAACGGTAAATCAAATGCAATGTCGCATTTACTCTTCAAATGAATTTTTAAGGACGCACTATTCCTACATGTAACCAAAATACACATGGGCTACGTTTCGACGTTGGTACTGTCGCACTGATATCCCTTCTTTTTTTTCGGGGGGGGGGGGGGAGGATTCGTTTCGTTCGAAAAGAATGTTATTTATAGAGACATTTTGTTAAAATTTGTATAATTACACAAGCAGTATTTAAAAAATGTTGATGCCAATTTTTAACTTTACAATGTTAGTGAAACGGAAAAATATTGAAAAATTCCGCTTTTTTTCTGGAATGATCCTCACAGAATTGTCATACTTCAGTTCTACATGTTTTTGCAGGAAAAAAAAAACTTTTTAAATTAAAATATTTAATGACCTTTTTAGCATACCCAAGAATGTGAATTGTTATTTGATAAATAGTCGGTAGCCAGTAGTATTCCAATATCAAAAACTTATACATTTCCTATTCCAATAAATATCAGTATTCACGAGTATATCACTGTTTATTGCGCAACTATTCTGCACTTGCTTATATATATTGCAATATGAGGATAAGGACTACATTTGAGGCGGGAGCAGGGGCGAAGCTTAAAAGTAGTGCGCCCTCTGGTAGAGTTTGAAGTTTAGTGTCAAGGTCCATTAATTTTAATAGTTTAAAATAAAATATCGTTAGGTCTTATGATATTCCCAAAAACTGAAGACAATGGTAGGGGAGAAAGTTCTCCGTTATTGCATGTGTATACACTGTACATGAATTCATTTTTTTTTTCGATTTTTGGATTTTGGTCTATTTTGAGGACAGGGGCATGGGAGGGGGTTGTAGTTTGGCATCAGTGGGAAGTGAAGGATATTCTTTTTTTAAACAAATGATAAAACAGAGACACAATTTTTAGTCAAATCTCTAAATGTTATGATGGTGCACATTGGCTTTACATTCAAATTGTTCTAATCATGGCTCCATGAGTTAGTGTAGGGAGAAGGGATCCAAATTACACGACTACTATTGGGGAAAAAACATTTAAATGATTTTTGTTCATGCAATATGCATAACCTCTGCGTCTCGAGAGGATGAGAGGTGTATAAAATAAAGATTTATAGTTTTATATAGGACGATGTTTTCAGTTACAATAAAAACTGAATGAGATTTCTGAGGAAAAATTCTTTTGTAACGTAAATTAAAATGGTTCAAATCGATCATATGCATGACTCCTGAGTGTGTGTGTAGACACAGTAAGGTCAAGAGGGAGAGAAAGTTACACATAATTCAGAAAAAAATGTAGTATAGTAGTCCTTTAGTCTCATATGGAAGCATCACCATGTTTTGTAGATTTTTTCTTAAAGCAAATTTCAAAATGGGTAGTATGTCCACAATAATAGAGCATTATAAATTTGAAGTAAAAAACTCTTGAAATGCTTTTCTAATAAGAGCAATACCATACGTTGTGAGTACAGTGTACATGTATGAATGATTATGAAATAGTGATTTATAATAAGACTATAAGTCTGATACGACGTGTAATTTAAAGAAAATTGAACTGCATCAGTTTAGAAGCAATGTGTCTCGAGTTAGCTTTGTGTTTGACATTTTTCCCTTTTGTTTTGTTGCAATAAGCATTTTAAAAATACTCCGAGTAAGTGAACAACAGGTGCAAGATTTTTGTGTAATGTAATTTATATGTAATAAATATTTACAAAAATACATTTGCATAACAAATAACATAACAAATTAACAAGTCTCGTTCTCTCTTTGAAATATCTAACAATCAAAATAAGGTTGTTGTCAAATCCACATACACAACAAGTCACTTAGTCGCTGAAATCACGTAGGTAAGGCTCAAATTCCGAGAAGAGATCCCCGGAGCACTGAGTGGGAATAACAAAGTCCATAATCGACTCTAAAGCTGACAGACTGTGACTCTCAGCTGGTGAGACAACTCCAAAGTCCCCGGATGGCGCAAAATCTATGACGTCATCTGGTTCCAACATGGACTGCAGTTCGTCAACGCCTGCGAAGATGTCGTCTTGGGAGAGTTCAGGTTCAATAGGTGAGCAGGGAACTTCCAGAGAGACGATGCTTGTGTCGGAGTGGATCCGTGTTGAGTGGCCAAAGTCTTGTACGTCTTGAGATGATGACACATCGGAATATCCTCGGCACCGTTCTATGGATGAGTAGGAAAGTTCATGAACTGAATCACGTGAAAGAATATCACTGTCCTCAAATGTGGAATCGAATACACTACAGAAAGAGTCGCAGCTGGTGTTGAAATCTTCGCATGGAACTGACACAATGGGACTAGGTGAATGTTTGGTGGATCTAGGAGACATGTTGAGAATGCGGTCGATGCCAAAACTAAGTCCGGAAGTTACGACACGGGAAGGCTGAACACTGGCTGAGGTGGCACTGGTAGACACGACTCCACGAAGCTCGATCTCCGGAACACCCAGATACTGATGAAGGAGATTCGGCCAGTCGCTGAAGGAATCCTTCCGTGTTGTCTGCTTCCGGAATGAAGTAAGAGGAACCAAAGCGAGATCGACAGTCCAAAGCTTTCCCCTGGCGCTTCTGGAGTGGTCCATCTTTATGAAGTGGGAGTACTTGGAGAGGGCGTTGCGGACTTTGTCGTACCAAACTCTGTCGTTGCCGTCATACAAGTGGAACATGGACTCCAGGGTGCAGCAGATCTCTGGCAAGGTCAAGGCCTTCTCGGGGGAGGACCAGATGGCGTAGATGATCATGGAGGACATGGTGTAGGGAGGAGATGTGCTTCCTCTGCTAGACATTTTCTGAAAATCAAATAATGGAAAGTTAATACACTATTTGGAATATGTTATTATTTACAACAATTACATGTAAATCTTTAAAGGTATTGCTGAGTGATTCGTTATTATACATGTAATATGAATATTCTTTCATTTCTCTTCTAAAAATAAAAATTGCACTTCCAAATATTGTGGTGGAATAAAAATGTACATGTATAATTACATAAAACTAGAAATGCTACGCGTTTCTGCGAAACTCTTATTTTATACATTGATATTTTCTAAAACATTTTTATTTATTTATTTATTTATTTATTTATTTTTTGTAAATATGAATTTCTTTATTACATGTAAATAAAGATTTCAGAATAATGATTAAATGAATAAATTAAGTGAAAAAAATCATAAAGAGAAATGTGAACACTTGATTTATATAAAGGCTGATATATATAACGTCATTAATATTTTCTTTCTTATTTCGGTTGAAATCTATATTTTACTGTGCTCTCTATCGAATTCGAAATGTACTCTTTTTTTCCTGAAGCGCAGCTTCAATACTAGTACATTGATATAAAGCATTGTGCTGAAAGAGCTCGGGAAAACTTTGATTTATTTAACATTTTCTGCAGGCACATGGTATCAAGAGGGCCAGGAGTACCACTTTTTTCTAAACATAATAAACTTTTTACTATTACTTCGGTATGAAAATGTTCATTGAAAGGCCAGAAGCCAACCCAATCCCCCCCCACCTCCCATCTCCCCCCCCCCCACCCTCCCCCATCCCCGCTCTTCCTTTGTTGAAGTTTTGTCAATTATGCTCATGCCCCCCCCCCCCCCCCTCATGACGAGTTTGGATAATTTTGCTTTTCAAATATTTTCATGTTAGTTGTCAATTATTTTCCTGGCTGCCGCACTCTTCTAAAACTTGCTACGAAGAATATTTTAGATATAAGATAGTACATGTAATAAGTGCATTTCAATTGTACAATTGTCGTAAATTCATCACCAGTCCCAGATTTAATGAAACACAAGTTACATTTTAAAAAGAGGGTCATTTTTTTTGGACATTATAAATTGTTGGCACCTAGTTGATCCAAATGATGTAAACCATAGTTCCTAAGCCTTCTTGCACATCTGGTGCAATCCAATCATATACTTTAAAGTGGACTCTGCTTACATTGTCAGATTTCTGGGTAATTTTACTTTTTACAGTAAGAGGTTTTAGTTTGATTGATTACATATTGATTGAAAAAAAACTTTTTTTTCAGTATTCAGTATTAGTAAGTTGACAAAATAACTTGAATGATCAGTACAAACGTAGTGAGGGCGATATGCTGATATTTCGGGGGGGGGGGGGGCAGAATTCATAACAATTCTTTAAACTACTCAAACCATAAAGAAAACAAACCGTGATAAACTTTAGAAATTTAAAACAAATCTTTCTTCTTACTCTGACAAAAGCATGAAAGGTGAATGTTTTATGAAGGATGTTGTGTACGATGAGTTACACTCTGGGATCAGTTTCGAAAAAATACGTGCAGCAATTAGAAAAAGTTGTAGAGAATACTGTATTGTTAATGAATTGTTCATTAAATGCCGAATGTATATGGCTTCCACTCTCCCACAAACTTTTTAACAATATTTTATTCTGATTTACTAGGGCTGTTAAATTTGTAGACGATCGCGATATATGTAGATTGCGTAAAAACACCTTTTCAATATTCCATCAATGAATTCTTAAGGACAATTGTAATCATCAATATGTACAATATATATAAAATGTTTGAAATAAAATCTAAATAAAATATCATTTAAGTAATTCTCAGTTATGACTCTTTGTGGCACAGTAAATAAAATGCAATTCTGTAAAAGTTAAAAGGTCAAATTGATAGGCATATTTTTTATGGCGCTAAATATAATCCCATTTACTAGTATGTATTACATGTATGTTCAACGATGAAATGATGCCATAATTTTAAAAGTCGTTCGGACTGTTAGTTATTAAGAGACAGGTGTCCTTAAAAGACATATCTAAACGACTAAACGGGATAGTGTCGTAACGAGCTATCAAAAGAAACTATCAAGATGATCGACCGTTGATAACTTCGTACGCGATACAGTACACATGTAAATGATATGGAAGACTTACAGGTAGAGATATAGTAGAGCTAGTAAATAGTTTATTCGATTATTACTGTACAGTGGATCTCAATATGAAAAGAGTATGCGCTATCAAAACTCGAGAGTAAAAAAATATTTGACGTCAATTTTGACGGTGCAGTTCCTACAGACATAAAGGTTCTATTGTTCGATTCTGTCGAGAAAAAAATTAAAAATATGGCAAAAAATATTTCTTTAGGCATGTTTCAAGGGTGTGTTTAGGGGGGGGGGGGAGGCAACTTCCAAAAAAATCTGTCAAGCCAAAAAAAAAAACCTTAATCGACCAAACAAAAAGTGAGTGGGCCAACTTCCCAAAATAATCTGACAAGCAAAAAAAAATTAATTAATTAACCGCCCATGTCCAAATTTGCGTTTTCCAGTACCTGTTACAATGGAACATAGAATATATAGAAAGAGCAACAGCAAATTGTAAATATTGTTGTAAAATATCGTGTTACTAAATGACAAATGAATTTTATAAATTGAGTTGGCTTTCTTAGAACTATGTCAGATTTAGACGGAAAACCAAGTACATATAGATGATAGATCATTATCAAAGCAAAGACCCTCAGATGTTTCCAATTGCAACCATTTTAAATGTTTAAGGGGAACCAGATTTCTAACATGATTTCCCGTAGTTTTTTCTGAACGCTTTTTGCGGATACTGTGTTGATTTTTTGGTATGTGAGTCTACCTTAATGAGTTTGCATTTCATTTTGCTTCAATGATTTTTCTTTATGGAATTACGGCCTTTTTTTAATTTTGAAGGGGAAGCAGATTACACTTGTCGGTAAGGGTAATTGACAATTTTTGCTTAATAAAACCTATTGACAAAGGATATAAAAGATTATTAACAAAATTTAGGTTTTCAAATCAAATTTGAATATTGAAACAGATATATGTAGACACCAAGATTAATAGAGTATATGTATATAATGTAACCTTCATGATACAGAACACAATTAAATTTTATTTTATTTTGAAATACCCTTTGTATAATGAAATTTCTAATATATTAAGCCGAGTCTTTTTAAAATGAATTTAATTCCTAAACACTTATCAAATTAAAAATCTTTTAAATTTGGGTTTATGAAAGCTGTCAAACTGATATAAGACACTATTTTCTTTCATGTATTTTTACATTCACTCTCTCAGTATGCTGGTATATAATTGTTTTTTTTTACCTCATAACATATTCATTTGTTATTTCTGATGAGTCAGGGGGCTCAAGGAAACAAAGCAACTTGAAATTTGTATTTACACTTGAATATTATACAGACCTCCAACTTTTAGATTTGTTGTATAAGAATCAAGATATACAAAATCTAAATTTTGCCTTAAATAGCTTTTCAGTTTATACATGGTCCTGGGGCCTGGTTTTGGGTTTATAGAAAAATGTTTTTCGACTTCCAATCTGCCCCAAAAGAAAAACAAGAGGCGCATGGGTCACAATGTTCACCTGAGTAGCTACGGCTCTACTGTTCTTCATCAGTAGATTTCTCCCATGTAGAACTTTGAACGTCTATTGTAGCTCTAGACTACCCTACCCCCCCCCCTTCCACCTGGGAATTATGATTTATTTTTTTTTTTTTAAATGAGGTTGCTTCTATCCAACTATATTTAATCATGCCTTTGTCATTCTTGAAAAAAAGTATTTTTCTTATATATTATTATATATAATAAATTTTAATCCCCTAATATGGCCGCACCCTACCCCGAGGGATTAGAATTTGAATAAACTTGAATCTACACTACCTGAGGATGTTTTCAGATACTAAATATGACTACTCCTGCCTTTGCAGTTCTTGAGAAGGTCTTTTTCTTATATATTCTTATGTTAAACTTTTATCGCCCATTGTGGTCCCACCCTACCCGGGAGGTCACGATTTGAACAAATTCAAAACTACGATATGAAATGAAACTTTCACATAGGTTTCACATACTCATCTGGCCCATTGGTTCCTTGGAAGAAGATTCTTAAAGATTTTTGATTGCCTATTATGGCCCCACCCACATGATTTGAACAAACCTGATTTACGCTATGTAAGGAATCTTTCAAAGTTTCAACTCTTCGAGTTCTGGCCCATTGGTTCCTGTGATGATTTTTAAAGTTTTTTCCCTATATATTCATATGTAAAAATTGTAATCCCCTAATGTGACCCCATCCTACCCCCTCATGATTTGAATAGAATTAAATCTACACTTCCTGAGGATGCTTTCACATAAGTTTCATCTTTTCTGGCCCAGTGGTTCTTAATAATTTTTTTTAAAGATTACATTAAAATTTCACTAATTCTTAATTATCTCCCCTTGGAAGAGGGCGTGGCTCTTCATTTGAAAAAATGAAACTTCAATTCTCTTTACCCTAGAATACCTTGTGGCAAGTTTAGTTGAAATTGGCCGAGTGGTTCTTGAGAAGAATTCAAAATCAGAAAACACAACATTGAAGAATCTTTCAAGTTAATAGCAGCGACAAGGACTGTTGCCCGATACCCAAAACAATTTAAATGCAGGAAATGACGAAGGATAAACAAATATCATATGCCTGGTCGTCCAGTTAAATTAAACCTGAATTATCAAAAGATAATAATCAGGGTATCGAGACCCCCCCCCCTTTCTAAACTAACGTTAAAAAGGCCTTGTACCTCTTCTAGAAAACAGTTGGCAAATTCCCATTTTCATTGCAGCAAAAGAGAAATTCTCCATGGGAGTGCACCCCTACCCCACCCACCAACGAAAAAGGTTTTATGTACGTGCGTTAAGTCTGTCTAATGAGATATACACGTATTTTTAAGGGTATGGACCCCCACCCCCAACTGAATCCGCCCTTGAGCTCAACGTAACTCGTATCACGACTGACCTTTTATACATGACAATAAATAAAAAATAACATTTCTATAGAAAATATAATTATCAGATCAGTGTCATGATCGGTATTTTCAATGATATCCATCTCACAGTAATCTTAACTCAACATGAAGCTTGTCTTTAATGAAGTGTCCTTGTCATTTATGATTTTAGTACATGGATAATACTTATTTAGTTTGAGAATTTAGTTGACCTCTACATATATATTTATATTATATATTAAATATCAATGATTATTTAATCAATACAACTTGAGGCATTATATATATAACATATATAATATATATATATATACAATAACCTCATACATGATATATACATGTATGTACAATAACCTCATATATGATACATATGTACAATAACCTCTAAAGGAGTCTGATATGGGGGAAGGGGGGGGGGATCCACAGCTTCACCTTTTTGTATAAAGAGGAGGATATAAGAATCATAATGTAATAGAATATAACGCTATTATAAAGGAGATGGGTGAAGGAGGCGTGCAGAATGCCTATAGCTTCAGATAAGTAAGAAATCTTATTCAATTCGTGAATTTAGTATTTAGAGTAAAGTTCTCATCATTGAAATTTATGAAATTATGATAAACAAAGCATTTTTGAGGAAATTTTTCTTGGAAAAAATTATTCTGTTATTAGAAAATTATATGGTATTCGTGGGGTTCGAACCCTAGCAATAAAAATCCTGAGTTTTCATTTGAGACTAACGCGCTAACCACTATGCTACACAGTTGCTCATGAATATCGGCATTTAAATGTTTATGATATGACCCTTGACTAAATGAACTTAAGTATTTCTCGGAAATGTTCGAATGTTGTGTCATAAAAGTGTATTTATAAGGTATAGTGGGTCTTTGCTCCATGTTTTTGTTAACCAATAAATGTATAATTTTACGCAAACTTTCAGGATAAACTTTCAAAAAAAAAAAAAAATGGAGCAAAGACCCACTCATATCGAAAAATTGTGTTATAGTATAAGAAAATGATCCTTTTGTCCTCTTTAGTGTGTGTATGCTATTTCATAGGCAAATAATTTCATTCTTTGTGAGATTTTTGCAAATTGTGGAGATTTTACATAAAGTATACTTTAATGTTAGATGAAATACAAAGACATTTAGTTATAAATGAGATTTAATTTTTCACCTTCATGTTTGTCGCACTTTAGGCACTTCGCTCGCCTTGTTCGCCCATTTTCTTGCTTAAATGTGAACAGATAGCCTACGGAGGAGAAAATCAAACTACTAATACATTTAATTAACTTTTGTGTGGAGCAATGCCGCTGTCATTTTTGGTTTAATATTATAAAGGTTACAAAGACCTCTGATGTAAAGCATGTAAGGGAAATTGAACTTTGAGATATTATTCAATAATGATAATTAACGCCTTGTAAGGTATGTACATGTACAATTAAAGTGCGTAAAATTCCAAGTTATTTCATTTGCAGAACAAAATTCTTCATGCACTCAACAGCACAACAACCTTGACTATCAATATACATGATTTACTTGAATACATGGTAATGTCATTAAGTACGTGAACAAAACGAAAAATGTGAAATGTCAATAAACGTACTAGCATATAAAAATTAGGAATGTCAATTTTATTCGGACAGCTTAGTCGAATAGTCGGAGGCTTTAGTCGAACGATAGTCGAATATTCGTTGAAATTTAAATTAATTTTTCATGTCATTTTCACTGTTTGTCTTTTATAGACTAGTTGTACAATATTCAACCTACGCTATCACCATTATACGACGAATTTCTGAATCGTAATCATTTACGTAGTACATTTACGTAGTTTATATTTTTTACTAAAAATAGATACACAAATAAACATAAATATACAAAGCAGAGCAAAAATTAAATTAAAATAAATTTGATCGCAAGGGTCAGAACTATGCACCCACGTAGTATTTTCCAATTAATTAAAAGATTAATAAACGTATGAGATCTATTTTTCATTGCAGCAAAAGGGAACACTCTAAATCTCACATAATCAAATCTTACATATAAAGAGAAATAGAGAGTGCCTTTTGTTTTGTTTCGTCTTTATGAAAGGGGACGGGGGGGGGGGGGGTCGAAATATTAAATATGAAAGAAAAATCGAGTGCAGAAACCGCGGATCGGGAAAAAAAGAATCCAGGTTGGAGTATCCCAATGACTTAATGATGAATAATTTTCTTAGAAGAACTTTTTTCGTCAATCAAATGATCTGAAATTTCTACATCTGTTTCAACGAAGACTTCCTACAATTGTTTACTGATCATATTTGCTTTACAGTAATTGGTCTATTTATAAACCAATATTTCTTTGTGGATATACATGTAGAACATTGCAAATAAATAAATTAATGTCATTCTTTGCTGCTTATTGAATAAAACAATGTAGAAGAAATTAACGTCTCGCTTATGTTTACTTGTAAAACAAAAAATGTGATTTTTTTTTCATTTTTCTGAAATATTAATTAAATCTATTACAGTTCCGAACATTCCAGATAATCTACGTGTACGTTGTTATTATCATTGGGTACCAACCAAAAGGAGGTGTCTATAATAACTATTACAAAACAGGGCCATGCTATTCAAACAATATTCTAGGGAGAGGGCGTACATGTAATAAGTTTTCAGAACTTCAATCACTTTGTATTTATAAATTACAATAAAATACATGTTCAAATCAACAAGAAATACAAAACAATGTTCGTTAGATCACGTTTCATATCACAAAGATAATAAAAGACAAGAGCTACTTTCGACAAAATTATGCTTTCTGGGGGGGGGGGGGAGGGGGGTTGAACGGGGGGGGGTCTTTACTAGCATCCATATTATATGTAAATACATGCAATTTTATTTATCAGTACATGCATACCGTGTCATTGTGTTACATGTATCAGGTCTTTTTTACTTATTCGTATTTCTATCCGTTAAATATTTTATTTTTTGTTGCTCTATGGCTTTTTTGACGTTAAACCTCGAATCACTAGATACTTTATAAAAGTCTAACAAGAACAATTGATGAATAAAGAAAATCGAGAATAATTTGAAGAGGGGGGGGGGGTATCGAGAATGGAGAACAAATGGCGTTTTTAAAGGAATTCGATTTTTCATCCAAGTTTAAATCCTAATATATCTATATCTATTGTTCCTACATGTTTAAAGAGTAGGGTGTGTGCATTTTCTACATGTAAAAATATTTTTGTAAAATAAAACACATGTTAAATTATTCTCATATAACATTCATAAGACGGATTTATATCACTTTCTATATTTTAAGGTGCCTTTTCAGTTTAATATTTAATGGGCGAAATCAAATTGAATGTACACTTTTAAGATTATAGAAAAAAAATACACAACTCTTCAAAATTTCTAAAAGTTTTATTGCTTGAAATATTTTTTACCGTATTTTTTGATTCTTCCGTAGTTTTGAAACAAGAAAGACAAATCGAATGTATTTCTTATTAAACAACATAAAACCTATTAAACAGTCACGTTAATTTATTTATTTATTTATTTATTTATTTATTTATTTATTTATTTATTTATTTATTTATTTATTTATTTATTTACTCCTTCATTCTTTTTGTTTCATATTGTTTATTACATGTAGATTTGATTAACTTCAATCGTTCAAGGTAAAGTTATAAAGTTACATGTATATTTTCTATGAAATTAAATTTTAAATCACAATAATCTACAATTCTTAGAATAGCAAGTACCAAACGTGGGTAATAGAAGTTAACCGCACCAGAATTTATTTAAAACATTTCTTTTGAAATATGATTTCAGAATTTAATTGTCTTTTTTTCTTTTTCTTTTTTTTTTCTATCTTCTTTTGCACATTACTATAACACTGATTCAATTTTTTGAATGGAGACAGTAACCTTAATTACAACCAAAATATTGCAGTATTTAAACTTGTTCATGAATTTATTGCATCTACAAAGAGATTTGCATGATATTGTTTCTCTTCTTGTTTTTTTTTTTTTTTTTAATTGTCAAACCGCAGAACCAACATCTATTTATGTGTTCTTATTAATTTTCACAATTATACCCGTATTATTGTTATCAGTCATATACATGTATGTTAAACTACAAACATATATTGTATCATCAGCTCACTTATAATTAATTTTTTACTATTTATTTTGTCTTTTTTCATAAGTTTCTTTTGAATATACACATGTATATATTTATTTTTTTCTCAATGATATGTAACTTATATTTATTTGTACATGTATGACTTTGACCTTGTATTATGGACAAGACTTTATATTGGCAGTGCCTGCTGTCCAATCCTTTTATGATTATACATAATAAATATTTGTTTAAATTAACACTGATACAATATAACTTACATACAAAAGTGTCAATTTAATAATATATAATCTGATCAGAAATTGTGACATTTTCACGTAATTCAAAAGCACTTTGAAGGTAAATACCAACATTTGGATAATACAAAATTTCTGAAAATTATTTACACTCAACAGCAATGAACTTGAAAACTACCGGTTTGATAATTAACCAATATAACTAAATTGAGGGCATTTTAAAATAAGATGAAATTTACACTCTTTATCTGAATGGCATGTTATACTACACGTTTATTTATTATTTTGATGACCATATACAATAGCAAGATTACATGAGATGACACAATACATATCTGCTTACATTCTTTGGTTTGAATTATAGTTTTTTTAAAGTAAAATTATCAATGATATGCTTAAATGTTTTGCATTTGGATGAACAATTTATTTGTTCAAAACTCTTGGAATAAAAACTATCCATAACTCTATGTTTAATAAAAAGGTGAAAATATTTTGAATTGGATACTATTTGATAATTGAAACATCGACCTTTTTAGTTGTTAACTTAAAAGGGGGGGGGGGATTCCAGAAAAGACGTTATAAAAAAAGTTGAAACAGGTCACTTTTGATAATTTTTTAAATTTTCAGTAAATTAATGCTTACACTGTAACACTGTAAAATGAAAACATCGTTTCAAAAACAGTAAATTGCAGTAAACGACATTTTTATATAATAAAAGTTAATTACAATGTACATATAAAAGAATAAAACTTTTTAAAAAAAAAATGTTAATATTTTAAATATATGACTAAATCTTCAAAATTCAAAAAAAAAAAATCGACCAATGAAATAAGATCAATAATGATCAAAATCCAGGCATATATTTATGCTATTTCCCTGTCAATACATGATAATAATATAAAAATAATAATTGTAATGTATGATGGTGATTAGGAGACCACATTTTCCTACTCTCTGTTATAAAAATATAATGAGAACGGAATAAGATACTATATATGAACTATAATTACGTACATTGTATTTTTTTTTACTTACGGTGTTGAATAATTCATCTATCTTTTGATTATATTCTGGTTCAGTTTTATCATAATTTATATTTGTTACTTTTTTTTCTTGAGAGCTTAATAAAATTTTAATGTTTATCAATGCTTTTATATATTGATTTTCCTGGTCAAATACTTGTAGTAATATTTAACACAGCAATTTGTTTATGTTCACAATAGACAAAACAAAGACTTACCAATTTGTAGACTTTGAACTCTTTTTTGAACAACGATGGAAGATTCAGATAAATTAAAATTAATTATTTTCTCCTATATATAAGTCTGGAAGAATTTATTTCTAAGACCCGTAGGGAAGTTTTGGGGCGATTTCTTAACTCTGTCCCATTGACTTGTTAAGAAACACCCCTGTTTGAAATGTAACGACCCGGGCTATGAAACCAGCATTTGACAAGACCCCAAAGTCTGCACCTCACTGTACGGAGTTTTTATAACGATTTGTGAAAATTGTCAACTAGGGATTTAAGGGGCCGTGTCACGATTTAGGTTTTCTTGTTAAATAAATACATGGTGCATGCATTGTCTTTGTGTCATATGACAACTATTTTATTTTAAAAAAGAATGAAAGAAAAAAAAACGAATAAAGTATTTTATTTGATGAATTTATTTCTTGCATCTTGAAATAATAATTTAAAAAAATGTTAGTACAGTTCAAATTTTGTTAATAGAACATTCACTCATTTTATAGCCTTTACAAACTAATTACAATATTTTTCTGCTATCCATAAATTTATTGATGAAACCTGTAAATTTTAAATTATGTAATTGAACAGAATTTTCAATTATATTAATTGTTAAATATATATTTTTATGTATTATTTTGCATTACATATTGTAATATTTATGGAGAGGGACCAGTAGAACTCGCTTCCAATCCTTTTGATTCATTCAATAAATAGATTAAAACAAACATCCATCATTTATTAAAACTAATAAATATAATATTTTTCATTCTGAAACATTTTTCTTATTTGTTTAATGTTTTATTTGTTTGTATTATTTATTTATTTATATTATTTATTTACTAATATCTATATTTACTCATTACTTATTTCACGCAATCATTCGGGCACAATTATCAATTTACGTTTAAATGAATAAATATTACTATTTAATTAATTTGATTTTGATGCGTAGCGACAAAGCATTCCCCCTTTTTAATTTCTAATTCCATTTTATTTAATTCTATTTCATCATTTTATCGATAATAGAATATTACCATATATGCAGGAATTTGTTCATAATTTTTTTTATATACATGTTAAAATATTGTTTTTGCAAAATAAATGCGCAGTTCAAGAACTTAAACGTCGATTTCATACATGTAACTCACGTTTAAGATTAATAAAATTAATCGAAGTTATTAAAAACAGCTGACTTTTCCAAAGCTGTGTATTTGTTTCAGATTCAGCTATCAATAAATATGAAAGCAATATTCTCCGAGAAAATAATAAAATACAATATATTCTTTCAGCAAAAATTTCAATCTTGTTTTTTTTTTCTTTTATTCATGTGCATGTGATATAGTTTCTATACAGATCTGATAAGTCATTGCTTATTAAATGGAGGGGAAAATTAAAATTGCAATATTTATACAAAATATTATTCCTAGATATAACGTTTAACTTTCATTCATATTATATTATTTATCAAAGGTATTGCAAATTATATTTTGTAATTATATTGTACAGCTAGGCGCAATATCGTTTTTTCCCCAAAGGGAGGGGGATGATTGAAAACTTAACTAAAAAAAGGAAATTGTTCAAACTCGAAAATCCGATTTCGTCAGTGTGGGGTGAAGGAGGATATGCATGGTTCCAACCTTTTCGATGAGAAGTTATTACTTCAAAAAAGGGGGCAATCGTTTCATACTAAAGTAAATGTAAAACATAACATGTACAAGTATGTATGTTTGACAAAAAAGTGGGGACAACCCCACCACACACACACACACACACACACACACAATACTAAATGCGTGTAATGTACACGTAGAATATTACATAGGAGGTTATTTGTAGAGTAATTATCCTTGCTTGCTACTTGATCTTTCTATTTTTTCTTCGTTAATTTATTAATCATTTTAAATTACTTTTGGTTTATTTATTTGAATAAAATTCAAGAAGTAAAAAAAAAGTATCACTTGAAATCATTTTTCCTGATTCATGCATAAATAATAAACTTTATAATTCCAAGTAATGTTTGCATTTACTTTGTTTGCGTGTTACATTAACAGTGTAAATCTAAAGTTTAAAATTATCTTTAACTATCTAGATTTAAACTTTTGATGTAACGTGTATATATATATTACTATATAGTTAATTGTTGATTTATTTCCAAAATTTTATTTATGGAAGACAATCAACTCATATCACTATATAATTCACATGTGAAAAAAAAGAGGAAAGGGCGCGAAGATGTCCTGATCCAGTTTATAAATGATTCTTTCTCTTTGCTTAAAGGAATAAAAAAGGAATATTCCTAAATGGAGTGGTCTGCCCTTAGTGAAACTCTTTTGTCTCCTAACGTCAATGCGACTATTTCCGGTGAAAATAAACATGGCTGAGATGAAACCCCTTTCTTTTGGATTTTCAAAGAAATTTGAGAAAAAAGACCTAAGTAAATCAGTGGCGGCAGAAAATGAAAAGAAGGAAGACGATTCAATTGACTACGTAACCTCAGTTGATAATAAAACCATAAAAGGGTAAGTGTTCAGTCAGTTTTCAAGCGTTTTTTTTTTTTTCTCTCCTTTTTTTTCAGGTACACTTGGGTCTTCGTTTATAAATATGTATATCCATTGATATATAAAGTGAGTGCTCTTTTTACACAACAATTGGTATACATATTATAATTTGTAATTCAAGAACCAAGTACCTGTGATTTTTTTTTTTTATTATTATTTTTTTTTTACTGAACCAGAGACAAATAAAAACGGTTTTAACCATTATTGGTTTTTATATGTCTCTGTCTGAACTGAACGTATCACAGGGATCTGAATTCTTATCACTTTGTTTACTGTTTATATTAATTGCCCTTCTAGTGAAAATATTCTATTATATTTCCATATTTTTTATAAGTTATCAACATAGGCTCTAGCTGCAGATCTGTGGCTCTCTGGTTGAGAAAATTCACAGGAGTAGGCAGTTTTATCCATAAAGCAATGTAAACAATAACCAGTGAGCTTGGCAGCGAAGCGATAGGAGTGCAACATGTTTTTGGTTAATTTTGCTTTGGCGCTTTATTTAATAAAACAAACAATGACACACAGTATAATTCATGTCAGTCGATGTTTCAAACCTGATTTCTGGTCCAATTGCCCTCTCAATTGCCGTACGCAACCCTTAAATCTAACGTTTAATAAACAACATCTCAAAAATAATCAGTCACCATGAGTGTTAAAAATTTACTTGCATATTGTGTTTCTGTTAAAGTGAATTTTTCTAGTCAAAACTGGGCTAGTAGTTGTAATTAAAAGAACTGCTTAACGTAGCTACGGATAGTGATCACGTGACATAACACGTGAATTCTAAAATTAAAAAATATTCGGTCTGTTTATTCCGGAAGTGCGTCGTTCAACATGGCGGACTGTAAACAACGTCAAGACAGGTTGCCAGGAAAAGTTAAAGGGAAGTTTTGCAGCAAAGGCAGATCAAGGAAATCAGCGCATATGAGACAATTAAACAGTGTTAGCAAACAGGACAATGAGATAGTTTCTTACGAAGTTGACCATTCCTACATGGCAAACAACTTAACCTCTAATCCTGAAGCAGACGACATAGCTAGAGATGATCTTGGTGTTGGCCTATGCATCGAAACGCGTGGAACGGAGGAAGACGTCAGATGGAACGAGGGGCGGCGGATTGTGGAGCTCAAGTTCTTGGCAGACCAGCTGGTATGTAAACGGTGTAACAATCGTTTGCATTTATGTAACATCGTAAATGAAAAGCGGTATGGGCTCGGCAGTTTACTTTACATCAAGTGCGACAGTAGTATTTGTGAATTTACCAACACAGTGTGTACAGGAAAGAGGAACGAAAAAGGTACCTTTGACATCAACTCAAAAGGAGCTCTGGGTAAGTCAAATTGTAACATGATGTACTTGTTTATCACTTGACATGAATATTTCAAACTTATTCCATCATAATTGCAATTTTCATAAATTCGAGTTTTTTTAAAATATTGATTATACATGTTTTCTAAATTATATCATAGATATGTTTTAATGTCTCTGATTATATTCAATTTATTTAATTACAAATTTAAAAAAAAAAAGTAATTATTATAGAGAAATACCCTCCATTTTTTGCTATCTGTATTATAAATTGATTGCATGTATACATGTATTTTCTTCTTCTTCCCTTTGTGGAGTGTTACTCAAATTGAGTGTCAATACTCCAGCATTTTGGGGGAGGGGCAGCAAGTAGTTAATATCCAGTATTGCTTATCTATTTTTCATGTAATTTATGCAACAATGCAACTGATAGGTAATATATATCATTAGTTAACTGTACAGGCACAATCAAAGATGTGCACCTTAAATTGGGGAATAATTCGATAGATCTAGATTGGAAGGATGGTACAAAGTACTACAAACTCAGGATAAGTGAGTTATGGCCCCAGCTGTCTTCCTACAGATTTCTTTATGCCATTTATTAATAATATGAATAGAGCACTTTCAAAGGTCCATTAGGGTTAGTCAGGAGTAATAAATGGCAGCGTTCAACTCCAAGTATGGGCCATACCAAAATTTACGAAAAATGTTATTTAGTGTTGCTCATACAATTGAAATTTAAAGTTGGTATGGATTGAATCTGCATGCAAGGTTTAAACAATGATCCTATGGATATCAATCCTTTATATGACCTTAAAAGTGCTGTAAAGATAATTAAAAAGTAAAATTGTTGAGCTGTTCAAACCGTATATATTGGGTCTTTATATATGAAAAGCTGGTAAAAATTAGATTTTTCAATCAGCTATAAATTTGGTTTTGCCTATTTTTTTTCAGCCATGATACATTCTGGTATGGGACCAACCCATGTTGTAAATTTTCTTAGCACCTGCAACATTCCACCTATTGATGCCACCACTTTGAGGAAGAAGGAAAAAGAGATCTCAGCTTCTATTGTTTGCCAGGCCAAGGAGTCGTGTCAAAGAGCAAGAGAAGAAGAAATGAATGCTACAGCAGACCAACTGGAATGTAGCTTTGATGCTGGTTGGCAGACCAGGGGGTCTGGCTGTCAGTATAATAGTAATACTGGTAATGTCATCATCTAAATTATGCTGATTAATGTTGAAAAGTGTAAAAAAAAAAAATAAAAATTAGCAATTTATGGAGTGTAAACTACCCAAGCTATACACACATAAATTTATGCAATATTTTAATTAAAATACACACTTTGGAAAACATATTTTGATATCCATGGACTCCAGTAATATTTTTTGATATTATATGTTAGATAATATATTTCATCATGTATAGGTACAGTGATTAATTGTGTAATGACGTTGTTCCCCTATTCCATTGTATCGATCAGTTTAGAAATTAATCTCATTAATTAATATAACAGGTCATGCGAGCCTTATTGGTGTTCACAGTGGAAAAGTTCTTGAATATGATGTGAGATCAAAGATATGTCGAGTCTGTCAATACCATTTTGGTAGGAATGAAACGGTTCCAAATCATGACTGCAGCAGTAATTGGTCAGGTTTGTATGTTTTGAAACATTTTTGTATGTAAATGTCTTGTATGATATATTTATCAATAGAGGATATCTATATAGTGTGTTTTGATAATTTGCTTTATACAACTTGTTGAATGGTGTTTATTCGCGAGGCTTGCCGAGTGAATATTCACCATTTCAACGAGTTGGATAAGGCAAATATCAAAACACACAATTATAGATGTTCTATTTATCTCATACAATTTTTGTTTTTAACAAACTTTGAGATAATCCCTGTGAATCTATTGGGGAGGGGGGGGGGTGTTAATATCATCCATCGCTGTAGCCTGTACATTGATAAATTTTGACATTTCACTGAAGTGTTACGAGTTTTTTTCTTGTTTTTAACGAAAACTTTTGCTTATTAGCATTCATTTGATAACAGAACTTTCACAATTAGAAGTTTTGATAAATTTACATCTTGAAGCGAGGCTGAGGGATTATGTCAAAACCGGAAGTGCTATTGATAAAGCATAGGTTTATCTTATGGGTAGTATCCACCACACGTATGAGATAAAATGAGCTATCCACTGTAATATTTATAGGAATCACCAGTTATCTGTCTCTTAGTTTTTATTAATCATATTGATGATCGACACAAACATTGAAAGTTGGGCAAGCTAGTTCACCTTCTTAAGAAGCAAAAACCAAATTTCACTCTCACATTGAACAGTTTAAGAGTAAGTAGCTGTTTGAACGGCTTTTCCATTAATAATAACTTACCCGAAAGATAATGGGGTATTTTGAAATACAATGTACATGTATATATAACATTTTGCAGATAAGGCAATGAGTGAAAAAAATGTAAATATAAGCATTGAATTAGTCTTTGATAGATGTATAAGTCTCAAAACTGCTTCAGTGCATGCAAACAAATTTTTATAATGAACAAACCTGCCTTAACTCATTATACCCCCGCTCCGAAAGATAGGGGGGTGTACTGTTTTACCCTTGTGTGTCTGTGTCTGTGTTTCTGTCCGTAGCAAATTTTTGTCACTGTTTTCTCAGAAACTTCTTATAACACTTGAAATTTTAGCACATTCTTTGTTTAGGCATGTTATATGGTGGGATTCATATTTGTACGAGTCTGATATCAACTTCCTGTTTATCCATGTGTCTGTCTCTATATATATATTAGGAATGGCAATTTCTAATCGGTTAACAGGTTACTCGAACCTGTAATTTTCTGAGAATTGAACAAAATTTGCATTTGATTTGATTGATGTTTCTTGATTTATAGGTTCTAGTAAGGCAATGGAACCAGATATGGCCTCAGCAATGTTAAATAGGATGAGGGAAGACGGATGTGAGGTCCAGACAATCCACGCAGACAATGATTCGACGACTGCTGCTCGGTTAAAGAATATGTTCCCATCTCTTCAAAAAAAGCAGGATAAGAATCACTTAAAGAAAAACTTGACCAAACAGCTTTATAAGCTCGCCAAGCTTTATAAACAACTCAAACCGGCTGGTACAATTTCCTATGTGGTCAGATGCTTTATGTATGCCATATCCACCAAACATACATCTGAAGAAGAACTGATGTCAAAATTGGAGATGGTTGTTCCTCATATGTTTGGAGACCATAGTCTATGTGAAGGGGCTACATGGTGTACATATCACAAAAATCCATTGACATTTAGGTAATTCTGAAATTTCCTGTAAATGTTACTTATAATATGGATAGTTTTTATTAATTAACACAGACTGGGGTATGTTTTGGATTTAATACATATAGCTGTCTAATTTATACTGTATAACCTGGAGTGGGGTAGTTAAGCTCTATAAACCATGAAGTGTGAATGTTGGAACCCAGGATATTATACAGTATAACTTGCATTGCTTGTAATAAAAACTCAATCCAAGAGGGCATGCAAAGTGAAATTTATTGAATTTAAATGGGGTATGGCATGAGTTATGATAAATAAAAACAAGGGGTCAACCCAGTACTAGCATGGCTCATATTTCTTAGTTTTAAGGAAAATGTGGCTATGCTGGAGGTCAGCTAGTAAATACTGCACAGTACTAGGGTGTAGATCTAATGCAAAATATTTATCATCGCAGAATCTAAGGAGAAACCAGATAATATAGACCTATGTTGAAATATTATGCATTATTTTCTATCAAAATATTTTAGTTTCAAGCACCTATCTAAAGGCCAACCACTGTCTGGTGACCAGCTTAGAACTGAACTGGATAACATTACTGAAAACTATAAAAAGATGGCCTCACAGCTGCTGAAGCTGGGATCAACACAAAGTAATGAAAACTTTAACAATGTTGTGGCAAGCAAGGCACCAAAAAATAGGTATCTTGTAGTTATCTTTTTGTTTTTGTTTTTTTAAGTGTAATATCCATTACAATAAAGCTTAAATTTACATTAAAAATAATTACCGTATAATAATGTTAATACATTGTATTAGCAAATTGCCAAACACATGCATATAATATATATATACAATATTGACTTGTGACATATTATATCAAGTAAAAGAGGTCAAAGACCTGGATCCCAAAGCTATTAAATTTTAATAGTTTTAGTTCATATTTGAAAATAAAGATCATATGGAGGCACAGCATCACTGGCTACTAGAGTCTCTGCAGCAGTTTTACAGAAGAATATCGGGTACAGATACATTGAGGAGGTAATTGTTTTATGTTAAAAGTCCTCTGAGAGATTCAGTTTTTTTTCTTTTTACAAAAAAGCAAGAATGTGTCTAAAGTTTTAATTATTGGGCTGTCATTAAAAATATACTTGTTTCTCGTAACCTGACCCACAAAATCTCAAGTTGGGTAGATAGGTAGGCAAATACCGTACTAGTAATTCTTTTTGACAGCAGTTTTGAAAATACATTTCTAAAATTAAATGGAATGATACATTTATAAATAAGTTAAGTACAAAAGAAAGCAATTTGTAAACGGCTAGAATACCATACAAATGCCGTTTAGACTCAACATTTAAGGTAAATTAATTCACAACTATTATTCAATCGACCTTGTGAAATATCTCATACCAGAGTAAATTTGTTGAAATTGAATACATTGTACATCTGTTTAAAAGTATCAGTATACAAAGACTGGACATCAGAGTATACTAGTATTTTTCATACAGGTCTACGGTCGGCTTCCAGTGCTTACATATGCAGTGTCCTTTTTCAAGGCAGTGGTTCTAGAGCATTTCATTTTGGAGTCTCGAAGTACGGAGCTATTTCTAAGTTGCAGGTTCAAATCCCAATGCGAGACGCTCTTCTATTGAGACCAAAAAAACTTCAGTCCAGTGTCGCAGTAGATACTGGCACGACAAAGATTCTTTACTGCTCAATGGCCTAAAGTGTTGTGTACAAGTCTAAATTGGAGCCCTTTACCAGACAAATGTTCAAATAAATGTTATTGTTCCAGTAATTATCAAAAATATAAAATAAAAATAAATATTGGAATAATCTTATGAAAAAAACTTTCCAGTCGGCGCGTTTTTATTGGGTCGGTCGCGTTAGGGGAAAAAAAAAGATATTTTTTATTTTGGCCTTGGCAAATGCATGTATTGATAAACACAAATACATAAATATTAAACTGAAACAAGTTGCATCATAGCTTCCTTAAATTTTGTACAGAAATAGCTTAATTATACTTTTGTGTCAACCTCCTTGTGCACTGTTTATTTATTCCAAACATTATCGTAAAATGTTTAAAGTTGTCACTTTTCTACGATGAGCAGCCCTGCACAGGACTGTCAGTTTAAAAGTTATTGATCTAGTTTACTGAATTTTCTCTAAAGTGTAATTACAATCTTGTTTCAGGTAAACAGACAAAGTTTATTGTCTCCAGGAAAAGTTTCTAAGAGACATGGGATTACTATGGATAAAAAGAAGTTGTGGCACAAAAAAAGACATGCATCTATCTCATTCAAAAGAAAACGCCTGTCATTAAAGGTATGTCTTTGTGTACAATTTATTCAAAGAGTAGGAGATGGTTGCTTGTGTGTTTAGTTCTGACACCTAATTTTTAAGCTGTAGTGAGTCTTTATCTTCAAAATATGTTTGCCATATATTATAGTTTTCAAAAGTAATGCATTATTTTTCAACTTTTCAAGAAGCAACAATCTTTTTATGCCATGACTTTAGACCAAAGCTTGTTTATACTGGATTATGCATAGAATGTCAATATATAACATGTAATTTCATATACTGTTATATAACTTTTTATGGTCTGCTGGTGCCCTAATGATAATCACTGTCTTTCCTCCTGTCTCTCTTGTGTCGCATTTCAGAGAATTTTTATCTCCCCTTTGTCAAATGTGGATCAGCCTTCAGCTTGTCTCCAATAGAGAGCTCATGTATTATGGGTGTGCCACACTCTAGATCTTGAACCATGTTTAAATGTCAAGGTCAAAGCAGATCTCTCTATATCTATTTATTTACTTATCTTCTTTTCCCATGGCCCAATCTGGTTCATACTTTACCCAAAGTGTGTACATTAATTAGAGTGCAATTGAAAGGTCAAACTCCAAATAAAGTCATGGTAATTATCTTGAATAAAAGTTGTTCTTTTTGAGATGGTCATCAAATCAATGATATGTATAGTTATGATCATAAATGTACACATCAACATCAGATAATCCTTAATGTTTGCAAATAAGTGTATATATGTTCAAGATCACAGTCGGGTTTTTTCAAAGGGGGAAAAGGACATATCTTCTAGAATCATTTCTTGTATACTTTTTTTTCCTCTTTAAGAAAAGAAAACACGAGAGAGAATCAACAAATTGCCTGAAGGAAGGAAAAACATATGAGCCATGCATCAGTACATCAGAAGTCAACTCTTGTGACCTTGAAACTATACCCGGTAAGCGTGAATTCAATGGTGAAGAAAATATTGTGGCCTTTGATCTGGAAACTACAGGACTGTCTCGCAGCAGTGATATTATCCAGCTAGCAGCTTTTGATGGGAAAGAAGAGTTCAATATTTATATTTCTCCTTCTCAGCAAATTACAAAGAAAGCAAGTGAAATCACAGGACTGAAGTATGACTTTGACCTTGGATGCATGTTCTCCTTAGGAAGAGAAGTAGAATGCGTAGATATTAGACTTGGTCTCCTAAAAATGATAGAGTATCTCAGTAAGCGTGAGAAAACAATTCTTGTGGGACATAACATATTGTCATTTGACATTCCAATTCTCTGCAAGACACTCCAAGTTCACAGTCTTTTGCAGGAATTTCTTCTCCATGTCGATGCCTGTTTAGACACACTTAGACTTGCACGTAAATTGTTCAGTAAGGAGACTGTGGGAAATTACAAACAGCAGACCCTGGTGCAGGTTCTTTTAGGGAAATCCTATCAAGCGCATGATGCTCTTGCTGATGTTAAAACTCTTCATGAGCTTTTTGTATCCAAGTTTACATTCAGAGAAACAGATGCCTTTCCTTTCAATTTCCATGCTCTGCAGAAATCATTTGGGCCAGTTGTTGAAAGAAAGCTGATTTCAAATGCCAATTCTAGAAAACTTGCCAATTCTGGTCTTGGACTTGGACACCTCTACCTGGCATACCACAGAGACAATGATACAGGAGTAAAGTCTGTGTTATCAGAACATGGTTTTAATGCAAAAACGTCAAAACGCATTAATGCATACTTTGAGAAACAGGAAGAGTAACACAGTGAAAAAGTGTTCAGAGGTTTGACAAAAAGTTCAGTGGTATAATATTGTGAAACTAGTCTAATTGGAACCTCATGCAATTTGCAATTCTTTGTTTCCTCATGGAAAATGTAATATTTAAAACTGTGAGAGAAAATTTGCATGTATAATCCATAAATTTTTCTGATTATTAACATGTAAATACATAGCTACCCAGATCAAATCAGGTGTATAAAGATATTTGTGATTGTTACTTCAATAGATTATAACTGTTTAAACAAATTTTGTTTTTTCCATTTTTTTTTTGTTTTGTTTTTTTTGTGCTGTGTGAGTGTTAAGTCGGGTGCGGCAATGGGCCGCTCCACATGTAGACCTTATTTTTTCAAATTTCATGTTTAATTTGATGTGCTAGTGTTCAGTCAGATGCGTCATTGGGCCTCTCCACATGTAGAACTTTGTTATTTTTTTTTCTAATTTCATGTTTAATTTTTTGTGGGTGTTTAGTCGGATGAGGCAATGGGCTGCTCCACATGTAGACCTTATTTTCTTTTATCAAATGTCATGTTTAATTTGTTGTGTGAGTTTTCAGTCGGATGCGGCAATGGGCCGCTCCACATGTAGCCATTATTTTTTTCAAATTTCATGTTTATATTGTTGTGTGAGTGTTCAGTCGGATGCTGCAATGGGCCGCTCCACATGTAGAAATGTATAAATTTTTTTTTTTTAAATTTCATGTTTCATTTCCTGTGTGAGTTACCTTGACTTTATATTGTTATCAAACCAGCTCAGTAATGCGTATAATAGTAAAATTACATTTGAATTACTTTTGTTCAATTTAAAAGATTTCTCAATGATATTCATGCAACAGAATTAAGTATGTGTATTGTTCAATGATATGTCAAATAGCTTGCTTTTGTTTTGACTAAGAAACGAGCACATATATTTAATATATTTTTACATAATAATTATTTTTTTATGTGGCAATAAAATAAGATAAATGTTGAAAATGTGGGTATTTAGAGTTTAATCATTATTTGTATCTTCAGGAGTGAAAAACAAGGAATTGGTGGATGGGTGGGTTGGGGGACAATGTGCTGTCTTTATTTGCCCTCAATGTGGAAAAAAATCAAATAAAGTGAAATTTTCCATTGCATACTAATGTTTTCTCTTAATTAACAACCAAGGAAATGTAATGAATAATGATAAATTTTTATTGAGTACATTTTATGTTGGAAAATAAATTTTAGATTGAGAGGAAAGGGGAGGTAACTCTTCACCCCATGGCTTGATAATTACCTGGTAATCATCATTGCCAAGTTCATATTTTCACTTATCATTATAACACATTGCTTTGAACTAATAATTACTTCCATCAATTATATTTTTCATAAAATCACTTTGATTTGTGATAAATAGCAAGTCAATCATTATTCTTCTTTTTCAAGACTGGAAAACAAGGAAGGGGGGGGGGGGTCAGTGGACCATGTGCTGTCTTTATTTGCCCTCAATGTGGTCAAGATTTTTTGAGTGAGGAACTGTATTGGACTTATCTTTCATATAATAATAAAAAATTAAAAATCTATTGGACAGATATTTTTTTATATCTGAAAAATGGTATAATTTGTATGGATGAAAATAGTCGGATTTGTTCAATCTAAACATTATAATGTGCACCGTTCTCTTATTATATTTCTGTTCAAGCAATCTATTGTTGAAATAAGTTTATAATATCACTTTTGCTTTGGAAATAATTTTAAATTATGCTTGCATATTGTATAATAAATTTTTTATGGGTCTTTTTATGTTGGATACTGAATTTTAGATTGAGGGGAAAGGGGAGGTAACTCATCACCCCGTAGCTCGATAATTTACCCTCAATGCTATGTTCATATTTCCACTAAATGTCCATTACATATTCCTTTATGCCATGTGAAAATTTCAGCAAAATCTATTGGAAGGTTTTTTTTGGGTCAGGTGTCCTTAGCTACCTTAAGTTGTACTGGTAGGTTAAAGTTAAGTTTGTCTGACACAACAAATTCTGGGTAGACAGACACTGAACATAAATCAGGTAATAGCGAGCGCAGCGAGCGGCGCAAAGCGCCCCTTGTCACTGCGAGCTCTAACGACAACGCCTGGGCGAAGAGAAAATTCGGACTACTGCACATTCATTCAATAGAATTTTTTTCCGCAATAATTCTGGACCCACAATGCATCGCTTGTTGTTCTCGCTGCTAACTTCGTTCGTGCGGTAACAACAACTAAAAATTCACAAAAAATAAACTCACCTTAATTTAATGGATATTGCAAACAGATAGTAGATTAAACGTTCTTTGTTAAAATTTTTGCACTTTTCAAACTTCGTTTATGGAAATGCAGCTAACATACGACGTCATGTGACGTCACAGTCTAGACGTTGCAAATGTCTCATGCGGTTTGAAGAGGCGGATCTTAAAATTAAGTGAACAATGCGCTCGCCCCAACGGTCGCACCGTCAACATATTAAAAGGTGATTATAATTCTGATTTATTGATGTATTCTGATTATATTTCTCTCATTTTATTTTTTTCCTGTTTCAGATCAAAGCCAGAAAAAGAGAAGAAGGAGTATGTGATCCCTCTAATTAAGAAGAACGATTGGAGATCGGGATTGAAATCGGATAAACAGAGAGACGAGGCAGAGGATGAAGCCGTCAAAGAAATCATAGAGGGTATTTCCCATATATTAACAATTGAAAAAATTAATGTTTCTTGTACTGTGAATGATTTTGATACATGTAATAGTAAATGGTGTTGCAATTATACAATAATACATAATATACTTTTAATTAGTCTTTTTGTAGTCATTATTTAACTTTTGTTGAATCTTAATCATCTATGCTGGTGACTGATTTTGTATAGCATTATTATAATCATGATAATACTACATATTAGAATTACTGTGATATCATTAATTTTCATAGGGATCAAATTTTGATGCATTGGCAAAAAAATTACAATTTCATTGATATGTAAATTCATAGGCAGCTACCTTTTCCTGAGGTATAATTTGAAAAAAAAAATGCATTTCATTGTTCACCTTATTTTGTGGTCTACCTACTTATTGTAGCTAAACCACAAAAATAAGAAATTAAAATTATAAAATCATAGTACATATATTTTTTTTCACTATTTGATTTTTAAATAAAGATCAAAATTATATTAATCCTTTTTTACTAAATGTTAAATTAATTACTTAATGTAGACTGATGCTAGCAGTTACATGGTGATTTGGTCTATTTTTAGATGCTGCCAGAAAGAATGAAGCTTGGAAGGAGCAGGGAAAGGTAGACAACACTGATCTAGCCATTCCTTTGTTGATGCAGAATAAAGTCCCAGAGGGATTTGAAACGGATGAGAAACTAGATGTCTCATTACGACCAGATGAAGTAAGTTATTAAAACTCAGTGGTAAGTTTTATTTAATGACATTTGTAAAAGAAGAGAGAGTTGGTGATTTCTAATATGATATGAAAAATTGTTCCATAATTTAATACAAGTTGTAGATGGGAAATACATGTAGTTATCCAAATAGGATGTGGTTTTAGAATATTATATACATGAAAATACTTTTTGAAAATTGACTTTAACTTGATGTGCTTGCATTGGACATATTTTTAAATTTCTTCATTTTCACCCAGTTTGAATCAAGCAGATATTTGTTGTTTCCAAATTGTAGAATTTCCATGCAAATTTATATGCTTTAATCTGAAATAATCTAATGAACTTTTGATTTTGTTTACAGCCAGAAGAGGCAGATTATGAGGAGATTCCTATAGAAAGCTTTGGTGTGGCCATGTTAAAAGGAATGGGATGGAAAGAAGGAGATGGAATTGGAAAAAATAAAAAGTAAGTTATTATTTACTCTGAAAAGTATATCGAGTACCGGTATATAAAGGAATCGCTGTGTTGGGTCCATCTATCTGTTTAGCTGTCTGCATCTAAACTTTGTACTTGAGAAATGTGGAAAGATTCATTTCTCTGCAAGATTGACTGAAATGGGGGGGGGGGGGGGGGGAATACCATTGCAATAATGCAGATAATATGGCTATTAAATTATTTATTGCTTTGCATAGTAAAAATATAAGTCATTCTTTGCAAAATGTAGGGAATAGAATGTAAATCCTTGTCAGATAATGTATCCAAGAACATAGTGAATCCAACCAAGTAGGAAATGAGAATGTCTTACTCTTAATAACTATACCATGTGCATATTATTTGTGATGTCAGTGTGGTGTGCTTTATTTTATTTTATCTTAATTCCCTTTAAAATGAAAGAGAACTAAATTCCTGGTAACTTTTCTGAAAGTATCAATGATTATTATTGTAGAAATTTTACACCTGTTGTCGCGACACTTCGCCCCAAGGGTCTAGGGTTGGGTGCTGACATCTCCGAGGCCAAACAGGCTAAGTGGAATGGAGAGGACAAAGGCAAGGACAAGGAGGAGGAAATCCTCACTGTAAAGAAGGGAGCTTACTGTGTCCTCACCAAGGGAGCTAATAAAGACTTGTATGGTGTGGTAAGTAATCAATCAGTATACTTATTATTAGTACTGTGTAGAAAAACGAAACCCTATATTGACTGAAGTACTCTTATAATCAGTACTGTGTACCCGTAGTAAAACAAAATCCTGCATTGGCTGAAGTACTCTTATAATATTTACACACTTTTTTTCTTTGACCATATTCATTGTTTTTTTCCCCCAGAATTCAAATTCCTGTTGCAATTTAAAAACATTAAATGCAATTTGATAAATTTTACAGTCTGTAAGGTATAATGCAATTTACTTGAAGATTGGTTTAAAATGTTGTCCTTATAATCATGTGGGAATCAAAGAATGTATTGTAATAATCATTTCTACAAGTTTTAATACTTAAAGAACTTTATCTGTATTTTATTTATGCTTGCGATATGAAATTGAAAAATATAGGTCTTAAATTGTAAGAGCAGATTTAGGCCAAAAAAAATTAATAGTTTCTCAGGCACCGCCGCATGAGGTCAAACACTGCTGCATTGATCAATTTTATTGACATATTGAAAAGGGAAATAAGTCAATTTTCTATTTTTCGAAGTTGAAAAAGAAAATTGAGTTATTCCCCTTTTCATAAATGCTAATAGAAATTTTTATTAGATAAACAATACATTTCTAGTTAATACAGTATTTTATAGATTAACTTTGGAATAGCATTATTTAAAGTTGAATGCATATTAGAATTAATGAGAGAACAAAAATAAGTAAAAATCAGTTGATATCATTTTGTTGAATGACTGACATGAAAAAAAGGTATAACACCTGCTTCCAAAAAAAAAAAAAAAAAAAAAAGAACTTGCTTGCTGCATTGAATTTTGAAATTTTTGGCCTGAGAAACTGTTAATTAATATTTTATGGCCTAAGATGGATATACTTTGAGTCAAATGACAAAGATTTTAGTTATAAGTATATTGTATGTGATTGATTTGTAGATTGAGGGCCTGGATGAGGACAATGCGCGAGTGATGGTGAAGCTGACATTGTCTGGTAAAATTGTCACCCAGAGTCAGTATGGTATCAGGCTTGTCAGGAAGAAAGAGTACGTAAAGTACTCCAAGTACCTCAGTAAGTCAATATGATATATAACAAGTACCTCAGTAAGTCAATATGATATATATCAAGTACCTCAGTAAGTCAATATGATATATAACGAGTACCTCAGTAAGTCAATATTATATATAGCAAGTACCTCAGTAAGTCAATATTATTAGCTCACCTGAGCCGAAGGCTCAAGTGAGCTTTTCTGATCACATTTTGTCCGTCGTCCGTCCGTCTGTCCATCTGTCTGTCCGTCCGTCTGTAAACTTTTCACATTTTTGACTTCTTCTCAAGAACCACTGGGCCAATTTTGACCAAACTTGGTACAAAGCATCCTTGGGTAAAGGGGAATTTAAATTGTTAAAATGAAGGGCCAAGTCCCCTCACAAGGGGAGATAATCAAGAGAAGACAAAAATAGGGTGGGGTCATTAAAAAATCTTCTTCTCAAGAACCACAGGGCCAGTAAAGCTGAAACTTATATGGAAGCATTCTGGGGTAGTGTAGATTCTAAATTGTTCAAATCATGACCCCCGGGGGTAGGGCGGGGCCACAATGTGGAATCAATGTTTTACATAGAAATATATAGGAAAAATCTTTAAAAATCTTCTTCTCAAGAACCACTGGGCCAGAAAAGCTGAAACTTACGTGGAAGCATCCTGGGATAGTGTAGATTCTAAATTGTAAAAATCATGACCCCCGGGGGTAGGGCGGGGCCATAATAGGGAATCCAAGTTTTACATTGAAATATATAGGAAAAATCTTTAAAAATCTTCTTCTCAAGAACCACTGGACCAGAAAAGCTGAAACTTATGTGGAAGCATCCTGGGATAGTGTAGATTCTAAATTATAAAAATCATGACCCCCGGGGGTAGGGCGGGGCCACAATAGGGAATCCAAGTTTTACATTGAAATATATAGGAAAAATCTTTTAAAATCTTCTTCTCAAGAACCACTGGACCAGAAAAGCTGAAACTTATGTGGAAGCATCCTGGGGTAGTGTAGATTCTAAATTGTAAAAATCATGACCCCCGGGGGTAGGGCGGGGCCACAATAGGGAATCCAAGTTTTACATTGAAATATATAGGAAAAATCTTTAAAAATCTTCTTCTCAAGAACCACTGAGCCAGAAAAGCTGAAACTTATTTGGAAGCATCCTGGGGTAGTGTAGATTTTAAATTGTTCAAATCATGACCCCCGGGGGTAGGGTGGGGCCACAATAGGGAATCCAAGTTTTACATTGAAATATATAGGAAAAATCTTTAAAAATCTTCTTCTCAAGAACCACTGGACCAGAAAAGCTGAAACTTACGTGGAAGCATCCTGGGATAGTGTAGATTCTAAATTGTAAAAATCATGACCCCCGGGGGTAGGGCGGGGCCACAATAGGGAATCCAAGTTTTACATTGAAATATATATAGCAAAAATCTTTTAAAATCTTCTTCTCAAGAACCACTGGACCAGAAAAGCTGAAACATATGTGGAAGCATCCTGGGGTAGTGTAGATTCTAAATTGTAAAAATCATGACCCCCGGGGGTAGGGCGGGGCCACAATAGGGAATCCAAGTTTTACATTGAAATATATAGGAAAAATCTTTAAAAATCTTCTTCTCAAGAACCACTGGACCAGAAAAACTGAAACTTACGTGGAAGCATCCTGGGATAGTGTAGATTCTAAATTGTAAAAATCATGACCCCCGGGGGTAGGGCGGGGCCACAATAGGGAATCCAAGTTTTACATTGAAATATATAGGAAAAATCTTTAAAAATCTTCTTCTCAAGAACCACTGGACCAGAAAAGCTGAAACTTATGTGGAAGCATCCTGGGGTAGTGTAGATTCTAAATTGTTCAAATCATGGCCCCTGGGGGGAGGGTGGGGCCACAATAGGTATTACAAGGGGGGAGTCTGGTAATGAACAGCATGGCCAAAGTTACTCAGGTGAGCGATGTGGCCCATGGGCCTCTTGTATATGGCAAGTACCTCAGTAAGTCAAAATGATATAAACAAGTACCTCAGTAAGTCAATATGATATATAGCAAGAACCTCAGTAAGTCAATATTATATATAGCAAATACCTCAGTAAGTCAATATTATATGTAGCAAGTACCTCAGTATCTCAATATTATATATGGCAAGTACCTCAGTAAGTTAATATTATATATAGCAAGTACCTCAGTAAGTCAATATTATATATAACAAGTACCTCAGTAAGTAATTATAATGTTTAACACTCTTTTCTGAATTTAAAATTGCATGCATCTCATGCCCAAATGTAGTGCTTATCTTTTCCCCTGTGAAAAGAGCTACTGATTACTTTTACATTAATTTTCATGAAACAAAAAATGGTTACATCTACTAGGGAATTAAAGATTTTTCATTTTCTAATTGTAGTCAGGGGTTTGAGTATATATTTTATTACAAGAAAATTAGTTCAGACAAAGGTCGTGCAGATATCCAGTGTGTTTTGTGGAAATAATCAAGAAGTAGCTCAAGTGTGATTATTTTTTCTGTCTCACTTCAGACAAAGGAAAATCTGATGAGTACAAAGAAAAAGAAAGTCAAAAGAATGGCTCAAGGAAACGATCCAGGTCAAGGTCAAGAGAAAGATCTCACAAAAAGTCACACAGACATAGGTCAAGGTCAAAAGACAGGTCACACAGACAAAGGTCAAGGTCGAGGTCAAAGGAAAGGTCACACAGACATGTGAAGGGGGACAGAAGGAAAGAAAACAGAGAAAGAGGCAGATCTAATGAGAGGGAGGAGAGGAATGGAGAGAGGAGATTACATGAGGAGGAGAAATCTCATCGGGAGGACAGGAGGACACAAGATTATGAGGACAGGTATGAAAAACTGTGATGTTTCTGTACTATTCTTTAGTGCATGTATGTTTATGTTTAACTCCTTTCCATGTAGATTTTGTATAGCCAAATATGAGAGGGATTTTTTTTAACCCAATTTATTTGTTATAAGTTGCCTCTGTTATAAATAGTTTATATTGAACAAGTACCTGTATGTTAACACTGTCTGATTAGAATTCTATTGATAGATTAGTTAATGTTGTAAATGATGTAAATTGAAATGAAGTAGATATCCAAATAATTGTGTTATTTTTTTTTCCAGAGAGGAGCAAGTTTCCAGGCGTGTGCAGACATTTTCAGAAATTTGGGCGCGTCCACAGATCAGGGTCCGAATAATTGACAAGAATTACAAGAAAGGAAATTATTATAAAAACAAGGTACATTTCGGAATGCTCATTTCATTACATTCTGATTTTTAATGTGAAAAGGCATTATCAACTGTATGAACAAGTCTTCTGTGGCACATAAAACCACCCTACTGTATTTCTTTGTTAGACAAAAAAAAAAATGTAATTGGTCATTATTTAATTGTGTAAATTCAGGTGCATTATTATTTTTCATAGGTGACAGTCTTAGATGTGCCTGGGCCAGAAAACTGTATATGTAAAACAGAGGATGGAAAAGTTTTGGAAGGTAAGTAAATTAAAACAAATACAGCATATTAAGGGGTACTGTGTAACACTGACATTTTTACACTGATATATTTGCCTTTCTGTTTGGTTGTATAATTTTAACAAAAAGATCCAATTTTAATTAAAACTGGGATAATATCTTTTCAATATATACATGTAATTACTTCAATGTTTCTTAATCTTGATTGAGTGATTATAAATTATACAGGCAGTTTCTTTTTACAGATTTGATATTTAATTTCTTGCTTTCAGGTCTCTCTCAGCTGCAGTTGGAAACAGTCATTCCTAAATCAGACAGGGCATTTGTATTGATTGTGTCAGGGAAATTTCGAGGACAGGTAGATTCCCAGAGTTATCTCCCTTAAAATGTGATTTGTAGAAGAAATTTGTCATTCAAGTTGCTAAATTAGGAACAACTTATTTCATTTTTTTGAAATTTATTTTATATACTACTTCTTGGAAAGAAATTTCTTTCTCTTCCTAAATTTCAATCTGAAACATTCTGTTTAAATTTTAAAACAATGCATGTACACTTGAAATTTGTCTTCTCATGTGAGACAAGTTAATACATGTACTTGATTTGGTCATTTATGCAGTTGTGTTTGCAGTTAAAAGCTTTATTTACATTCTTTTCCAGTTAGGAGAAGTTATGTCAAGGAACAAGAAGAAATCTACAGCTGCAGTGCAGTTATTACAAGACCGGGACAGTGTTCTAAACATTAGCTATGATCATATATGTGAATTTGTGGGAGATATTCAGGAAGAGTTTGATTATTGATATTGTCATTTCAAAAAGTCATGTCACTCATAAATTTTTATAATAAATTTTTATACTAAAAGTTAATGAGATCATTTTTGTTGATGAAAGGAAGAAGTTTTGGTTTAAAATGTCACAGGATTGCCATTTCATGAAAAATGGAGGCAAAAGGTCATCTGTTGTAGTTTATCGAGTAATCCATTCGAAGTCCGATTACTCTATAGAAGTTTCTTGTATTACATGTAAAATAACTGAATTGATGCATTTCTTTTAAATCCAGAAATATTAATAACAGACACAATAAATCATATATAAGTGAGTACTTGAATTAATGGAAAAGCATAGCAGAAGATGCCACTGAAATATAAAGTATGTTAGCAGTATTTATTAGTCTTTAAGAATGAAAACATTGATTACATGAAGAAATTCGTTCATCTTTGAATGTTTCCAGAGTTTGTTTTTTTTTTTTTAACATTCAGTGTTCACTAGGAACTTCTGTGGTTGCAAGTACCATATAATTTTCAATGGCCAATATTATTTAACATCTTCTGGCCCTTTGTCTCAAATTCTTGTTTGAAGCTAAAATTAGCATCAGATGCTTTGCATTCGATTCAGCATTATTCTGGGTTGAAAAAAAAAAATTCATGCTACAACAAAAATCAATATTTCATATATAGGCATATACTGTATTTAACTGAAATTTTGCACATCATCTTCAAATGAAGAATTTCTTTACTAAGACTTTTATTCACTTCATGTTGGTATTATATGTTTAAGGAGAATGATGAATCCTATTTTATTTTACTATTTATCATGCTGTAAACCAAAATTGTTGACCAAATTCAAGTCTTTACACTATAAAGAACAGAATTATTTGGTGGCACAAATCTTTTACCCCAATTTTGCAGTTTCTCTAATAGTGGAAAAATATTGTTTGATATGAATATATTTCATATCGTAATTTGGGTTGGGCACAAGTTCTAAAGACATAACACTCTCCTTATCAAGTCGATTACTGGACCTTTGACTTAAAATGAGAAAATGAAATTTGATGACCTACAATCATCATTTCCTTCTTATATATACAGCATGTTTATGTATCAGGGTGAGATATTCAACTTATAATATCTGGCCTTTACAAGTTACCAGTTCACAATATCATCATCTAAATATTCTCAAGTCATAAGTATTTTGACCTTCTATCAACATTGTTACACATACCACAAGTTCTGATATTGCTGAAACTATATGTATCGCTACAGCACATACCCGTATTTTATGTCTTCTCAATGGAAAGGTTAAAAACAAACACTTATTTAAACATTTAGCAGTAACTTTTAATGAAATACAACCAAAACAATAATATAACAATGTTAACATCTTGTTCTTTACCTGGTATCTACATGTGTATAATCAACAAGAAAAACATCATGTTCTTGGCATGTTTCTAAACTATCACAGTTCCAGCAACATGTTATTTACATGTCATTAAACATATCACAGACATCAGCTTTGATGATAATGGATCCACCATCAATTAAAAAAAAATTAACGATGAAAAAATAGTGAAAAATGATCAAATCATGTAAAAAACCAGATGTGGAGTATTATATTACAAACACAATTGCATCGATCATTTCAAAATGTACATGTAGCACGTACATGTCTTTTACTCTTACTATTTATCAAGATGCTTAAGCCCTCCTTGAACAAGAACAACCAAGTGTTATATTTTTTTCATCTGCTGAATTATCACAGTCCTTCTTCATAAATGTATGGCAGCACAATGTATTTTTTAAAAAAAACAACAAAATATTGCAAATTTTCAGTTTACTGGTTGCTCATATACAATATATGATTTTTAATACATGTAAAGGTAAAGCTTAAATGTTGTCAGTATTTTCATCATCTATTTCTGAGCTGATTTTAGCACCTGTTGGACTGACTATATTCCAGTACATCACCTCCTTTTAAGCTGGTTCTGTATTCTGTGGGACAACTCTAGGAGATCATCATCTACCTGCATTAGGTTCCTCTTATAGCTCTCATGTCTCTTTGTCAGAACATCCTGTGTTACCAAATGTACCAGAGTTAAAACACAGAATATATTAAAATCATTTTGTGAAAGATTTTTAGCCAATGGCTTAAGTAAGATACTCCATATTTATAAAAGTGATTGTATAATAAGAAGAGTATACCAGTTAATGTTTTATAGAGAATCATTTGCTGAGAGTTTTTAATCCATAAGGATGTTAAGTAAATGGATTCATGATTTCTAAATGTGCATTATCATAAGAAAATTATCTTGGTTGAAGGACTATTCTCAAAAGAAACAACCATGGCTTTTACCCCTCTATTCACTTTCCATCCACTTTCAGATGGCTGGTATCCAGGAGTAGAAGTGACTACAGGTTTTGTCTTGGGATGGGAGTCTACAAAAGATATTTTTTAGGTAATACTTTATTTTCCATGTTTTTTCTACTAATAAGTCATCAAATTTTATACTTTATACAACATATTGTAATATATGACAACATATTGTAGTATATGACATATTGAAGTATAAATATAAACATACACGTTCTAAAGTTGCTGAAGACAGATGAGGCAGGTGAATCTCGACGGAATTTTCTCTTGATCATGATTTTGGTGATGGACACAGAAGGAGAGGAGTCTCTGCTCTCTTCAGACTGAAAAAAATCACAAAAATGGCACTTATTATACCAAGTACAAGATGAGTACATGCCATTGATTATAATAATCATCCAACTGCAGCTGTTCATCAATCTGAAGAAAAGTATAATGTACCTCTCTGAAAATGGCGAAGACCAACTATGGTATCAATTCTGTTTATTTCATGTGAGGTTACATAGAAACCATTATTTATTTTTTTAATATATAAATTGTGATCTTAGCAGTCAACTCACCACTTCTTTGTCATTTTCCACCAGTTTTTCTCTTTTATTAATTCTGGAGATGGGATTTCCATGTACAGTTTTAAGGAAGTTTGAATTCTCCTCAGAAAATTGGAAAACATCAGTACCTTTGCCAAATTTCTTAGATGGGGTTCTGACATTTGGCCTTACAGTTCCATAGTTATAAGCAGGTTGCCTTGGAACATGACAGTCAGCTGATGGAACAAAATTCTTTGACAAACTAGTGTGACTTTCATGGTCTTGTGTATTATACCTGGGTTTCTTGGCATATGACGGAACAATGTCACGCTGAGATTCATTTGAAGAGCAAGTTAATTGTTGACTATCAAAAAAGTTCTGAGAGGCATATGCAGGAACACTGCTGACATGGCCATTTTCTGAACTGTTCTCTGAATTCTGTGAAAATCCTGCAATTCTCTGAGATCTTCTTTTGGGCACAATGTTTCTGAACTTGTCGTTTTTCCTCTCTGCTCTTCCTTGAGTCATTTGTGCTCCATTTACTGCCTCGTAGTCTTCCTGGGATTCCTTCCCAGCTCTGGACTGGCCTCTCCCCTGAGGTTGTGGTAGAACTGTAGCAACAGGAGAAGGGTTTGGCCTCTGGAAGAAAGTTTTGCAATGACTCTGGTTTGCATTGGTGTCAGGGGACATAAAATCTTGTTGGGTAGATTTCTGCTTTACATCAGACGTTAATACATTACTATTTCCCCTGGATGGATTTTCATAAAACTGTAGTTGTTGAGGATCCATCTTCCTGATCTCATCATTCTCTTTCTGATGTTTAACAAAACCTACTGCCTCTCTTTCTGTTTGTATTGGAACTGCAGATCTACATTTCCTATCATTATATGACTGTGTATAATCTTTGTGCTTTATGGTGAAGGAGTCGAGAGATTCCTGACTGGACTGGTTTCTATGTGCTTTCTGTAGTTCAGCTTTCAGGAATGCTTTCAACTCTTCTTGCTGCTCTTTCATTGTATCATGAAGGAAATCTTTTTGGATGTTGGCCACACTGCTTGAGGTATTACAGATGGTTTTGGTTGATCGGCTCACTTCACTCTCTATTTGTTTGGTAATGTCTTCGGTTTGCTCATCACTACTCTTTGTTAACAATCCTTGAAAGAATTCTAGAGCCTCCATTTTCTGGATTTCCAGTTCTCTTCTTATACATTTTATTTCTTCTGCAAAACTGCAACTAAAAAAAATAACTTTTCTTTCATCTCATTCAAACACCAACTTAACTCCTAAAGGTTTCTTCATAATCAGGTATCATTTAGTACTGAAGTACTTCAATCTTTTCATTAATTGTACATGTTGTATATCCAGTCTGTTTAATATCTTGAAAAAGTTTTTGCACCTACAGTCACATTCATTTATTTCAACATAATGATCTTCACTTACAATGACTTCATTAGTTTTATTCATTTGACATTTATTGTATACCTGTTGTTTTTCCCCATTTTCTTTGGCATGTTATCCAGCCTCTGTTGCAGTTCGCTATGGTTCTGGTTCCCGACATTAAGTTGCTTCTCTTGCCCCTCTAGTATCCTCTGCTGGTTCTCTGTGATGGTCTGGTTGCTGTCTATCAGAGTCAGTAGCTGTTTGTCCATGTGTTCTCTGTTCTTGTGAATGACATCGGTCACTTTCTCCATCGACTGCTGACACCCTGCTTTTTGATGTTGCTCCAACTGCTTCTGGAGGTCAGCTATCCTGGCTTGTTTCTAATCAAAAAAAAATTTAGATGATAAAATGTTCCTTTTTTTTTCTTTTTTGATGCACTAAGATACATATCTACATGTATTTGTCAATGATATTAAATACTCATTTCTGTATTTTAGGATATATTTCTGTGTATTCAAAATTCTGGCAAAAATACAGGTCATGAATTGGTTTTGTCCAAAAATCAAGTTCTATCAGTGTTCATGCAATCATATTTCAGCTGTATAGTCATGAATTCTATATATTGTCTGTCAAGTGTGTTGAAAAAATCTTAATGTGAATCCTGCTATTAAAATACGGGTAAGTGCAACCATAAGCAACAGTCTCAATTAAATTTTTCCAACTCTTTCTGACTATTCATTCTATTAGGGGAAAAAAGCCTGCACAGTCATAGCCAATCCCCAACAAAAAGATGTTATTAAGACAGTATTTCATATATTTTTTGCATTTAGTGAAAAACTGAATTTGACATTACAGTTAATATTTTCATGTTCACTTGACATTTTGCTGTACATGTTTTGCATTTAACACCTTTGAAACCCCTCACCCATCCTAGCTCCCCCCAAAAAGACAAATGTACCTCATCTATGATTCCTTTCATTTCACCAATCTGGTGTCTAGCATCTTTCTGGTCTTGAAAAGTCAGAAGAATATTTTCAAATTGCTCTTGCAGATCTGTTTGAAAAAAAAAAAATAATACGTGAAAATGAGGATTTAAATGAAACAAGAGGCCTATGGGCCACAGCGCTATGAGTCAATATGGCCCTGTTGTTCTTCATCAGCAGATTTCTTCTCCTGTATCATATGTAAAGCTTTGATCACCTGTCATGATTTGAACAAACTTGAATCTACACTACCTGAGGATGATTCCATATCAGTATAACCAATTGTGGCTCTGTTGTTCTTGAGAAGAAGAGTTTTAAAGATTTTTCCTATATATTCTTATGTAAACTTTGATCCCCCATTGTAGCCCCACCCTACACCCGGGTGTCATGATTTGAACAAACTTGAATCTACACTATGTAATGAAGGTTTCACATAAGTTTCAACTTTTCTGGCCCAATGGTTCTTGAGAAGATTTTTAAATGACGACACCAAATTTTCACCAATTCTTAATTATCTCCTCTTTGCAGAGGGTGTTGCCCTTTATTTGAACAAACTTGAACCCCCTTTACCCAACTTCATTTGAACAAACTTGAACCCCCTTTACCCAAGGATGCTTTGTGGCAAGTTTGGTTGAAATTGGCCCGGTGGTTCTGGAGAAGAAGTCGAAAATATTAAAAGTTTACAGATGGACGGACAGACAGCTAGAAGACGGACTACAGACAAAATGTGATCAGAAAAGCTCACTTGAGCTTTCAGCTCAGGTGAGCTAAAAAAAATTCTTTCCCTACCAAAGAAAGCAAATGATCTGCCTCTCACTGCACATTAAATGCATCAAATTTTACCATAATGATGTCACAATGACAAATTACTCATTTCCCATATAAATTATGCCTGCCTCCTTATATGTACATCTAACTTAAACTGAGCTGTGTAATGAATATTGATTTTATTTGAAACATATTGGAACTTTTCACAAGATTTAAAAAGAATTGCTAGGTGTCCTGAATAGATGTGTATCAATTCATTTAACTGATGCACCTCTTTGGAGAGAATCATTTTTTACCCATGATTTTCAAGGAATTCGCAAAAATTATATGGAATTACTCCTATTATAGTCCAGGTATAATGAATATTACTGAAAATTCCACTAGTCGATTGGGCTAGTGTTGACTACACACTACCTACATTCTACTAGCCTGACCAAATTTTTACTAGTGTTCGTTCATTGGCTAGTGCTTTTGGTGCACACTGGTTCCTGAATGCTCTGAGAAAATGGATGTCGAGCTAGCATACCAATTTTATAGATCAGTGAGCTAACATATCTGCATCTTTTATTTGATTAGGATAATTTGCTACAATACTCTGTAATTATATATAAATTACTTATAAAAAGTATGGAATCAGGTGATAGACATATATCCCTAGTCATGAACGTCATAATTAAATATATGGGACCTAGTCCACTGCAAGCTCTCCCAGGGCCTTCTCCAAACCCCTCCCAGTGTGCTAGAATCATTATGAACAGACAATGCCGCAAAGACCTCATACAGAAAGAGAATTTATCAAAGTTTTAAAAAAAAGCTAGCTTAAGATATCTAAAGTTAAGGCTCAATGAAGACATTTAATTTCCTGTCATGGTTTCCCAAATTAACCAAAAACAGCATTCCAAGTTGTTTGGTTCCATTTTCTGGATTTTGTTTCGGGTTTGGTTTGTTTATTAAAATCTGCTTTATAAGAAAAATGCGAAAGAATAATGACGATAATAGGGAAAAATAAACATCACAACTTAAATCTACTTCATCCATGACAAAACATTTGTCAATGAAAGATTGGATAATTATTGAAAGGAGCAAGAGTGGTCATATATTGTCTGCACTTATAATAGTCGGCCTAGTAGTCCTAAAACACCAATCACATGACATTTACATGCTCATGACTTTTCTTTTTTTTAAGGTGAATTAAACGTAACAAAGATTTTTCAAGTTTAATTTATGAAATTGAAGTTTAAATTACATTTAAAGAACCAATCTGAAAAACCGAAATTGAACCGAAAATTTATTGAACCTACCAGACCTGAAAAATTTTGGAACTGAGATGACCCTGGTAGATATTCGTTGTATCTTCATTTATGATACAGATGAATTTTTATTTTTATACTCACTGTCATTAATCAGTTTTGTAATGGAATCTCCAAACATCTGCATGTGTTCTCCCAAGTAATCTGGCATGACTTTCATGGCATTTTGAACCTAAATCATAATTTCTGTGTCATATATATAATAATAAAAACAAGAGGTCCAAGGGCCTTATAGGTCACCTGAGTATCATGTAACAACTTTCCAACAATTGAATTTGGTTTTAAACCATAGGCCATGAAATTCAAAATTTTGAAAGAGGCATAAATATACACTTAGCATGCTTACTTTGATTACTTAATACCCAGAGACAGAGCAGAGGAATAAAGAAAATATGCATTTCCGCTATATAATCAGTAGTGCCCCATCCAACAGGAACCCCTGACCCTGGGGCCACACATTTCACAATTTCGGAAAAGGCACCCTTGCTCATCATAAATGTTTGATTAATACCAAAGAGCAGATTTCAAAGCATTAATTCATTTTCAGTATATAATCATTACACACACACCCCCAAGGGCCTTGAAATTCACAATTCTGGAAGAAGCAACCTTCCTCATCATAACTATGCATTTAGTTTGTTTGCATAATACCCAGGAGCAGAGGAGATGTTCAAAGAATTAATGCATTTTCCCTACATAATCAATAAAGCCCCACCCTAACCCCAGAACCCCTGACCCTGGAGCCATAATTTTGGTAAAGGACTCAATGCTTATTACAATCATGCCAATTAACAGTTTAAGAAGATTTTTAAAGATTGCATTAATTTTGGTGGTTTTAGCCCCACCCCTCAGGCCCCAGGGACCATGAAATTCACAATTTTTGTTCCCTTTCAATTTGGCTATTTGCCAAAATTGGTTGAAATTGGTTCAGTGGTTCCAGAGAAGAAGCTGATATTGTTTAAATGTTAACACATATTGCATGACGTACGATGCATGGCGGCAGACAAAAACAGATAGCAATAGGTCGCCTGAGTGACTCAGGTGACCTAAAAATTGACATGCAAATGGTTTTAATTTGTTGGTATGACCAGGTGCTATTATACCACCAACACATCCAAATATAAATCATTTACTAACCTCTTCTGAACATTCTTTTACAGTCTGTGATATTGTCTGCATCAGCTCCCTGAAAATAAAACTGGTCAGCAATTATTTGATCTCATCAAGAGGATCAAATATACTGAAATTTAATTAAAGCTCCATATTTGTATTCTAGCTGTTTTCCAAAAACGAGGATGTTTGAATTTCAAACAAAATGGTAATTTAAGAAGCATATTTTGATAAAGAAAACTTAAATAATTTTTTTTTTCATATTAAAAAAAAAAATGACAGATGATTTTTAGATAAACAATTTTCCAGGAATAGTTAAAAAAGAAAAAAAAAACATTTTGATTCAGTAAAAAAAATGTCATTGATTTATAAGATAATATGTTCTATTAATTTAACATTCAAGATCATTGTGTCTTATCTGAATTTTAATTAAGCACAATAAAAATACTGAGCCTTTAGGATCTACTTAAACCCCTATTCCCTCTTTATATACCTTTCTTCATTTTCCTTTGCTTTGAGTCTGTTGTTCTGATACTGTTGCTGGAACTTTGGGCGCCCTGGGGCTGAAGACACACTGGACATAGGCTTCATCAGAGATGCAAGATTTTTGTTACCGCTACTCTGCGGTGTGTTGTAACTGTCAAACATTTTCCTTCCTTGGGACAACTGCTATATATAATATTTCATTTAATTACTTGCTGCAGGGACTGAGCCTCCTGCCCCATCAAAAATTTCATTTTTGCCAATACATACATGTGCTATTCAAAAGAAAATAAAGGTAATTTGTGATGGTGTCCTTTCAAAAATATCACTTTTTTTCTTTTTACTTTTTCTTTTTTTGGTCAACAATCTATTTTTCCTCAAGCTCAAAGGCTTCTCATTTTATTCAAATTGAAACTTCATTTTTTTTTTCATTTTTATTTTAATTTTAAATACACCTCTGATGAACCACTGCTCAAGTTGAATCCATCTAGACCCTGTGAAAATTCTTGTGATTGAGTGGAGATCTGTTGAAAGCTGGACTTGTCATTCTTCTGACTGTTTACAATTAAAAATATACTATCTTTATAATTCATAAGTAATTTATCAATATTAAAGCATTTCAAGTCAGTGCAAAAATTAATATCACTGCAATACAAAAATCAGAGAATGGTTCCAAATAAGGCTTGATTTCTTGACAAATTATATTATGCAATACAAAATTTCAGAAATGTGAATTGAAAATATGTATTAGTAATTTATCATCGTTTAAGGTTCTATATTCTAGACATAATGTGATAAACTAATAAAAATGACAAGATTTACACTATCTAGTTGATGAGCATTATCTTAGATTTACAGAATGTGCAAGAACCAAGCAGTTGGCATGGCATGCATTGACAATATAATAGCTAAAAAACAGTTATATACCTTTTGTGTCCACCATATAGAAAAAGGTCTCTTCTTGAAACATGGTTCGAAAAAATGCTTTTCTTCATATTTTTTTTCCAATGCTGGTGTGAAAAAAAGAAAATAGCAAAAATAAGTAGGCCAAATTAAAATTTGAATGAAATAAATTTAATGAAAATTACAATGTAATTAAAACCAACGGATCCGCTCACATTGATCGTTACTTACACATCTCAATATGTATATATTTAGATCTGAGCGGATCAAAGGATCTAGATAACAATGAAATTTTGTACTAAGGAATCTATTATATATATTGTTATGGGACAATTAAAAACTTGGAGGTATGAAAATAAAATTATAAGATTATACGAACAAGATTTCGTCATCATAACTTTTTTCATGACATAAAAATATTTTTTCCCGAACACCCCCCCCCCTTTTTTTTAAACAGTGACGTTTACATTCAAATAAAATACTTGGTCAAATTCTTTTTTTCAGTTAAAAAAATTTACTCCTTTTGTAATCACTAACTTTTCTTTTGTGAGTTCGTTAAATTATGCAGACAGCACAACGTATCACTTCTCCAGCAGACGAACTGTAACCGGAAGTGATGTGTGACAAGCACCTTGTGCCCATTGTAAGGACGAATTTCATTGGACAATAACGATGAGTAGCTACGGCCAACTGGATGTGTTTACATCGCCATTGCAGTAGTCGGTGCACTTGGATACTCGATATTTTGCCGATGAAAAAAGGCTGAAGTGTAATAATTGAAAGCAAAGAAATATTAGGTGTATTCAAGGCTTAATGCTATGCATTTAACGTAAAAGGCTGGGTGTATGGTGAAATCAGACATGACCTGCGCCACAGAAGTTGTAGGCAGCTGGGTAAGTTAATTACCCTAATTAGTAAGATAAAACTCTTCGTTACAGACTTGAGTGTCAATTCATTGATAAAGTCATTTGATGTTTATGTTGTCATTGGTTTATTAGTCCATTTTTTCTTAAATTTTATCCTCATCATGAGTGATAAAGTTACTCGGTATAGCTTCCTTTATCCGTCAATGGCAATGCCAATGGTAGTCAGGTACATAATGCGCCCCACGTGGAAAAAGAGTGTGTGGGTGGGAGGGAAGGGGGGATAGGGTCAGTCTGTATTTAGTATGAAACAAATCAGCTGATAATTTGTCTTGTAGCCTTAGGACATCAAAGAACTACAAAGAGGATTAATTTACTTGCATCTTTTGTCTCTTGTGTCTCATTTTGTGATGTTGTACCAATTAGTGTCTCATTTTGTGATGTTGTACCAATTATAGTGTCTCGAAAATCATATTTATGGTTTGAAATAACTTAAGCATGTTAAGTGGAGACAGCATTGGCAATAGAAGTATATTAAACTGCAGGATGTGAGATGTATTAGTCTGAATTTGAAAGAAAAAAAAAACTCGTAATCATTTTATATTATTTTATTATATATTGTACGATTAATAACATTAATAATTTGTATTTATGATGGATTAACTGTTCAATCATGCCAGAGTTCCAATGCTGGTTGAATGATATGAATGGTGGGCAAACAGGAAGGATAAGTATTTGATATAACATAGCGGAATTCCAGTACAGACCACATGGGTCACGTTGAGAGTACTGTATGTTAATACATGTACATCCCAAATATCTGAAGGTATTCCAGGCTTTTTCCCCCCACAGTTTTGATATTTGACGTGCCAGGAAAACCATGTGAAATATTAAAAGCATGAAAAAAGCATGGAAAACTTCAGAAAAAATTTGAAAGAGTACTACACCTTATTGAGATGTACAAGGGTATTGATAACACTTCTGTCCCCAGAAATGAATAGCCTGGTACCCAACTTGCCCTTTATTAATAAAAGAGGGATTTTTCAAAGATGAATATTAATACAAATTTTGAGCAAAACTGCATGTACTGTTTTGCTTAAATTCTTATCATTTTTCTTTTTTTTTTTATTTTTTGGTTATAAATAACTTCGCATTTTTAAGTTGTTTTTCATTTTCCTACATTTCAGTTTCCAACTGGTTACTATGGGCATTTCCGGAGTAAGACAAGAAATGATTTTGTATGTGAATACAGACAGGTAGCAAAGCCACAGCCTCCAAAAAAGTTCTTCAATAGGTCAAAGGTATAAATGTTTTCAGTGTACTTTTGTAGCATTCGCCATTGATTGGGTTAAGTGGCTTTATTGTTGCTCATTTTCAGGGCATTTTTTTTTAGAACAAGGTTTTATTTTCCAAAATTTGAATACATTCCTGATATTTCCCCAGGGGGTATCATTTTCCAGAAGCATATACTAATAGCCTTATACATTGTTATAGACAATTGATTCAGTCTAAATTTTTGTTACACAAATATCTAATTTTATTTTTAAAGGGGAACCAACATTTTTTGACCACTAAAAAATGCAAGAAATTAAAAGTAATTTACGTTTTAGCTGTCTACATTTGAATATCGCTGCAGAATTTCATATTAATTATTAAAGAATGCACTGTTAACTTGTCAAAGTGGTCTGATTTACAACTTTTAAAAGAGCGAATTTTAAAGTAAATATATAGTTTGGTTCGGTAGCAACCATGTAGAGTTTTCTTTGTGTGATTTATAGCAATGTGTACATAACCATATTATTTTCTGCTCTCTGGGGGGACAGATAGACAAATTACCTTCAGAATATTGTAATCTTTGTAATAAATAAGAATGTATCCAATCACTGTCTAAATGTGAAAACAAGCATTGTGATGTAAAAAGAGCTGAAAATGTTTGTGTAAAATTCAGTTCAATAGGTTCTTTGACTTTACCTTCAATTAGATAAAATAAATAAATTCAATATAAAAAGCCTCTGGTATATTACAAAATCTGGCCAGAAAATAATAGTGTTCACAGTGAAAAAGAACAGATCGTTTCAAAACTTTTAAAGGCAGCAGTCTTACAAAAATGGCATAATGTATATTACTGTACTGTTTGTGCATTAATAGAAACTGTCAAAAATTCAAAATTAATTACACGTATAAACTTTTATTATAATATAGGAGCATCTTGATTGAGTTGTACAAGTTTACTCTCAGAAAATTTGTCTTGGTTTTTGTGGGAATGCCATGATTATTACATTGCTGCACATCTGAGTATACAATACCTACATTTTGATCATTTAGACAGATTCATTTGTTCCAGGGATTTAAACTTCAACATGTTGAAAACTGATCCGCATTTGTTAGTTTGATATTTATACAGTAAACACTGTAACCCAGTGATGTACCTGTATGTACACTTGTATTTGGATAAAAGAATGATAAATAAACAAAGTATACCCAGAGACACAAAAAATTGAAAGGAAACTTTCATGTCATTGTATTGAAAAAGCAGGAAATTCAGGACCAATAAGATCACAATATGTCAGGCCAATAGGAATTACTATAAAATCAATACTCAGAGAGGGGTTATTGAAGAGTTAATGACCAAAGGCCTATTTCATCAATATACATTGTTAAATAATAGATGCCAGTAACATCATATTGAAATATTGATTTGAAATGTTTGTTTTTGAGGTTGTGAATAATTTATCTCTTGTTGACAGAGAGTCATTTTTGTTTGAAAAGATATTTAGAAGTGGTACTATCAATTTCCGTAACTTATAATTAATGAATTGTACATGTACAGAAGAAGCAGGTCTAATTGTAGCTAAAAACTTTGTAGTCATTGAATTCAAAATAGAATACAGGCCTTTCAAAATGTGCCAGTACCCGGTACTTTTCCCGACTGAAATCATAAATGTACCGGCTAAAATATTCGTTGGAGAAAAATTTAATAACACATTTAATTAAAATTGCTTCCACAAGGTACCTCCTATTTTCTAATCTTTTTGAAAGCCCTGAGAATATCATTTTTTTTCTCTATGACAAATGTGACCTACCAAATGAAGGTGGGACAGATGTCAGTGTAAACAGAATGTTCAATCTTTTAAATGATGTCCTACAGACTCGATTGAATGCACCTTCATTTATTTCTCCAAAATTGTTTTGGAGCAATGCTGCAATTTTCTGCTACATTTGGGGTATATGGGAGGCATTTTAACTGGGGTGAGGGCCATTCTGGGTAGTGTAAAAATGTTCATAAGGGGTCAGCCTCTCTCCCCCATAAGAAAAAAAAAATGTGTGTGTCAGTTGTCATTTCATTTTTTAAAGGGTTGCTCCCCCCCCCCCCCCCTTAACTAGAAATGCTGGATCTGCACCTGTTTATTAAAACAGAATTATTGTTTGTGCTTTCTAATTGCCTTATACCATAGATCTAGTGAATTGTGTCCTGTGAATATGTCATTGACTTTATATAGTTTAATAAAATCCAATCAAAATGACTTGATAGAGAATGATAAAATGAAATTTAAATCTCTCTCTATTGACAAGGTTAAAAATTAAACATTAATATTATGAAAGTAATGTTTATCTTTTTAAATATCACTTTGATTGTGAGAAGGAAAAATGTGTTTATTGAAAAATAAAGGGATCTGACAAACTACATAGGATTGTCATTTGCATTTTCAAGTGTACTGAGCTTAAAACTAGCACCTAGATATATGGCATTATGAAGTTGAGAACCTATCTCCTAGACCCAAAGATTACCAATCAATAAAGCGTATTAGAATAGCTCTGTAACGTTGAAGTTTACTTTCTTTACAAAGCACTAGGACAGGCTCCTTTTTACTTGTTATCCGAGTGTTCAGTATTTGATTAGGACAACTTTTATAATAGATTTGCCCCCGTATTTACTTGGTATATGTGTGTGCTATGTGTGGGGTTTTATTAGAGGCTAATCAGACATAGGTACAAATTACATTACAAGTATATACTGCTAATAGCGACAGAAAAGAGGTTGATATAAGCTTTTTTGAATTGAGATTATATGCTTGAAGGTTCTATCTATTTTGTTTGTTAAGGTTTTAAATTGCACAATATATTTGTGCACTGAACATTTTATTTGTTTAATAAAAACAAGTTAATTGTTGTTTCAGACATAGACAGTCTTAATTCAATAATTGTTTGTGTGACGTGGTTATCGACTTTAAATGTCTTGTGAATAATACCGAGTAGTCTTCTGAAACAGTTTTTGGATGCACAGACAAAAAAAAACAGTTGATGTGTACATGTATAGTCTGACAATAGTTGGGTGCATTAATATTTAGCTAATTTGAATTTTACCCTCCTGCATGAAAGCATTTGCAGTGAAGAACTTCTCTTTACCAATCAGTTTTAAATGAGTGAACTTACATAATCATAATGATAAATTTTATCAATTTTTCAAAACATGTTGTTTGTAACATGTGTTTATTAGATAGGGAAAAAAACATGAAATATATTAAGTGGAAAAGTTCACGAAATAAATCATATTATACAGTCATGTATTTCCATTCAGCATGAAATTAAAAGGAAGGGACATAACTCTCTACCCTAAAATTAGATAAATGTAATGATGAGAGGCTAGAATCACAATCATCTTCTTTACTTGGGGTACCCTTTAAATGGAAAAAGAACACAGCAAGGTTAAACTGAATGTTTAATTTCAGTATAAATGATTTAATATTTTGTTAATATAGACAAATTTTAAACATTAGTATCACAGAAGAAAACAAAACACTGAACAATCTCTGTTTCTTCTGATTAAAACTTAATTTTATTTGACTGTCTAAAAACTTTGCTTGCTGCATTTCCCGTTAACACACCACTGAACTATTTATATATTTGAGTTGTTCATCAGAAGCATTCATTTATATAATACAGTAATTTTTCTGCTTCAGCAACCTACAGCGAAACATGTGTTTTCTAACCACGACAACAGAGAATCTTTCCTAAATGATGCCCTGTACTTTGAACAAGTAAGAAATATAAAGTTTACAGTCAATTAAGAAGTGTTTTTGATTTAATTGTTTTAAAATTTCCAAGGGTATGAACATATTAGCTCAAGAGTTCTCAGGCAGGCTTATTTTCATGAAGGTCAATCTTTAGCACTTCATGTAAAATATGTCACTTTGTGAGATATGTCAAAGTTCATATCCCTCATGAACATATAATGAAGGCCTCATCATCATTTTGAAATTTCGTGATATAATTTCATCTAACAGTTAAAAAAAAAATATAGTCCTGTTAATACATGTAGAATTTTGTATTGACGGTATTAAAGAACATTGCAAGTATACATTGTACAAAATGCATATGACTTTTTAATTTTGAAATATCATATGCAGATTTACTAAATGGCATCGTTATTTCAAAAAACAGTCAAACCTTGTTATCTGGAACTTGATGGGACTGAAAAAAAACTTGGAGATATCCATGAATTCATGTTTTCAAGGGTAAAATACTTAAAGAATAAGGGAATGGGACTTTCAAATCACTTATCTCATATCCATGGTATTCGAATATCAGTGTTCGAGATAACTTTGTTCACCTGTATCAATCTTTTTGGTACTGTTTGAGAAATGAATTATTTATTTGATAAATAAATGTAAACATCTCTCATGAAACGTTGCTTATGATACAGTATATATCTCATTAACCAATGGATGCCAAAATTGCCAAGACTGAATTTTTTTCTCTGAATTCAGGGTTTAGGACGTAAGAGGGCACCAAACAGGGCATATAGCTTCAAGCAGGACTTTATAACATGGATGCCAGAAAGGGAATATGTTCAGCGAACGATGCGGCCTTTGGTGTCAACGTACAAAATGGACTTCAAAACTGGAAAAAATGTACCTCAAATCTATGTGAAGAAACCCCCGTCCTCTTTTGAAGGGGTAACAACATCATACAGATATGCACACGGTAGTGAGACGGCCGACCCAAACAAAAAAATGATCAACTGTATGAACAATGAGGCCCTTAAACTTAGTTTGTTAAATAGGAAAAATCGTGCCATGTCTGCAAGAGGTACAGTTCGTGAAACCGTGGCCTCCTGCATGAACTGGTACAACCCAGCAAGAGATCGACCGAAAACCGCGTTTCAAAATGAATCCATGTCGGCAGCAACTCAGACGACAATGTTACAACCCCACCCTCCCTCTGAACCAGCCCCTCACAGGGTAGAAACAGCCCCACCGGCAGCACCAGAAAGGCAGGAAACAATGGCACCGTCTAGAGAGGCCACCATGGTTCTACCAGAGCCTGTTAACCGACAACCTCAACCGACTATTGCATGGGCACCACCACAGCCAGCCGCTGTAGAAGTGGCGTGTGCGTAAAACAACTGATTAGGGCTGTATAGTAGACTGCACACTTACACTAAGAGCAGTCCCTGTAAATGTTTATTGGACAGAATGAATGTTGTTTTTATCTAATCAGATGTTAAGTGTGGTAGCTTATGTCTGTACTATACCAAAGTACACTGTAGTTTCAGGAAAAAATGACTTAAGGTCAAGATCTAGTAAATAAGGTTGCCTACAGATTTCTTAAATTTGAGAAATTAATTCTCTTTAAAGTGATGCTTCATAGCTATAACACCATAGTAAAATAATGTGTCAAGGAACATAATTTTTCACCAACACAACGAATAATTTTTTTAAACTGTCATTTTCAATGATAGCTGAAGAAATCCACATAAAATAAATATGGGAGATTTTTCTAATATAAGACAAAGGAAATGTATCCAGATTTCTACAATCTATCAGAAAATGGTCATTTATATGTTCTTGACCTCTTCTTTAAAATCATTGGTTTTGATATGATATCAAATTTAATTCCATGAAAATGCTTCCCTTTCTTCATAATTCAATTATGGTGGTAAAGTACACAAAAAAGTAGGTTTAAATTGATTTTGACATGATAGTGAATCTAACACCAAAAAGACAGTCAAAACTCACTAGATCTTGACCTTAAAAGGTATATTCATGAGCATTTCTTTTTTTAAAATTTTACAAGTCTAGAATACTGTACACATGTAAACTCATTACTCAGATGTAAATTCATTGGTTTATGTTAACTTTTTTTGCCCCATTATGTGGAGTTACCTCATCCTGTTGGAGGCTAATATGCAAATTCAACAAGACTGCTGAAGCTTTTTGTGAAAATTTTATATCATGTTCAAAGTGATTTGGATATATGTGATATATTTTAGGACTTGATGTAATTTTTTAAAGAAATGTTACACTATGTCTTGAATGATCTGAAATATTTTGTTATTTTATCAATGTTTTTTTTTTTATATATATATTAGTTATATATAATTAGGTTTCAATTTGACCTTAATTCTGAATTCATTTAAATTATATGGAATACTGGTCACCAGCTATTATAGAAATTACAAATTACTTTGAGGAAAGAGTACTAAATTTCTTATAAGGATTATCTCCCTTACCTTAGATACCATAAGTTAACAGTGTTTTATTTATTTATTTTTTTAAGTTATTGTGTTGCAGTGTTGAAAAATGAATGAACAATTAAAAAAAAAGTAGCAACAATTTTTCTTGAAGATGTATCCTTTGAACATCTTTTGTATTTTGTAATATGTTGTTCAACAATGAACAATGTAGCTACTTAGTGGTCTGTTCTCTTCATGTGTTCTATAGGTCTTTGTGTACATCATTGTAGATTCATTCAGCTGCATGTTTAAATCTGTTTGTAGCATTTCATTCTTAAATAATACAGAAATCTTAGTGTGCTTAACATTTAACAAAGTGTATATGCAGAATTTTTTTTTTTGCTAAATCAGCATGAACGTTTATAGATTTGATGTCACAAAAGATAAAAGTAACACAGAAGTCATTGTGATTTAAGAACAGAGAAAGGGAACAATTGATAAAAGACAATTGACTTAGGAAATCTTTTATGCTATATTGTGGAATCATCATTGTTCGTGGGAGTCAGTGTTCGTGGGTAACCAAATATTTGACTGGTTCGTGGGGACATAATTACTTGGGTAACTTGCATATTTTATTAAGATAAATAAATCAACTGTGCTCAATGTTTGTGTTTCAATGTTTGTGAGAATGTTAAATCATGGGTAAGGGCTACCCATGAAATCCACGAACAGTTATCCCCGACGAACAATGAAGATTCCACAGTATAACATAAAAAAATAAGAATATGACGTAATTAGGACAATTTTACTGATAATGTGTATTTTCCTGTTTTGCTGACAAAAAATAATATGACATAAACTCAAGCTCTTGATCCTAGAAACAGTGTTTGAACTGAATTTTTCTCTACTTGTTGCTTCCTTTGATGTGAATTATACAGTTTGTGTCACTTTCCGATGTGACATAAATTTAAACATGTGATCTAAACATGTAAATCTATGGAAAGTCCAACTATCAGTTGTTACATGTATGTAATAATTAGCAAGTACTTCAGTTCTTTTTAAATGATTTGCTCAACTCTACTAAAAAGTATTAAATATATTAATTAGATTTAATTCACATCTTAGCTATAGAGAGCTTATGAATTATACATTGTAAACTGTTTATATACTCATTTTGTTGTTGTACAGTACGAAAGCTTTTATTAAAATTTATTTACTGCTTTTCATTCAATTCCGTCCAGAAAGTAATTACTAGTATGTATTTCATGAATTGCTGTTTTTTTCTATTTGTTTTTTTTCTATTTGTTCTAGTAATTTATCAGTTATTGATACTGCAAAGACATTTACTGTCATCAAAGCGCATGTATACATGTGTTTAAATAGAAGAGAGATCTGACATTATTTTAAATTCAGAATATAAATCCAATTCTAAGACTTTGGTGCACTTTAGTATTACATGTATTGCAGTATTAAAAAAGGAGAGTATTGCTTTTGGGTTTTTTTTTAATCTTTTTTATAACCTCAGATAAATGTACTGTCATTCGAATCATTTTGACAGGGAGATAACTTTTGTGAGTTCTGTAATATTCCAAACAAATAAGGTAGAAATCAGTTTCAGCTTGAAAATATTTGAACTGACATAGAACAAGAAATGCATGATTCTTATCCATCGGAAACTCAGTTGTAGAAATGTCATGTTATGTACAAATAACAAATGATTTTTGCATTTATTTTATTTTTCTTTACTTTTTTTTTCATTTTTTTTTTGTCTGATGTGACGTTTGCTGTAATAAAGCATGGCTGTGATGAGTTATAGATTTTTAACATTGTAGAATATTTTATGAAGTCTCACATTTTCATGGTGATATATTTATATAAGATATATCCAGAGGTTTATATATATATATGTATATGTAATCAAACACTCTGCTGGGTTGTGGGTGACATTTTGATATTTATTTATAGATTAGAAAACCCCATCTTTCCTACCAAAAAAAAAAAATGTCTGAAAATTGTTAGAAATTTACAAATCATGTAATATCTGTAATAAATAAATCAAATTGTGTATTTTATTGTTTTGGAAAATTTATCTTTAATGCTTTCTTTAAAAAAAAAAAAATAACAATGATTATTCAAGTACAATAAAAGGAAAACAAGTTTGAAATATGAAAATTTTATTTTTTGTATTATTTTGAATTTTGTATCAAGAATGATTTGTATGTTTATGTAAGAATTTAAGCAATATAGGAGAGATTATTAAAATTAGAGCTTAAATGTTTAGATTGTATTGTATTGTTATCTCTCTAAAGGAAATTGTACTTGAAAATATACCCTCTATAGCTGATGGTGACATCATTTTGCACTTCTTACAGCTTAAATTCATATGCATTCAAGCAGTTAGTACTTTTGTTTTAACAGTTTATGCTAAGTCATTTTACAAGCTAACGGAAGTTGGACAAACAGGATTTTTAAATCAATCTTTATAATAAATATTATAAGTTTTTATTTAAAGTGTAAGTGCATTTTCATGTATATAAAAAGTTCATATTCGATGCAACAGTGTATAACAGTGTATAACACTTGGTTAAAATTCATAACCGAAAGCTTGAAGAACAAACTTTTTTTTTTAGATTCATTAATGATTTCGCTAGCTGCTGCGCCATATAATAAAACAAATAGACATACTGAGTGTATAACCCTTGATACAATTTTCCTAATTGTTGTGAGACGATCATCGTTTCGTGTGCAGTCCATAGTTGATAGCTCTAATATATTGTCATACGAAGTCAAAAAAAAAAAAAAAAGAAAAAAGAAAAAAAAAGTAGTTCATTTTTTATAGGGATTGAACTTTTTAAAAATATTAATACTGTTCCCTACATATATCAAAGGACATCTTATAATCTGATAATGGGCGAATTGTATGTAATCTGTTACTATTAATAAGGAGTGTGTTTGTAAGGGGGGTGTTAGGTGTGTGTGTTAATCAGTTAATGTTAATTAAACGCATGTATTTCTGCAAACTATGTCACACACGTGTCTATACTACATGACTATACATACATGTCCGCTGTCCTTGAATGTTAAGACACTCTGACCGGTTGACCATTATAGGTAACAACGTCGCGGTGGCTCGACGTTTCCTTCTCGTCTCTATAACATGTCAAATCCTAATTGATAATTTTACGACTCTCCTTAGCGCAAGGATAGGTTGAATAAGTATTTCCTAACCCGGACAGAATAGTGAATCGGATGCGATGGAAGATGTACTCCGGATATTCTTAACTCAATTCTGAAAGAGCACTTTATCTCCCTGCTTACACTCGATACTATATAGTAAGGTACTCTGCTATATATGTATGTGCAATATTACTATCTTTTTGCTCATTGAGTAGACATGCAAATGTAAATTGCAAAATAACTGAGCATTGCATTTGTTATCTTCAGTTACTATAATATAATCACTTGATAAAGATGACCGATATGAACATGTAGTTCATGGATCTACCGATGTAAATAGAGGTGTAATCTACACGTTGTACAAAGGGGGCGTTTCCCGCATGGCGTTGTTTTGATATATAAGCATGGGCACGATGGGGGACTATGACGACATCGGGCTGGATTTGAGGGTTCCCAAGATGTCACCGGAGTCGGATGATTTGGAGCAGTGTGATAGTCGGACGGAATCGGATGCAGAGCAAGTTGGCAGGTTTCTAGTGGACGGAAGTCCGATCAAATTAGAAAGAAGTGAAAGCGATACGGAATCTGACAATCCTGGAATGTACGATAATCAACACATCGATGAAGTCTCTGATGCTGATATCGATATAAAAGTGTGCTATCCTAACACTGAATTGTACAGATTAGATGCTCATAATAATGAAAGTGACGATGTTTCCGAAGAGTCTGAGAAATATGATGACTTTGCGACGACAAACAACGATAAGTCAGTGGTGGTTATTAGTGGCCGTAGACAAAGTGGAGAGGGTGGGAAAAGAATCCAGTTGAGGAGTTTACTGGACACACGGGTTAGCAGAGGGGGGAAGATCGAAAAGGTCCGTGTCATCAAAAGGTAAAAGAAAGGCGATTTATTTGCAAAGTGTTCAACGTATTTTTTATAAAAAAAAATTGTTTTGAGAACATCAAAATTTCCATGGATTATTGCATTGATCCGCAATTAATGGGAAGGGGGGGGGGTAAATCTGCATTTACAGTTTATTGGACGTACGATCATTGATATTTTTGTCAATCAAGAGTGGTTTCAGAGTCATGCATGCACATACATGGCTGATTTCAAATGCATGACCTAATGCTAAATGAATCGGCCCTCCTTATAGAACTTAGGAGAAATTATGAAACACTACACTGTAGTTTTTGCATTTCATCTTCAGTACATATACTTAACGAAGTATCACCTGTACATGTAACCTCACAACTATAATATCTCTTCAAGGTCATGTACATCTTAAGGAGTTACATTTTGATCAAAATGCTTGTGTAAACGTTGTATTTACCTAAGAACCTTAAAAATCAACAAATAATCTCATTCCAAGATCTGATTTTCATTGAAAGCACTGGTTTTATTAATTTTCACTTTCACTGATATACTTCGTGGATTTAGCAAACCCTGGAAACATTGACTAAACAGGAATACGATAAAGTATTAAAATATTAAATCTGAATTGAATATCCTTGTATCGATCGGGGGAAATTGTTTTTGTCCACCCGTTTCCCAATTTAAACTTTATTTTTGAACTAGGTGAGAGCGAGTCTTCCAGTTTCGATCGTCAAGGGCCATTACCGATCAAGACCATTTGGCATTTGGCCTCCAATTGCATTTGCCACCGTAGGGAGCGTTGTGTTTTTGTAATACGTCTTTTTTATAGTGCACCATGATGATTTAAATTTTAAAAAAAATCGGTTCAGTTCTTAGCTTTAAGATATGCTTTTAAAATGATAGTGTTTGCGTAAAGAGAGAAATATAAGAATTAACCGAAATTAAATGTCGGTAAATATATTACTTCGACAATACCTATAATATCTCTGCTATAATGACCTGGACCTTTGACATTAAAAATAAGCACTGTCCTTCCTCCTACAATTTAAGATGTGCACTTGGACGTACGCAAGTTAATGCTTTTAAAATTAACACAGAACATGGCCGTAGAACCCGGAGATTGGGTGCCCCGGCCCCAAATAAATTTGCCGATATATAAAAAACATATCTACATTAAGCCTGTGCCCCCTCAATAATAACATGTGATGAGCTTTTGTTTTGTCCCTTCCTCAGGACATAGAAGAGCTTTTAAAAAAGTCTGGACATCAGCACAGGAGACAAGACATACCGGACGTGCCTCGCGGTTGTCCGGATTCATTTCAATTAGCTATCAACATTAAAAATCAAAAAGTAAAACCGAGTGCAAATGAATAGAGTAAATAGAGTATAGTAGCTTAGCTGTAGTGCTAAATGTTTTTGTTTTCATCTGTTCTGTTTTTTATGACATTTTAAGCCCTTCTATGTCCTATAGGACAGGAGGTCCCGAAAATTTAACAATTTTTCATTGTTCTTGTCTTTGGTCATTTTTAGTGCATGATCTATGATGTAGATCATCGTACATATGATTAGGTTAGAAGCATTGAACCGTTTCCACTATTAATGTCTACCCCCATTGCATACCGTAATAATGTTATTACATGTATATATTTAGCGTTGTTCTTATACATGTAATATGGGGTTACCGGTAATTTTATTACAAAAAGAAAGTGCCTTTGAATAGGCCGGCATTAGAGTATTATCCTGCAAATCAAAATTAATCTCTCTCTTTCATCTATTAAGAGGATTTTTAATTTTTAGAATCCATTTAATTGACCATGGACTTTAATATATACTTTTATTTTGGTTTTGAAAATCCAGTTTGATCAACATTACTATAACTCTATGGATAATTATATACCGGTACATGTAATTATAATTTTGAATTTTTCATATTTTTTGAAACCTATACAAATTTTAAAAAGATCGATTGACCCACTGACTGGCAAGTCTCTTAAAGGGGCTTGGACACAGATTTGAAGTTAATATTTTCAGTTTAATCAGAATCAGAAAAGTCCAGCTGAGTTCACTCGAGTACACTCGTGTCCCACGGTCATGACTGGACTCGGGACCTTTAATGGTCTGAGGATCATATATTATAAATGAGCAAGGTGTTGTTAAGGAGGGATTCCTGTCTGGTTTCTGACTACACGAAATATTCCAAGTATATTTGCTTGTATGTCTTATATACTTAGCTGTATTTAAAAGATCATATTTTTCTTTTCTTTACTTATCATAACTGTACAACTTTAGATAGAAATGGTAAACTGAGATTGAAATCCAGCAGGGACTATATATTCTTTGTGCAACTGCGGCGTATGAAAATATGTCCTTTTCTGCCTATCAAAATTACTTACAGAACAATATATTTAGTTTTTTTTTAAACAATCAAAGACTTAATTTTTTTTTAAATGTAGCATTCTCCTGTCCAATTTCATATTGTATAGTACTAGCATATGAAAAATCATAGATTTATGACTATAAGTGATATAATGATGTGGCATGTGTATCTGCACCTCCTACCCCCCCCCCCCCAAAAAAAAAAAGAGAGTAAAATATAAATGCATTATACATGATCAGGACATGCCTCTATATCAGCCGGGATCAAATGTCACACTGGGTGTTTAATGCTAAGACATATTGTACAAGTGATATTAAATATTTTACAAGAGATAATAAATTTTGTTGAACTATTAAATGTTTCACATGAAAAGTAAAATTTGAACTAAATGATAAAAAATCGAAAAGGATCTATTTTCCTTCCCTATTGTAATGTAAGAATTCAATATAGACCTCTGGCAAGAACTGTTTATATATTCCTGATTACGTACCGCGTAGTAATTTGTTAAATTTAGAAAAGGCTGAATAGTAAGGTAGACGACAAACATTTCTAAATATTGACCCACAACGATGTATTGCGCAATTCATTTCTATATTTGGTTCAAATAAACATGTGCATTTATTTTTCAGCCTTAAGGAAGCTTTAAATAATTATGAAAAATTTTATTTGGACTTTGAGAAAATTGTATCATAAACAGATGGACAGAAGTTTTCTATTTCATTTTCAACAAAGGGTACCTGCAAATGTTCTCCAGGAAGAAAGTTCAAAGACATTAAAGGAATAACTTTCAATTACTTTCATTAAGAAAACATATGCAAATAATGTTTTCAATGACTTAATCTTGTCTTATGTAATACTGAGAATACTTAAATCGCTTTCAAAGTGTGTCAATTACTGTAGATTTCCGTTTATTCCATTTCATGAAAGGGCAGTTCACTCTAACTGCATAAAACTACCATGGAATTTGAACTCTTCAGTGAGCAGTGTTTAGAGCTTCCGTAATTCAATTTTTCAATTTGTATCATACCCCCCCTCACCCCCCCTCCCCAAAAAGCTAAAAAATTTAAAGTTTGAAAATTAAAAAAACAAACAAACAAACAAACACTCACATCAATATTTATTACTTTCGATTTCCTAGTTTCTTTGTTACCGCGGCTTTCAATGTAAATGTGTATAAATGGATCCTTGTCTATAATCCTCCTTTCCCAGTATGAAATTTTTGGATCCGCCTTTTCGTCAACAGAAACTGAAAGTTCTTTCAAGTTCAAAGGAATATTGTATGTAATATATTAATATCATTGAAACAGGATATATATGTGTTTATGCATTTTTGCATTTATATTATTTTCCTTATAAATTAAGTGCAGTTTGTTAATTAAACAAAACGATACGGATTTAACCTACATGTATACACAGTGATGGATTCTTTCTTTCTGTTTCATATATTTATTTCTTCATGCACGTTCTCACAAGTTTCTTGCTTTCTTTTATGTTCAACAATGGACGTATTTCATTCATTCAAATTTGTCAATCGCATCAAATTTTTAGATATTTCTTCTGGAATTTTTTTTTTCAATAATGAAAAATCTTAATTCTAACTTAGAGCTCGCAATAAATAAAGAATTCCTCCCCCTCTCCTTCCCAACCACTAATTATTAGATCTATATCAATGTTACCATTTGAATTTCCGAACCTTTGTGTCATCTTCAAATTCGGTGATTTTATTGGCACAATGCATATTTTCGAGGGAAAATGTTTTTGTTTATTTCTTATAATTAAAAAAAAAAACAAACCCTTTTTTATGTTCTATAATATTGGTTGTTTCTCTTTCTCTCTCTTAATTTTCTATTTTAAAGAATAAACCAGGTATACGCGTATAATTTTCGGGTATCATATATAGCTCCATTCAAAGAAAAAAAATTTAATTAATTTTCTTAATATTTTCCCCTGTTTTGAATATTTCATTACTTTCTTCCTAATTTTTTTTTTTTGTTTTTTTTTTTTTTTTTGTTTTGCATGTTTAAAGCGTTCACAAATTAATAAACAGGAGAAAATGAAGCGATGCAAATAAAATTGCCTCTAAAGTGGGTTTTTCCAATGACATGACAACATGATCTATAAATAACTGTAAGTGACCGTTTCCTCAGTTTTGATTGGTTGTCTGAAGTAGAACGAGAGGTACGTCAGAAAAAGCCATATTGGTTTCCGAAAGCAAGGACACCCTAGATAAAATCTGTTAAGTTTTCATTCAAAGTCGGACTGTGACACAACTTTTAAGATGCAGGATTCTGGAATAGAATTCGACATGTCTTCAATTTCGGATGCCGATCAAGTTTTGAAAGAAGAAAAGAATTTCTATCAACTGAAAAGCAAAACCGTCTCACAAAGGTCGGTATTGACAATATTCAGAACATTTGATTCAGAACTTATGTAAACAACGTGTCTCAAAAGTCATTTTATTATTTTTGGCTTTGTGTTTAAAGGAATCAAACCTCTATTTTTTGTTAAATATGTCACTAGGCTTTTTAAACTGATACTCTTTGTGTCGCACATTTCGCGGATTTATCTGTAAACACAGTAAACAACGAAAAGAGGTCAGAGAAGGGGGCGTGTCAAAGGCCAAGCGATTAAGACTTTGTCCGGAGTCGCTCGTTGAACATTATCAGTGCCAGACAAATTTATTTATTATGATAATTAGATACATGTATCCATTTTCTATTACAATTTCATATGATAGTACTGAGTTACTAAACAATATCATTTGACAATGTTAAATTAGGCCGGATATTATGAGAGGGAATATTTCCTGATGTCGGTCGAAGTCCATATTGCAAAAAAATGTGTAGGTTGAATACTTTTATTTATAAAAGAAAACATGTGATTTCTTACTATTATAAAGTTAACTTGATTAGAAGATACAATAAAGAAGTTTGGATAAAGGGGTGAGGTGCTCTTGAGTACACTTGTACTAATAAATATTTTTTTTAAAAACTCCAAAACACCAGAAACGGCCTGCATAAGAAAAAAAATTATTTAAAATATGTTTTGTATGCTTAATTTGTTTCTTCTTATGCAGGCCGTTTCTGGTGTTCTGGTTAAGGAATAAAAACATGTTTGTCTCTCCTGAAAAGTTTGGATTTTCGACTTGCAACAATTAAATATTTCAGCGACGATTTGCTTGTCAGATTTTTTTGAAGCCCCCCCCCCCCACCCGTCCTTTTGAAACCGTTACAGGCTTACCTGATTTGTAAAGTCACAGAATCAGTGGGGCTTAAAATCATGCAGATTTGTTAATTTCTAAAAAGATAATAATGGTACATTTGTTATAAACACTAGAGCATATGCCTTTTATCAATTTTTAAAAATTTTCAAAACTCCCATGAAAAGAGTTATAAATCTATTTTAATCTATTTCGTGTTAATACTAATATATATCTGCCAAGAGTAGTATATTGATATTTACTAATAAGAAATAGCACAAGTGCACCTCAAAAACAATATTTTTTTTAAAGATATATCCTTTAATTGCTGCATTAAATTAACATGACACAAGTTGTGTGTAATGCATATATATGATGAATGTAAAAGCTTCCAGACTTTTCTTGTGGGTGATAAATGATTGTCACAAAAAAAAGCTATTTGCTGCACTTAAAACGTGACATTTCTGCAAATGTCCCTTGCCATGCAGGTGTATCACTAAACAATATCTTTACTCACTTTGATTAACTTCATAATTAATTATTATAATTACTTGACTGTTGAAACATTAATCATCCCATATATTCCTAAAGATGCTGAATAAATGTGTATGGACGTTTTTTGCTCATAATATGTGGAATGCATTGGAATCAAATTTTAATTGATTTTAAATGTTAATTACAGGCCTCTTACACAACTTTCTAAGACTGAGGCTGGGGCCATAAAATTTAGGAAAATTAGCGACCTTTTTGGGAATTTTAGGATTATAATCATATGCATTAATTAAAATCATTAAAATTGTGTTTCTGGTGTATGTTATCAACTAAATTTCTGTTTTGCAGTACACAGCAATTAATATGAGTAGCAAGTTAATTTATTATGTATGCAACTATATGTTTTTAAATTTTTTTTTTTGAAAAGGGGGAGGGGGGGATCTATTTGCGCTATTTGCAAATCAGCACAACTAATTGGGAAAAAGCTACATGTCAAAGAAAATGATTTAACTGGAAGTATTGAACTTATAAAAAGAGAGAATAATTATATTTTTGTTTAAAGTGAGAGACAAATGTCTGCATAGCCTTTTATGTCAAAGCGTATGTTCAAATGTTATTCACGTGTTATTATCACTTCACAGTTGGGGGCAAAATATTTTGATTGCAAGGATATTTTTCTATCACTATGATCAGACATTGTATTGGAGATTCCTGTCTGTCTGCTTTTCTATCTATCCACATGATCCATGACACAATTTCTGTCTTTTGTCATAACTCAGAAACTTAAGGTTCATGGGTACTCTGATAAGAGAGATAACTCTTAATGACAGAAATGTCTATTATTCCTTTATAAATTTGTCAAATTGAAGTGTTCTTTTTGTCCAGTTTTGCCACGCAAGCTATGCTATAATTGTTTGTATTTTACTTTAAAAATACATTTCTTTTTGAAAATTACAAGAGTTAAAGAAACATTTTATATGAGTAAGTAGAGGGTTTATGAACCTTAAGTGAATAAGGCAGAGATTTCACATTTCTGTTGGGTAATTTGAAGGTCAAGGTCAGTGGTACCTTGCAATCAGGTCACATTAGGCTTTGTCACTGGTTTAGATCTTGCTTTTTGTGGAGGAATCCCATCTTGTTGATTTATGAAATGAAGTTAACAAAAAAAATAGGAATGTTTTAAGTTCAGAGACATGTAATTGATTAATTGATTAAAATATGTGTCACTGGTCAGGATTTTTTTTGTCAGTAGTGTGGTCACCCACGCATCAAATTTTCAAGATCTGCGATTTAGAAGATGAAAGAAATGAAAGAATATGTATGTTTTTCCTCCCACGAATATCTTGTGATTTAGAATTTAGCTTAATCTCTAGTGATCCATGGTTTACTAATGAAACTGTATGTAAAAACCTCTCTGATGATTCAATCGAATTTTACTCACATTTAGTCTAAATTTCTGACACATTTCGGAAGTACTTATATAAAAATAGACTGCCCATTAAGTGCTATTGTTTTGATAGTGGCTGTATAATTATGATGTTCTGTTTTTATGCAGTCATGTAGATCACTAGTAAATGTTGAGGTCATGACCTTTGCATTGATTAAAAGTTAATTTTGTATATCCTGTTCCGACACACATTATGACATTATATTTCAAAATAAATGCACCTCCATTTTAAGACATTTGGGGGGGATTTGACAGATACTATTTATAGAACATCACATTTGAACCACGGGATGACCAGGTCATGCTCTTTAGCTAAAATATATAAAGATATTTTAGAAATTGAATTGAAGTAGTTTTTTTTGGATTGGACTTAAACCCTAACTTTAAGTACATATTTAAAAGTGATAAAACATACACTAAAAAAAAGATGAATGCCTTAGCATCTTATGGAAGTTACCTATACAGAAGGGAGTTTAATTTGGAAAGGTAGACAAGTCTTTCTTTCATGATTATATAATGCCGTCTTATATAATTTGTCTTGAAAATATTTACGAAGATTTATTTCCTTGAATAAATGTCAACAGACAACGTCCTCTGTATTGACAACTTTACCATACAATAAATGCCAGTGATTTGTGGCATTTCGCACAGACAAACTTTGACTTTGGAATAAATCTGTCAGGAATTTGTTGTCATGCTGTGTTCATCCATGTTTATGTATGCATGAAAATTGAGAAAAATTTTTTTCTTCAATTTTTTAAACTTTATTTTTTTTCCTGCCATAGGGCAACTATAACAACTATAAACAGTCAATGTAATATTTTGTCAAATTTATTTTCAGTCCCAACATGACAAAACTGGATGTTCCGAGGGGAAACCTCCGAGCCAACCTTCGCCTGCAGTTGATGAAGATGCAGGCCGCACAGGAAGATCAGAAGAAAGAGCAGATGACCTACTCCCAGTCGTATAAACCCGTCACTCAGTCCCAGCCCCAGACCATACAGATCCCCGCCGCCACGGCTCACGCAGACACACAGGTCCCCTCCAGTATACTCACAGTAAGGACAAACTTTATCATTTTATGTATGAATTAGGACAGGTACATTAGTACATAAAAAAAAGGTACCAACAAGGTTGTACACCTTATACCAGTGTATACCATTGCAATAGCATGTTTAACGAGCTAGAGTATATGATGTCCTATGGCAAAATCAGTAAGCCAGACATCTTTGGAATTACAGGTACATGGGTACATGTAACTATTAAATAAATAAGTCTTGTATAACAGATCTTTGCACCTATATGGCTATATATTTACCAAGATATTGCATGTTGTCTCCTATTTCAAGAATTGTATTATGAAAAGTCGTTTTCAAAAAAAAAAAAAAAAAAAAAAAAAAAAAAAAAAAAAAAATATATATATATATATATATATATATATATATATATATATATATATATATATATATATATATATATATATATATATATATATATATATATATATATATATATAAATTAAATTAAAAATGGCAATTTAAATAAAGTAATAAAGCTAGTTCTAACCAGTTTTAGTAGGATAATGATCCTTTCATTCTATTCCTTTTTTTTTTTTTGGTCACTTTAATTTAAGATTATCCAAATGAAAAAAGGCATGCTACTTGAGATTGGGATTATGATTGGGATTATAATTTTTTCTTCAATCTTTGGGTAAATCATACATGGTTATTTTGTATGTATTCACAAGATTTCAGTAGCAATATTTGCATACAAGTTTTTCAAGATTAAGATAAATGCTTTGTGGTAAAAAAGAATCTATGCTTAGGACATATTAGCTCTCAGAAATGTTATAGAATGTAAAGCTTATATATCTATTTCATTTAAGTTGTTTATTTGCAAAACAATATGCTCAAGGGATGTGTAGTTATATTTCACATACCCAGTACTTACAATGGGATTTTGTAATGAAAAAATAGTTCTACATGTACTAAGGGTATAAATATCGGATCTTCTCTAAAAGTAGCTATTATAATGTTTTGTATGTACTTCTATTAGATTCAGAAAAAATAAAAGAGGATTTAAATTTGAATACTCAGAATTTGTCTCGATCCCTCTAAAATTTAAAGTTTAGAAGGCTTAAATTGAAATTAGAGTTTTGTTGTGTACGTGGTTTCTATTTGTCAATTTATGGGTAGGTAAGGAAATTATTTTCTTCACAAAATTTTAACTTTTGATATTTTTTTCCACCTTGTTCAGAGAAACAGTAATAAAATCTCGCTAAATAAATTTGTCACTGAAGGGGACTGAATTGCTTGAAAGCTCAATAGTTGAGCTCTAACATAGTTTTGAACATGGAATGGCGCAGTACAAGAATAATGATGTACATGTAGATCTATAAGGATTTGTTTGGTCAGAGATTCTCTGTATTCATTCTAAGTACTCCATTTGTATTATAGCTCCTTATTAATGTTAATTAAGGCCTTTTGAAATTCAAAAAATAATTCTTTTTGAACAATAGCTTGAGAAACTGCAGGATTTGTGAATGCATGCATGGACCTCTGTAATTGATGCATCTCGCTATTCGATTCAGTAGATGTTCATCTGTTCATTAAATATTGAAGTTTGATATTGCGGTAGGTTGTGGTAATATTTAAACAGAGATTAAGATACCACAAACCAGCCTCTGTTGACAGATACAGTGTACAAACAGTGACTTGTGTTTACATGGCTACAACAAAGATAACCCAATTCTGTGTGCAATGTTCATGTAATATTGTATATATGTAGGTGTCATTTTGGGTGCAATAGAGGATAATCGGGTGTTATCTATTATAATAGAACTTCTATTTCATATATAAGATATGGAAATGTACTTGCTTTGAAAAAAAATTTCTAATGCATATTTCATCAGTAGTTGACAATGCAGCATAATTAGGGATTTTATTGCATTCTGTAAATACCTGCAAACATGAACAATGGACAAGATCAAACTAGCATTACTGAAATTGTAAACCTGAACATGCATTGAAGTACAGGAATGTCAAATTGTTTACAATGTCCACCTTTGAACTTGGAGATAAATAATGACAAGATTTTGATCACTGTCAACATGAAGGGAACATTTGTTACAACATTGTGAAATTACATAGATATGTATAAGTTAAAGCCATGAAGGAAGTTCGAAGACATCTTTTGTCATGAAAATAATTAAGGTAAATAAGGAGGAAACCAGCTATTTTTGTATTTACATGTAAACATGTATACACATAGATAAATACGTAATTTCTGAGTTTCTCTGTAAATATTTTTTGTTAGAAAATTACGTGACATAGTGAACAATTATATTATAACTTTTTTTTTGATAAACCATTGAAATCTTCCATTTATTTTGCTTTAATTTAACTAAGTGTTTCCAATTTTGATATCAAGATTTGTTTTCAATATTCAATTTAAAATAAATTAATAATGTAATTTTCAAGGATAAATTGATCTCACTTAATTGATTGTTTTTTTTTGAAACGTAAAGGTTTATATGGTTATAACCAGTTGCTTAAGATAATGAATTTGTATAGAATTGGAAAAATATTGTCTCTTGTTTTCTTTCCTGAATTTATTTTGTTTTGCTTGTTTATTGGGAAGGAGGGGTTGGGGGTGAGATGGGGGGAGGTCGGTGGGTTCTGGATTTGTTACCTTGTGGATTATAACTTCTGTTTTTAGTTTTTTTTCCCTTTATACGAGTATTTGTTTTCATGTTTTGTGCTTTTTGGCTGACTGTTTATTATATATCATATTAACTCTCAATTGATTGGCCCCACCCCCTCTAAAGTTGAAGGTCATATTTGATTGCAGGCTAATTAAAGAAGTTTTGTATGTGGGTTGATGGACAGAATTATAATGTAGAGATAAGTTATCTCCCAAATCTCCAGCCTCTTTGCTCATATCAGTGAAATGTTGATTTTGTTTTTAATTTTTATATTTATATAGATATGTTTCCTCTGCGGATTAATGGAAAATGTTTATTAAGCATTACAAGGAATATGCAAATTCTTAATCTGTTTATTTAATTTATAATCAAAACAAAAACATCAACATTTAGCATGTTTTAAGAAAGTGTTACATTAATAGGATTCTATTGTAAAATCTAGATTATTGAGAGCAGGAAACTAGTACTGAGAGGGGGGATTATCGCGTTTATTTTGGGTAATTGGTGGCATTGTCCGAGAAGATACGGGACCTCAGATAATGGCCTTAACCCTGTCAACGACCTAAAACTAATTGGTAAAATCCATAGACTATCAACAATCTGTAGTCCTTTTTAAAAATACGAACTCTGAAATGTGTACATTTTTCATATTAAGGAAGCAATGGAAGGTATGATCTAACTAAACCACTGGTTTCGAATGATTTTTTTTAATTTAAAATATATAATCTAAGTACAGATGTTTAACAATGCTTGAAAATTTTTCCTGTTTATTCTTCTTTGCAGGAAGGGAATACAAGTATTATACTTGTAAATTACTTGTCAGTGACCATTGAGGAAAGAAATTATGATCAGTTTTCATTGTATCAGTTAATTATGGGAGAGTTTAGCAGATGTACATGTTGTATACTTCTTCTATCTGCAGGTCAAAACACCACTCCAAAACCCAACACAGTTCCACGTAAGTGAAAACCAGAAACGACAAATTCACCTCTTCCTTCACAATACGGGCAAGGTGAGCACGGCCCAGTCTATGCCCGCTCTTACCACTCAGATGCCCGCAGCTAACATGCCCACCACAGTCAGTGGGAGTGCGCCCACGGTGGATCCCGACAGCCCACTCTCCATGGGCTTTAGTAGTGCTACTAACAGTGTCTCCGATTTTAATGAGGTAAGCCAGGAGTTATCACCCTTGATTATACTGTCGGTTTGTGGTTTTATTGACGAGTAAACAAAAATTTTTTGTTGCTCTGAAACCTTCAACCTCATTCAAATTCATTAGGGTTTCTGTCATTAAATTTATGTTAATTTGTTGGCTAATATACTCATAAGACTTGAGGATATATTGTATACCTTTAAAGTGAATGTTCAAAAAACCTTTTAATGGCCTTTATGAAACTCTGTACATACTTGAAATTGTTGGATATTTTATCAAAAAACATCTCTCAGCAATTAGTTTAACAGTTGTTCTAAATAGTTACATGTAGATTAGATTTGTATACGTCACATTTTCAATTTAGAATTCTCTATCTGTGCTTTTTTTTTTAAAGCATTATTTATTTAAATGATATAGTTAAGTACAACTGAGTGTTTCAAATGCCCTCGACAAACTTGTTCACTTAATTAATCATGATTTAACAATTACGTTGTTTGTAAATTTTGTAAACTCTTCATATTTGTCTGATTTTGAAGTATCAATCTTAGTTGCTGCACCTAAACACAAAACCTGTTTACAAGTACACATACAGTATATAATTAAGATACTCCATTTTCTAGAAAATTTAATCTTTGTACAAGTACGGTACCCTGTACAGGCCTTGTACACAATCTTTAATTATCTAATATGCTTATTGAAAGTAAAGACAAGTGAACACATGCTTAAACTACTGCTAAAATCAATTAAAATTTAACAAATCAAATTATGACTTCCTTGATCAATTACATACTGGTTTATCCGATTTAGCCAGACTTCCTCAATAGAGATCTATGCAGATGAAGCTATTTCACGTTGATTGGAGAATTGTAGAGTGTCATTAGTTGTCAATGTATTTTGTAAAAATTCTCATTTTTTCATAGACACAAGTTTCCTTATGTAAACTTAGTGCAAGACAAATTAGAAATAATAGTTAATAAATAGCATCTCTCTCATATCCAAAATGAATATCATGTGCATAAATCATAATGCACATTTATACGATACATGTAAAAACCCACAGTCAGCAACGATAACATAATACTGTACAATTATTCAATGGAAATCAAGATAGGGTTTGTTCCCGTTTTGCACACATTAGAATTTCAGGCATTGAAAAAATGTGTGCAAAACGGAAATTTGTCCAGGTAAGATAATTACTTAATTGCTATAGTCTGTATCATAGTTGTGAATTCATAGAAAGAGAATCTACGGAAAGAAAAGGAAAAAAAATGATTAATTTTGCCTTTGAAATTTGATCTATTTCTTTTGATTTCATAGTAAAGTAAACATGCTGCTGCATTTAATTTTTTTTTGAACAGGAAATAGGTTCTTTTATAAACAAAAGAAGGAAATATGACATTTATATAATTTTACATTTTTTTATAAAAATCCAACTTTGAAATAGCCACACTTCATTTTCTATAATTAATCTATTACTTTTTATTTTTGGCTTATAAATAGAGGTGTAAAAATAATGCTGATAAGATTGATGAAATGTACCTATAAGTTTGAAAATCAATTTCCTTTGTTTTATACATTTGAATCATTTGACTACTTAACTACATCCTTGAACATGTAATACCCATGCTCCTGTACACTCATAGGTGTGATAATGAATAGGTCCTAATGATTTTTTTTTCTTTGTCAGGTTGACAACCTTTTGAATGATCTCATCAGTCTAGAGTCTGTAGATCCTAATGTTGACCAGGATCTAAATCTTCTGGACATGTCGTCTCTCAACCAAATGTCCTCAACAGTAAGTGTCCAATGGCTAGAACCTAGTAATCACCAATGGTGTACCAGAAAAAGTTATATCTCTTCGAAAATTTTCTCAACCAGCAATCCACATTGGTGATAATATCTCTTTTATAACCTTCCCTCAACTAGTTATCCGCAAGGTGATGTTATCTGTTGTATAACCTTCCCTCAACTAGTTATCCACAAGGTGATGTTATCTCATAGAACCTACCCTCAACCAGTAATCCACAAGATGATGTTAGATCATAGATGTGGATGTTTATAATTAATATACTAAACAGAGAACAAAGTACTGCAAAGCAATTTGTTGATATTGTTTTTTACAAATAAAATTAAAAATTTTCACTGCAATCTTGATTTTCCATTTGTGCACACGACTTTTGTGTCATTAGTAACTGATAAGTACATAAATCATAAATCAGACTGTACAGGTGGTATTGTGTTTTCTGTACGTCCTAAGAACTGCTGATAAGGCCCTTCATTGTTAATTAAAAGTACATGCATTAATTATTAAAAATATGTCCTTGTTTCAATGAAACAAACAAGCTTCAGGTAAACAAACACTTCCACAATCATTTAATTAACCTCCCCCAAACAATGTCCTTATTTGTCGGCTCTTGACGAATCTTGTCCCCTCTTTCCTGACCTTGCAAGATCTAAATCCTTAGTTAATTAGTCTGTGTTTTACCAATGAGGTCATCAGTGGCTTATGCTCCCCGACATTTGAACTTCGTAGCGAAGGGGAATAGCTAGAAATATGGCTTAACAGGCCGGAGGTTTTAGAGGCCCACTTCACACCCTTAGCTTAGCCACACTTAGGCTCTTCAGGGACACTTCTGTATTCTGTGCTATTTTTTTCTATATTGAAGGATCTTGACTCACTAAAACAAGTGTGATAATTAGTTACGATTGGTTTTTTTTGTTCCGTTCATTGTGTTTTTACTGTCACTTTCACTTCTGTATTCTCGCGACACTTGTCTCCAGCCATGAACTCTATCATGTGGCACGAGGTTCTATTTTTCGATAAGATGCAGGTATGTTAAGATAACGTATAATATATTAAGGGATGTACTTGGGTCATTTCTTTGGAACAGTCAAAGTTGTCTCATGTGATGTTGTGTTTAGAGAATATTAATCGGTATAGTAATCTTTACATTAAATGTTTTTAAATTTTACCTTTTCCGGAGTCTTGCATGAATGACTCAGGGACCTATGGTCATCATTTATACCTTGGACACAATTTTTTATTTATAATTCTGAGGAGTATCAAGGGTTTATTTCTCAAGGTCATTACTCTTTCTACACTAAGGTTGTGTGAACCAAGGTTTAATCATGTGACACACTACAAATTCAAAAGATCTACCTGTCTTTCAAGCATTCATTGTATCAGCTGAATCTACTTAATTTAAGATAAATGTTTTTGAAAAGGAAGTCTTATCTTATAAAATATTTCTGGTATTGGAGTATGCATCATGAGGATTTATAAAGTAATATATAAGGTACATGTATAACATTTTTCTTCTCTTAGGTTTAAATCACTTGTAAGAAAGTAAAGGCAAATAGCTAATTGTGTATATTTGAATTAGTTCAATAATTTTTTGTCAATTACAGACTTGTGAAAAAAAGGTTTGATAAGATTTTTTGGACAGATTTCTTGATTTGAGTACAGAACTTTCCCAATCAATATAATTGGTTATTTATTAAGATTGATCATGCTTTTTCTCCCCACATTCTACCCATCATCAAAACTTATCATGCTTGTATTCCAGCTGCCCAATTTAATATCTTTCAAATATAGAAATATGTAAATTTACAGAATAAGTTGTTTTTTGGGAATAATTTCAATTTTATGTTTTTTTTCTTTATCATTGTTGTTGACTGATTGTTTTTTCCTTCATTTTTTTAAAAGGGGGGGGGGGGGGAGTAAAAGATTTATTATTAGTATAATTTATCACTCCATAATCATGCATTTCAAAATATTATGATTACAAATTAATTTTTCATATTTTAGCTGCCTCATTCCAACAATATCTTGGGTCTTTACAATGAATCATCAAACGACCCAGAAAGTAGTAATACAGCAAGCTCGTGTCCGGCTAAATTCACCAACATTCCAATGCCTGAGTTCCTGTCTGAGGAGGAGCAAAGGATGTGGGCGAAAGACAGACAGAAGAAGGACAACCATAACATGAGTAAGTGTTGGATTCAGTAAGAATCAGGAGTGGGGGGGGGGGGGTGTTGAGTCCTCAGAGGTGGATCCAGTAAGATCAAGGAGTGGGGTAACTGAGTCCTCAGTTATGGATCCAGTTAGATTGGGGTGTTGGGGGTTGAGTCCAGTAAGATTGAAAAGTGGGGATTGAGTTCTCAGTGTTGGATCCAGTAAGATTGAGGAGGGGGACTGAGTTCTCAGTGGTGGATCCAGTAAGACTAGGGAATGGGGGATTAAGTACTCTGTTATGGATTCAGTTAGATTGAGGTGTTGGGGCTGAGTCCTCAGTAGGGGAACCCAGTCAGATTGAGGAGTGGGTATTGAGTTCTACCTTAATACTTGAAATAAATTTTAACTTTTTGCATAATGTTAAAGTTTCTAGCATATTTTTCCCCTTGTAGATTATAATTACCAATTTGTAAGTAATGCAAAAGAGCAAATTATTATTCATAAATAACATCAATTACAGAAAAAAAATGTATTGATGCAATTTTACATCATTATGGTACCAAACACTGAGGTTATAAAACACCAAATCATTACCTAATAATTTGCAGACCCCAATGTTTTTCTACAAAATGAAGTGCTCTCAAGTTCATATTGAAGTACACTCTCAAAAGTTGATCAGACAAATTTTATCTGCTTTGCACTGCACAGATTCCCCAATGTGAAGTGTATTGAATTATGGGAGGAAGACGGCATTCAGCACCTCTATGTTTAGATACATACTATGTCAACTGTCTCCCATTATCTCGGTACACTTTGATGTGAAGTACCAGGCAGGCTTGTCGTAAAATATGTTTTTGATCTCAGACTTAAGTGGATTATTTTACTTCAGCCACAAATTTATGGAAAATAAAGTGGTATTTAGATAAAAATGATGTATAAAGGGGTTTTGTTCCTGGTGTATATACTTTAGTATCAGAATGTGTATGATAAACATTGTTCTATATCCAATTTTTAGAAAACAAGGATATAAACTTTCATTTACATGTTCCAAAGTACATTGCTAGTTTTTTTCCCCCCTGATATAAGGCAATATCATAAATTTTCAGTGTCAGTGTACAACTTACCTGACCAATAGAAAATTCATACTTCCTGAAATTGAATTGTGTGTGCTTTAATTTACATATATGTGGTTTTAAAAAGAAAGTTTACCTAAACACCATTACGTGACTTTGCTAGATTTTAGTATATAGTGAGATTGCATTTATTAATGTCTACATATAAATCCTAGAGATCGAATTATCTTCAAAAATGAATCAATTCCACAAAGAAATAATTATAAAATCTTTGTAACAATTAACACTAATAGCAGATATCACTTATTTTGTTTCTGTTTCTCCTTTTACAGTTGAGAGAAGAAGAAGATTCAATATTAATGACCGAATCAAAGAGTTAGGGACACTCCTCCCAAAATCCACAGATCCGTAAGTTTTATTTTTAATTTTAGTTTGTTAAAAGTTTGATTTAATTAATAAATACATTCATGTGTTATTCAAGCATTAAAGTAGGTGTGTATAATATGTATTTTTCATGAAGAGATTGCTAAAATTCAGTTTAACTAACAATATTTTTTTTATCAATCAGAAAAAAATAAATCCTGAACTTTTTTTTTAAAATTTATTTTCCAAAATAAATCTTTTTTAATTTGGTGTGCACACACTTGTACATATAAAGAGAGAGAAAAAGACTAGTGGTACTTTCTAGGTATTTGAAATACATAAATAAAAGGAGGAATCTAGCTACACCTAAAACATAGTGCTAGAAAAAAAAGGAGAGAAATCTATTTTCAATATGATACATACATAAAAGAAATCCCCCTAGTTTGTTTATATATTATAATAAGAATAGTGAGAAAAACAACAACAATAGCAAAGTCTAGAAATAAACACAGCTGCTGATGTCACCATGTGACCTCTGGTAACCAGGTCAACATCTGTTACCATGGGATCACAGAACAGCTGATCTGTATATTATTTACATCATTATTTATAGATGAAACTGTAAGTGTATGGAGTGAATCAGCTATGTTACAGAGTTATTGTTTTGTAAGTGTCAGTCCTCAACAAACACAATATTAGTGTTACTAGAGGATGACTCACACATTGAATAAATTGTCCATATTATATGTATATGTAATATTCATTATTTTTCTTATGTGTGATTGTAAATGTTCAAAGGTTGAAATTGCTCTTTGCAGCATATTTAAAGTTAAGTGTTTATATTTGTAACCAAGTACACAGAATACTGATGTACTTTAAGTGTATGTAATCTGCATAAAAGTGCAGATCTGAACTATTCAATTAGATTGCCCCCAGATCTTTGTGATGCTCCAATGAAAAAAATATATAGGACCTGTACAAAAATGCTGGTTTATATTGTAAGGGAGAAAATTCTTTAGGGTATAGGCTCTGCTTCTTGGATAAGGAGCACACACAGCAGCTGTAGCTTAGATATAAAAATTAAAATTTGATCAGAACTGTGAAAATTTACTTTCTGTATCGTCATATACATGTACAGTGTCAAACTTCATTTTCTTGAACTCAGTCCAAGATTAAACTTAAAGATATCCAATGATTCAAGATAACCAGGGTAAAAACCATAAGAGTGAGTAGTTGGGACTGCAAACTCACTTTGACATGCCCCTGGTATACCCCGAGATACTGGTGTTCTAGAAAACGAAGTTCGGTTGCATGCAGCTGATATGCATAGGCTGCAAAGAGATATTCAGAATTAGAACCACTACACAATAGATGGCAATCTCATTATAATGTAAAACATTTTGTATTTTACAGAGATATGAGACAGAACAAAGGAACGATCCTAAAGGCTTCTGTAGACTACATCAGGAGATTAAAGAGAGATCAGGACAAAATGAAGACATTAGAGGCCAGACAGAGGCAACTGGAGATGAACAACAGAAAAATGCTCCTCCGAATGCAGGTACTGTAAATTCAATTACATTCGTGGGGTCTAATCTTTGTGGTTGGAGAAAAAATATTGCATACTGGGGTTTTGTGGTTGAAGAAAGTGTAGAGTTGTTATTTGTTTGAAATTTTAACAGTTTGTGGAGGATATGGATTATATATCTTTTCATACCAAAAGAAAAAAAAACCCAGTTAAACTTACCCCACCGAAAAGTTAGTTTTTTCACAGTATATAAGTCCTATTAATACACAAAAGATATTTTTGCATAATAAATACTTAAGATTCCCAAAGTTTGATTGTACTGATATTCCTTATAGGCTATATTGATATATAATCATAGTATAATTAATGTTTAATTTAACTATATTTCAGCAAATGGAGTTGCTTATGAAAGCTCAGGGAATGCAGACAGGTCTGGACACCGAGATTGAACAATTGACACTATCTCAGCAGCCTGTTACATTTCAGACTACCAAATTCCAACCTGATCTCGCAGGTCTCACCAATAACATGGACGTGTTTATGGATGACGGCTCACCAGTGAATGCCGATCCCATGCTTTCCTCAGAGCCAGTCAGTCCTAGTAACCTTGACGACTCGTCAGACATGTTATGAAATATTGTGTTGTCTGGATGTGTCATGTGAATTCACTCGGCAAGTCTGAGCGAAAAGACTTTCGTCCTAAGATACTGAGTATCTGCGTGGCAGGAAGGCCTATTTCCTGAAACTCTACAGACTTTTCGCAGTTCCCAGAGCAGGGATGATCAAGATGACTTCGCTAACATTTTTCGAAGAGGATAGCAAGGTTCTTCATTTGTGATCAAAGTTTCTCAAAAAGTGCAATTCCCCTTTATCCTCTTTTAGCATAGATTGGATATTAAATTTTTATGATTGTTTTCTCTCTTACCCCCCCCCCCCCTCCCCAACCCCCAACCCCACACCAAATGTCTTACTCCCAGGGTAATTCAATACTGGTGATGGAATCAAACCTTGTAAATATACATGTATCTTTCTTTCATCATTTCATAGTGCTGGCACATTATTGTCATATAATATGGTCAAAATCATACATGGTTATTATCTTTTCCATATTGTTTTACACAATCATATGTTATAAAAAGAGTGTTTGTTTTGATAACATGAAAGCATTCATAAAAATTTTAAATTTTCTTAACCATTTAAAAGAACAAAGTACGCACATGAAATTCAGTTATTTTTTTTATTTAAACGTTAAATGATGGATGTGTATGCATCCAAATGTGAAAACAAATGAACTGTTCAAGTTTTATCTTTATGGTGCTATATTATGTACATACATATAGTTGTTTGGAAATGAATGTTGATGAAAAATTGGTTGAATGTAAATGTGAAAAATGATTCGAGGAGTAGATTTTGTTGAAGACTGTGGTTCGCTTCACTTATGTCTTCATATACGAGTTATGTTGTTGATAACATCTTCAAAATCAGGTTTGCATCTTAATGTTCAGTTAAGAATGAAATGCTTAATTCGTTAACATGAAATAAATTTTAAAAATATGATACACATGGAAAAAAAGTGACTCAGATAGCAGTAAACATATGTGAATATTTCTTGTTCTAATAAAAGATTGACAGTATAAGTAAAACCATGTAACCTGTTATTTAAATTTGATCTCAGAGTTATTGTAACATTAAATAATGTATCATTCCTAAATTAGCAGAGTGAATCTTGAGTCATTTTAATTTTCAGTAAAAATGTCTCTAAATTGAAATTTTTGCCCTGAAAATTATTGCTAGAACATTTTTAGCAATAAAGTTCAATGCAAAACTTGTACTCTGTGTATAAATGCAATTTTGCAATATTTAAAATAAAAAAATTCGATATGAGAATCACTGGAAGCATTCCTTATGTGTTTGAGTGTAACATATATGGATATATACAATAAAAGGTTGTTTGAGAGTGTGTAATTGAGATATCTGGATTTTGAATGAATACATTGTAAATAAAACTGTTGTTTTTTAACATATTATTTTATAGATGATATTTTAGCACAGGAAGGTGATTTTACTGTATAAATGTATTTGCCACATAAACTTTGATTGGATTAATTGCAATTGAAGACTTTAAGATAATTTCCCTTTGTCGGAAAGGAAAGTTTACCTGTTTGTATATTGTTACTGTGTATACATTTTTTTTTATTAAGAAAGAATAGAAGTTGTTTTTTTAAACTCATAAGCATTATTCTTATTCTGCAAAAGTTCTGTGAAAAATAAACATAGAAAAATGAAATGAAATGTTTTTCTTTTAAGAGAGAGAGGGTGGTGGTGGTGGTGGTGGTGGGGGTTAATGTTTGTTTTTCTAGAGTGTAAATTGAATTCCAGTGCCCACAAGTATCTTTGGAGATTTTTAATTATATTAAAAGTAAATGTAAAACAAACTTATTACTTACCACGACCTAATGAATATTGAAGCGCAGGTTGTGGATTTACTTAGAATATAAAAATGTAGAAAAATTAGTTCTTATTTTCATTAATTCATCAAACATTTTACTTTGGTTTTAAAACGAGATTGCTTGGAGTTCCATTAATTGCTATATTTACTTGCAGTTCTTTTTGACAGAGATTTCTGTATTTAAGTGCTCATCATTTTGTTAGATTGGTTTCGTTTGGACATTGGAAGGTCATCCTAGTTACTTGTACTCCCCTCTGAAGAAAAAAAAAAACGTCCATCACGTGCATGTATAAAAAATATTTTTCTATTACTAAAAATGTCTTGCATCTGTGATTTAAAAATAATTTGGAAAGAAAACTCCTAAATAATCGAAACCCTCATAGCGGCAACACCTTTGAGGATTTTATTTAAAAGTTTACAAAAATTTTAAGACCATCTAAAAAAAATTCTTTTAAGAATCATACGATATGGGACTGCCTTTTCACAAGACGGCTTGGCCAAGATCAGGTGGCCATTTCCACCCGAATGATGTTATATAGATGTAACTCTTTATAGTTACATTTAATCTAAATCTCTTTTGTTGCATTGCAAAGAGCAGAATGAGAGCTTTCCATTGGTATATGATGTCATATACATGTATATAGTAGCGGCATCTTTGAAAAAACAACAAAAATAAGTCAAAGATTCATAATTTATGAAGCATTATGCTGTTGCACTTGACATTTTACATTATAAAAAATGGTTAATTAAAATTATTTTGAATGAAACATTCCAAAATAAATATACATGTACTTCATTATAGAGAAATCATTCTGGCTAAAGTTTATTGTTTACAGAAAAGAAAAAGGATAAATATTGTGGAAATTATGAATAAATGTTTGGAGATATACCTTTGTTATATAGTTTAAGATTTCATCAATGTTTGAATAAATGCATAATTTATAGCAAAGATGAGCAAATATAATGTGTTTAAAATTTTTATTTTACTTTGGAAGAAAAGTACTATGAGAAAAATATATTGGCTATATGGTAAAATGTGTGCACATTTTGTATTTTTTTCCTATACTGATCTAATATTTTGTATAATTCGTAGCCCCATATTTTATTATAGTTTGTGTTCTACAAGAAAGTGCATAATTTATCTTGCTCTTGTTCAATAATTTCACAGTTACCAGTAAAGTTAAAAAACAGTTGTGAATAGCTTTTGCTCTAACATCAAATGAAGTTATAGAAGAATGATTGGTGTCCGTAGCCCTGTATAGTCCGTAGTCCTAATTTTACAACTTCCAGAAAAAGTCATATACATTAATGTTACAGTAACTACAATACAATAATATGTTTATTCGAACAAATGCAATGTTTTTAAATACAAATACCACTCCAATTAAAGATAAAATGTCTGAAAATTAACATTTTTTAACTAAAGGCTTGCTTCTGAAGTCTGTCCTGTTACATGTATGTTTGTGGTCACAACATATTTCTAAACATACATGATAAAGTTTTCCTTCTTGTGATACATACTATCAATCCATTTAGAATAATAAGCATTGGAATATTTTTAAAAGAATATTTGGCCACACACATCCTACTTTTAAAAGGGCTGCAGACTCTACAAATAAATTTAGCAAATTTACAGACCATATAACCGCACTTCTGTATTAGCAAGAGATTTTTTTTTCCTGCCTGCATCTACTGCAAAATGAGCTTCAATGGTTTATTAGTTCCCATCAACCAGTCGTAACATCCCATAGTAGGATTTAATCCCAAAGTATAAGGATCAAGTGACTCCTTATTTTGCAAATAAGTACGAAGTGTGACCTTCACTCTTATAATTGCGCCACCTAATCAACTTGTCACTGAATTGTTAATTTAAAATAAAAAAAAGCATTGATTCTTTATTGATAAACATTGTACTATTATTTTTTTTTTTTTTACTTCAAATAGTCAATCATGTTTTGTAATTTTTTTTTTATGAATTACACCATATGATTATGATCATAAATTATATACTGATACACCAATGACCATCTTGAGCTGTATGTATTACATTAAAATAAAATAAAAGATAAATAAATTAATAATAAAGCAATATAGTCCATAACCATGATAACAACCCCATCCTCCAACCCCTCTCCAAAAAAATAATTATGCCTTGATTTAATTACAGCTCCTGTTGCTTTTATTAAGTTTGAACACATATGATGCTTTAATTAGTTGAATTGGAATTTCATTTGGCATTGAAAATACACAGTACATAGGACAATTGATCTTCAGTCATGGTATTATAAATACTCAAAATAAGTGGTGTGAACTGTTATAGAAACCCAAAGTAATAATAAAAAAATTGCCCAAGATTTTATTATACAATTATATTTTCTTTAAGATGATTGTCCACAATAGAGATGTTTAAACGGCATAGTCCGTAGCCCCAGTGCTCACATGAAATTCATCCTTCTTAGATGCTAAATTAAAGCTCATTCTTGGTCTTTAGATGGTCTTAGACTATATTTTGTTATGAAAACATCAATTACAGTGACTCTGACGTGTATTTTTTTTTTTTGTTCTGATAGTTCACATTTTACTCGTATTTGGAATTTATTTGAAGTTTTTGTTTTATTTTGTTAAATTTCACAGGATTTTTGTATAAATTGATTTAATATCCAAATGAAAGGATTTATTAAACACATGTGAACTCCAAGATGATAATTTTAACAAATATTTACTGATACAAGTAACTATTTTTCTATGGTCTCTCATTAAATAAAAAAATACTCTATGTATAGTCCGTAGCCCAAGGACTCAAAATAGCCAATTAAAAAATATCTGACGCAGTTTTTCTTTGAGTATTAACAAATAAGTTTGAAATTGTCATCCCCATATACAGTTTCTGTTGAAAAATTGAAAGTACTGTAATGTATTTATTCTTCAAATGTCCAAATATTAAGAGTAGAAAAACTCTCCAAGATTAACAAATTTACCCATGTCCTTTATATACTGTAACATTTTAATAGAAATGAATTATGTGATTTTTTCTGCTCCGACAATATTATATGAAGTGTTTGTATTTGAATTATACTTTTTTTGTTCAGTTGAATATGATAAAGATAAATGTTATGCCTGAATATGTATAGTCCGTAGCCCACTTGGGTCTCTGTTATAGTAAGAGTGAAATCTTTTTAACCGCTTGACAGAAATGGACAGAAATTTCAGACAGTCTGCTAAAAGGATGTAGTGTTACATAGAATATACTTGTAATACATTTCATTTGACTTCATTTTTTTGTTAATCTGCAACCAACATGGGCACCTAATCTTGGCCAAGCCGAAGACTATCTCAAGTACCAGAGGTCAAGGCAAGTTCATGTAACAATTTTAGATGTTAAGCTTGCATGAAGTTTTGTTCCTTTTCTTCGATATCTAAAACAAGATGTGTTTGTGAAACACTGGTGCCCCCGTATGGCAGTTTATGGCGAAGGTTAAAGTTTCTCAAATGCAAGTCAAACTCCAGGTTAAAAGATCAAAAATTTTGGTACCCAAAGAAAGGTCTTGTCTCGAGGAATATAACTGTGAAATATGAAAGCTCTAAGACAAACCGTTGAAAAGTTATGGCGAAGGTTAATGTTTTTCAAAACTAAATAAAACACCAAGGTCAAATATGATGCCCAAGGGAAGGTCTTGTCACAAGTGATACACATGTACGTGAAATATGAAAGCCCTAGAACCAAATGTTCAAATGTTATGGTCAAAGTTATTTTTTTCTAAAGTTGGTCAAACTCCAAGGTCAAGGTCAGCGGGCCAAAATTGTTATTATCCAAAGGAAGGTCTTGTCATAAAGAATACACATGTAAAGTATGAAAGACCTAGCGCCAATTGTTCAAAAGTTATGACCAAGGTTAAAGTTTTTCAAAAGTAGGTCAAACTCCAAGGTCAAGGGAAAAGGATCAAAATTGTTGGTATCCAAAGGAAGGTCTTGTCACAAGGAATAAACATGTGAAGAATGACAGCCCTAGCACCAACTGTTCAAAAGTAATGACCAAGGTTAAAGTTCTTCAAAGGTAGGTCAAACTCCAAGGTCAAGGGTCAAAGTTGTTGGTATCCATAAGAAGGACTTGTCAAAAGGAATACACATGTGAAGTATGGAAACCCTAGTACCAACTGTTCAAAAGTGGCGAAGGTTAACGTTTTTTCCAAAAGTTGTCAAACTCCAAGGTCAAGGTCAAATGGTCAAAGTTGTTGGAATCCGAAGGAAGGTCTTGTCCCAAGGTATATACATGTGAAGTTTTAAAGTCCTAGCACCAACTTTTCAAAAGTTATGGCCAAGGTATAAGGCTGATAAAATTTATCAAATGTGGGTCAAACTCTAAGACCAAGGTCAGAAGGTCAAATTTGATGGTACCCAGAGAAAGGTCTTGTCACAACGAAAACACATGTAAAAGATGAAAGCCATAGCTCCAACCAATCATTAGTTATGGGCAAGGTTAGAGTTTTTGCAGACAAAGAGCCAAACGGACAGACAGATAGACGAACAGGACAAAAACAATATGCCCCCGAATCTTCGATTACGGGGGCATAGAAAAGGCTTTTAATGTTTGAGTTTTTGAGAAAAAATTATATATACATGTATTATTAATAATCTATATTTATGAAATAATCACTAATATTTTGAGTGCATGATTTTATTTTTGCGACACATTAGCCTCGTATTCATTCATGAGTCATTATTTTCGAATTAAAGTGACATAGGTATTCAGAATAACTTAACTTTCCAGCATTTCTAATGAAGAATGTAACTGTATATATATATATATATATATATATATATATATATATATATATATATATATATATATATATATATATATATATATATATATATATATATATATATATATATATATATATATATATATATATATATATATATATATATATTACATAATTAATTTATATAATTATACATAAACAAAATAAACAGTCAAGTAGTCTTCCTTATCCCCCCACCCCCACCCCCCACCCCCACCCCGTTTCAATCTTCACTTTTTCAAATTCAGTTTACTGGTTAACACTCCATGGCAAATTGTATGAAATACTGTAATCAGCGAGATAAATAAAATATAAATAGAGGGGGCATTATAGAAGCTTCTTCTTCAGCACCACTTGCCAGAAAAAGGTTTATCTTAAATGTGAAAACTTCCAGACATAATATTAATTTCAAATTATTCAAATCATGGCCAACATGAATAGGGTAGAGTCACACTGGGGGGTCAAAGATTTACTTGTGAATATGTAAGAAGAATCACTGAACAAATGAAAGATGAACCTTGTGAAAATTTCTTGACATTGTGCAGATTATACTTTTTTCAAATCAGAGTGCACGAGAATTGGAAGAGGCATAGACAGGGTATCAAAAATTAACATAGGACTATATCAGAAAAAAAAAATTGAAAAATCTTCTCCTAAACAGCTGGACCATAACTGGCTATTGAAACATGCGAGAATCGTAAAGTACTTTTTTAAGTAGTGCAGGTTCAATATTTTTAAATCATGGCCCTAAGGCATACAAGTAAGGCTGAGCCTTCTATTGTTCTTTTCCTCTGCTTAAAGGAAAGCACTAGGCGAGTTTTACATAGAATATAAAATAAATAAAAATATCTAAAAAAAAAAATCTTCTCAAGAACGATATATCCAATAATAGTCATTTTTATATGGAAGCCTCATCAGACACTGTAGATGTTCAAATCATGGCATTGCTCAATAGGAGAACAAAGTTGGAATTGGAATACTTACATGTAGTATATAGGGAAATTCTTTAAAAGTCTTCTTCTAACGAACACCAAGTCTTTATTTTTCAATGTGATATGCCAACAGCCTCAGGTAATTTAGAATCAGGGCAGTCGGGAATTGATTGAGGGTACAATTAGAGATCAGAATTTTACACAGGAGTATGTAGAAAGAAATCGTTTCTAGAGTGGTATGACAATACTTAATCATATTCCAAAACATACCAATTTTTTTTTATTATGAGCCCTGAGAGTAGAGTTGGGCCGAAAGCAGAGGTCCAAATTTTACATAATGTATAGGAAAGCAATCTTCTCCAGAACATCAGGGCCTTAAGCTTGTTGATTAAATTGATATTGAAGCATCCGAGTGTTGTGTGGATTCAACTTTGAATCATAGATCCCAACGGTCTAGATTTTGCTGCATAATATGTAGTCAACATTTTTACAAAATGAGAGTGAATTTTCTTTTAAAAATCTGCTGATGAAAAACAACAGGAGCAAAGCCCATCACAGGTCCCCCCAACCCCGTGGGTCATCATTTGAACAAATTTGAATCTACACTACCTGAGGATGCTTCCAAATAAGTTTTATATTTTATGGCCCACTGGTTTTTAAGAAGAAGATTTTTAATCGATACCATTAAATTTTCACTAATTCGTAATTATCTCCCCCTGGAAGAAGGCATAGCCCTTCATTTGAGCAAATATGAATCCCCTTTAGTTAAGGATACTTTGTGGCAAGTTTGGCTGAAATTGGCCAAGTGGTTCTGGGGAAGAAGGCGAAATTGTAAAAAAGTTAACGATGACAACAACGACGACAGACAACGGAAAATTTTGATCAGAAAAGCTCGGCTCAGGTGAGCAAAAAGAAATAGAACAGTACACATTATCACAGCTTCTCGACAAAAAGACGGTGCGACTGTTGGGGCAAGCGCAGTTGTGTATTCATCACTGGATAGCTATTCATTTTTAACTTAATTGGATCTGCCAGTTCACACCACAAGATACATTTCGGATGTCGAGACTGTGAACGTCACACTATGTCGTAGGAAGTTGCATACTTATAATGAGCTCTAAGTGCAATGTATTTAAGAGCATTTAATCCACAATCTTATCTGAATGAAATCTAAATGTAATTAATAAAAACAATCAATAAAAAGTTGTTAATAGCTTATTACTCAAGTTTGCTACTTTTTAACATTCAAAACGGCAGCCTCTGCAAAATTATCTCATAAGTCCTGGTGATATATAGTGCGGAAACTGTATAAAAACAGCAATTAGTCCTCATTCTTAAATTAAATATACACAGAAAGAATTAGTCCATTCATACAAATGAGTTAGATTCTACAACTTCTCTGGATCTTACCTAAAGAACTCGCTAAGTTTAAGATTTAGCAACAACACTAGAAAAGTTCAAATGATAAAACTAGAACTGTTCCATCAAATTCAGCTTACAGGGTTGCATGCTAAATGGAATCAATCACAACACTTATAGATTACACTGCTATGGTGTAAAGAGATTAATTCCGAGATAGGCAGTTTACTTACAGTAATATCCCATTTTCATCAGTAAATAATCGCACTTATTAAAATTCTATGAGAAATCCTTGTTGTTTTTAGCTTGACAATTTCTCTGCTGAAAGTAAACAAAGCCACAAAAGGGAACCTGCAAATTAGGAATGCACAAAGGACGGGGCTTCATTGTTACTCAAAATCTTTTTCATGGGTGAATAAACAGTCCCAGGGTCTGCTTGGGTTCCAGTTTGGGTCTGGTTGGTACATTTCAAGTAATAAAAAAGAACCTCCCACTCCATTTTCAAAAACAAAATGCTGACGCAAAATTGTTTTCTTAAATTATACATTGTAACCATACTTCAGATCCACAAAAAAATCAGGGCACCGTAGTCTAGGCCCCAGAAAAATGTTTTGGAAAGTTAAGATAACTGTTCCTCTTGCATAGAATTTTAAGGGAAAAAATAACACCTTCCAATGTGGCTAAAAAGGAGATATAAAAAATTCCTCGAACTAGTAATCCTCCTGATTTGATATGATATTATTTTTATTATGCCTAGCATAATTTCTTTTTTTAAAGGTGGAAATTATTTTTATTTTATGTAGAATTTATCATTTTGGAATAAAAACCTTTTTTTCCTTAAAACAGCATTACAATTGGAATGTGGCTGAAGTACTGCCTACTCGTCGTTAAACATTAAAGAAACAAACAATCGCACTTTAAATGTCATGTTTTCTTGTTTAAAAAGAATGCATATATACATTGTAGAATTATTTATCATATATACATTAAGTAAAACTCTAGCAGATGCTTATTTCAGTCTTACCTATTCTTTCCGGATACGAAACGCTAGGACCCCCTTTCTCTGTCCTGCTTTTTTTTTTTTTAATTTACAAACAGTATCTCCTCTGCATTTTTAATGTATTTAATATTCACTAAATAACTATAAATTTAATTCAAATATAATGTTTCTCAGAAAATCGACATTTTTAGTATACACTAAACGGATCTCTCAAAACTTTTCTTCTTGCAACACTTTGTATAAAAACAAACATGTCTACTTCCATCCATCAACCCTACCGTTGCCTACTCAAAAAAATCCAAGGGTCGCGAGTTCGAACCTGGCCATAAGAACAATAAATTTTCAATCAAAATTATGAAAAAAATGGTGAAACACTTGCAATTGGAATTTCTCAACGAGCAAGTAGTCCCCACCTGTTTTTCAAAGGTCTTTCGCCTTCACGAGTAAAGAATGCCGAGTTTAGGTCTAAAAGATGACTGCACGTAATGACTTGCAAAATTTGCGGTAAAATAAAGTTTCAAAACACGCATTTTTCTTTTAATTGCAGGAATGCTCAACATCCAATCTACAACTTTTCGTAATTACATTAAATAAAAGTATGTATTTACAAAGTACAAATGTGTTTTCAAAGGCTGGGATCCTGACAATTTCTTGAATCTCCATACGATAATGAGGACGCCCACTTTTTTACTGACTTAATACACAGTCAGCGCATGTTTGTCTATTGTTCTTCGTTTAACAGTGGTTGTATATTTGCATTACTAATGTCGTGTCAAAAGGAGATTAATAGGCAAACATGCGCTCATAGTTTAAAAGATAAAAAACTGCTTCTTCTTACATTCGCTTTCCGTGCTGTAACTAAAGGTTATGACTTGTTGAATATTATAATTCACCACGTGATGTCTTACCTCAGGTAATTCTGTATATACTAAATTCCGTCACGTGACTTGTAAGGTAGCTTGTTTTCCGACTAGGACAATGTGTTCGAACACTCTAAATTGTTTGAAGTTTATTTGAAATCTTCTTTACTCACATGGACATTTTCCTATTGTTAATTTTGTTTTGAAACCTGTGTAAATAATGTACTTGTGCCATACAGAACAGAGGGGAAGATGGGAAAGAGTGATCACATTTTTATTTAAATACATGTCATTGTTATTTATCTAGTCTAATATTAGACCCATTCTTGCAAGGTTAGCTCCACCTCTCATAATATTCAATCAAGGACGGGTAAGTGTAAATTCTCTATATTTGGAAGCAGTAAGGACAAAAAACATTGAAAGTATTTTATTGTTTTACAGTCTAAAATCATTATAACATTTAATTTGGTTCCAACTTGACAGGATTCCCAAATAAATATGCAAAGGTGTAATCAGGTTAAGATATAAAATCAACAGAAGCAACCGAAAAAGACCCCAAAACTGTTAAGTGCAGTCATCTTTTGAAGCCCTCGACCGGTGTATAGTGACATCTCTATGTAAGAAAAATTCTCGAATGGGACGTAAAACAACATAAAACATTTTATCTTTAACATGATGCCTAGTATCTTTTTATCAGTTTCCTGATATTATCTGTGCATTATTTTCACAGTTCCTATAGATAATTGTGTTGGTCTCTTAGAATTTTTAAAATCTTCGGGCATTCATTTGTTTCAGTTCTGTTAAATACTACAAAATATTCAACTTATTTTGCTTTATATATGTTGGATCTGTCGAGTTACATAGATATCGCTACGGAAAAAAAGATGTTGTGTAACAGGTGTAGAATAAACCTCTTTGGTGATATATGAAGGACGAAAGGCCTTTTTGTTGGCATTGCAACGAGCTTCCAGTTCTGTAACTTTTTGCAATGATATGAAAGTACGATTTTGTTCTTGTAACATTCTTATGATTCTTTTTGTCGATCAGTCACTAACTATGAATATCATCTATGTAATAAAAATCACATATTTTGGCATGACTCTATATTTGCGAGACAATAAAATTGTGTTTAGTTAGACAAAAGTGAACTTCTATGTTATATATGTTCAGAATTACGTTCGATTATTAAAAATTAGTTATCCATTATATTATCCTTCCGTAGCATATTGAATGTTTTTAAATCCATATCAGATACTTCTGCAAATAAAAAGATTCTCAATTGCATAATTAGAAAGAATGAAATGTTTAGAATGTGTATGGTCAAAAAATGTCAGAACAAACTAATAAGAGAATTGAAAAATGTCCGCAGATGAGTGATGTCATTTGTATATTTCTAAATTCTAATAATTTTAACTTACTGTAATTATAGATTCGATGCGCAAGTGCAAGTTCTACCAGCGAACAATTTCTAATAGGAGGCAAGCTATTGACAGATAGGTTTATGATACGATATCAACAGTCTCGTGTAAGTCAACTTTTCGCAAATTCTATGTTAGATACCACTTGTTTTCAAATACAATATTTCGTTAAGTTGAATGTTGACTGACATCTTTCTTATGTATTCCAAGCTATATGCAATAATTTCACACTGAATTGTTTACAGATTTTTTCCGTTTACGCGCTCAAAACAAGGAGCACATGACGGTTGTGACCGATCGACAGGGGATGCCTACTCATCCATCATACCTGATCCCAAGTCTGATGTTTTGTAGAGGTCAATGTTATACATATTTTTAGGGGTGGCAATTTGTAACCGGTTAACCGATTACTCGGTCGGAACGATGGCAATCGATTAGAAAATCTGTAATCGGTTAATCGGAAAAAATAAAATATTTGTTAAATTGAACACATTTTTTAAAAATTTATTTAAAAAAAAAAAAAAGAAATCTCTGCGCAAAGGATGATCATTTAGGATTAAAAGGATCTAATTTAGACGTACATGTAATTATGAATCTCCAGATTGAGACCTTTGCGTAACTGGTCAGTTTATGTAGTGTTAATTACTGTGAAAACACCATGTAGTTACTGACTGTCACGTAATTCTTTAATGATAATAATAATGAATCATTGAGCACTGTGAATTGGTGTGTTTGTCGTTTTCAATCCAATTTATTCATTAAACAAACATTGTAAATTAAGGGCTATAGAGTTCACATGTAGTTTTGATTTTCGTAGTGAAAATGCAGAAAGATCTTTTGTGACATCTGCTCTGGAAAATTATCAAAGATTTCTTAAGCTTTTTTCATGGTTTTCTCAATTTTTTTGTCTACTGAAATTTAAGTAAAAAATAATATGTACCCGTATTTTTCCGATCCAGAATCAAGACTAATGGAGAGTTTTAACTTCTATCGTTTTATTTGGGTCTATTTGTGTATATGGACAGAGCTACTTGAAAAACAATTGTCAAGAAAACGTGCATTTTGATACTATTAACCGGTTAATCGGTCGGAACATCTTGCGGTTAACCGATTAACAATTCTGTAATCGATTGCCATCCCTAATAATTTTTATTGTCTCAATGGACTTTTGAGCTTGATTACTGTTCGTTATGTTCGTATTTAATCTAAAAAATCAAAGAAAATTTTATTCCATTTTTTGAACAGTTTACCATATGACTTTTTTGATTTCCTTAATGAAAAGATAAAGATAATGAAGAGTGATCGATCTCGGAAAATCTACAAACAATACAAGTCTTTAAACAGGGCTTAAAGACGGACTCCCGGAAATTGCAGAGGTGGGATCAGGTGCATAGTAGGAGTAAATATCCCCTTGACAGATCACACCCGCCATGAGCCCTATATATTGATCAGGTACGCGAACATTCCGTATTCAAATTAAGTATAAAAACAAAGGCCTAACTATTGGCATGAAACACGTCAGCCAAAATACGACCCAGTGATAGGTTATATTTGATAACAAGGTCATTGTAGCGACCATAGAACTTCCGAAATGCTGACTTTAAACGATATTGTTGAAATCCCAGTAACATCAACTAATCTGTCAAGAGCTTGCCTTGCTCTAAGAATTGATCGTACTCAGACCATGTTCTGAATATCGATAAGTTGGGAGACGCAAATACCATATGCTGGTGATAGCAGAATATGACTACATAGACGAGGGTTTTTAGAAAAGTTCGCGGACAAATTCTATAGAGAGCGCGCTATTTGTATGAAACTTGTAAATCTCTGCAGATAAAAACTTTTCGTATTTTCCAATAAATATGCAAAGATTTGGTGTTTTCCGATGATCTTTAAAAATATACAGGTATATTTTTTAGATAAAGCATACTTCACGGAGCATGTCACTTTTTCGCACATTTATATACATAGAATTTTTTGCGAAATTAAAAATTGCAATGTTGAAGCGCAAAAAGACTGGAGGGGATTTGACTGTTTTATCGCTAATTATAAATGATGAAAGCGGAAAAAACAAAGTCAAGAATGGCAACATTATTTAATTTTATTTTTCTTGGAGCACTGAGCTATTAAAAAATTATGTCTGCAGACAAGAAAATGTCCGAAAGTGACTAAAATATTTTTGGATGCTGCTGGGGACTTCCTACACGTTTCTAGGACCAAAGTGTTCAAATGGTAGTGACTTTGTAAGAATGAAAGGATTGCCGTTTTTGATGATCAACTCCTGCAATACCCAATATCTTGCTTATTGCATGGACGTATGGATTTTGCACTGTTTCCATACCTGATCATCTGGTCACATAACTTAGTAGTCATTGTTTTTAAGATCTCACTATTGTCCAATACACCAAAAAAGACATTTTTGAAAAAGTAACATGTCTTGCTATAGTTAATATGTAATTTTTAAATAGGAAAAAGACATGAAAAGTCTATAGAACGGAAAGAAATTTAAAACTGTGTAAAAGTTTAACAGGTTTGGAATCGGGTTGTTACGTCACCTAACGTCACGTGATTGCTCCGTTAATCCTATGACCGAACAGTAAAAATCATTGTATTTTTCAAAATTTTTATGAATGGACCTGATTTTTTTTACATAATAATAAACAAAAGATTAGAACTTAATCAGACATACGTCATTCTGCAAAGTACGCAATAAATTGTATGTAATTTAGGGAGGCTGGGGGTCCAAACAAAAATTTCTTCAAAATTGATCAAATTGGCAGAAATGTTTGATATAATCATCAGTTACATTTAAGAATAAAAGACATCACAATCAACCTTAATTTTCGAATTTATTACATCTTGGTATGCTGCACATTACGACAACATGAAAACACAACAAAAACAATATGAAACACAAATATAAAGCGGAAAGTGACTAAAAACATAATAATTACATCAGATAAAATAAATTCAATTAAAAAAACCTTCATTACAATGAAAATGTTAGATAAACATGACAATCTAGTGAAAATACAATTCACATTTATGCAATTATTCAAATTAAAAAAAAAGTAACCACAGGATTTTGTTCAACTTGATACATAATAATGATCAATATATGTATAATATAAATCAAGCATAGAGAAAAAATTCTGCTGGTGAATGTTGAGAAATGTAAATAAAAACTGTCAAATTCCAACAAAATATTTGGTATATCACTCGTTACCTCCCTTTGCAGATTCAGAAAAAATACTGATTTTTTTTTTTGAAAATTATGTAACCTTCATAAGTTATACACCTTCATAAGTTACTTTTCATAAATTTGATCTTTAATAATGTTTCAATATTGTGAAACCCAATGGCATTCCTTTCTCACAACATTTTCATATGTTAAAAACAGACCACAACCAACTATCTGCAATTTTCTAAGCCACAAATGAGACAAAATTTCTGCTGCAACTAAATATGAAAGCGATAGGATATTTATAATTTTAGATGTTCTGTACCATTAAGTACTGAAGACTTATGAATAGTTATCCTTGGGGGAAATTTTTTCCCTTAAAAATAATTCTTCAAAAAGTGGTAAATAACCTTTTCGATGCAATGGTTGATGGCATGTACTACATCCTCAGCATAGTTGTTACTCAAAAAATAGTAATGTTACCTCAAGCACAAGTCAGCTTTGCTCCAGTTAATTTTCCCAGAATTTTCTGAAAATTGCACATAAATGCTTATAAATTGATAATAAGTGCAATATTCTTTTTAAATCTGCATTTTAAATCTCAAGTCATATCATATGTAATTAATTATTCGCTAAGTATCTTAAATTATAAAATTAGGGTCTTATCTACATTCCATAGTTAACAATGTCAAAATATTTAACAACTTTTTTGTACCAAGGACATATATTATGCACATTACATATCATATCTGACTCTAGTAAGGTAATATGTCCAGGGCCTTAAGGATTATTGAAATTTTTTTCATGGAATAAATAATAGCAATTTATAATATACCCGAGTCCTATTTTTTATATTTGTCATTGAATAATTCATACAATATTCAAGCAAATTGCCTAGTGTACATATATCATTTAGCTGTTTTGGAAGTCATGTTTGTCTGTTTAAACATGTTTATAATTGATAAAATACAAAGAAAGAACACTCAAACGTATTACCTGAAACTGAAGACTGGTCAATATTGCCCAGTTTTTAAGCAACAATACCGATGACAAACACTGAAATACTCAGTATACTAGGACACGTGTTTTCTCTTTGGAGAAGTATGCATGGTTTTGCAGTACATGTACTTCAGACTGTACGTAGAAAAAAAAATCACTGCTGTCGCTGTTATTGTTGTTTACATAAACGGATAAATCTTGTCTGTTTCTTTTTCCACCACCTATAAGGACAAACACCACCAAATGTTTTCCCATAGACTTCCATACAAAGTTGAGCCCCTGTCACTGATTCATATATTCAATATTGGGCAAATGACTTTCTTGCCTTGAAAGTTCGAGATCTTGCAAAACAAAACATGCCAGAAAAAATATACCGTGCCATTGCACTTTTACTTTCAAATTCAAATTTGTTTACAACTAGGTGCGTTCAGCACCAAATGAAAATCGCTAACCAAAGTGCATCCCTCTCTTCAAATTTTTACCTGTAACTCCTATATATCTCAAAGAAGCCTAAGTCTTGATATGAGATTTTTATCACCTTTATTTCACTTGTCAAATACATAACAAGTCTTTTCTCTTAATGACCAATCATGTGCCGTGTAGCATTTTCTTCTCCGCACAACTTTGGGTGTCCAAAATGTCTGCGCCCATGTATAAGGTTATGTAGGTGTTTTTCCTATAAACTGCCTAGATTTGTTTTGACATTTCTGACAGTTTATCTTTACAATTGTTTTTAAGGACTATTATTACCTTATTAGGATGAAGAGTTCATTTAAAGAACATTAACTCTTCCAGGACTATGGAAGAGTTACAAGACTTCAAAGTGAAAATCCTTTTTGTTTAGAGATAATAACACTCTAAAATGGCAGCGACAACCCAGCCCTCTTAATGTGTGCGCAAACTTTTCTTTCAACCCTCGTATAAGGAAAGGTAACGATGAAAAGATGAAGTCATCTCGTTTGTCATACAATTGAGATGTTAGTTAGCCCTTATCGTGTTTAGTCAGTAAAACATCCAAATATGAAACAGATGTAGCAAAGTCTGTGATGTCTTCTATTTCAAGCTTAAGTTTACTGGGATATATCGAATGGACATATGAATGGAAGTAATTATCGTTAATTGATAAAGCGTCATCGATATATCTGAATGTCGAGTTGAAGGCCACAGCAAGTGTTTTTTTCTTTTCTTGTAGAAGTCTGCTTCATAACAATCTAAAACCAAGTCGGCTAATAAAGGAGCACAATAGGTGCCCAACAGATTGTTGGAAGACCTGGTCTCCAAAGACTGCATAAATACATGTATTGTCAAAGAGGAACTCCAGCATCATTTTAATATCTACTTCAGAGTATTTTTGTGTAGAATTAGAGTGATTTAGAACAAAGTATTTTTGTTGATAACCAATTACTAGATACGGAAATTTCTGAGTTTCATTTTATTGAAGAAGCAGTTGTCTACGATTTGAAAAAGCCTAGTTTTTAATTAATCGTGAGGAATGGTTGTATAAAGTTTAGAAAAGTCGTATGGTTTCATGATATTGATTTGAAAGAAATGTGGAGATTCTAAATTTTCTAAAAGTTCTTTAGAGTTTTTGAGAATCTACATCTGATTTACACCTCTTCTAGAATATGTTGTAGCATAGTACATATGAAGTTCCTCCTTTTCAGCTGTTAATATTTTTGTAAGGAGTAAAGGGGCTTGGTAGGGCTTTGCCGGACGCGGCAATGTATCTTTGTTTGTAAGGATTGTTATGAAGTTTAGGAATCTAGTAAAGGTAGGGTAGATCGAACTCATCTTGGTTGACTGGAATTTTAAAAGTATTTACACAGAATGTGATTTTGAAGAATTTCATCTTTAGAAAGTGATCTGTTAGTATAAGTTGGATTTCTATACGTAGAATCAAAATCAAGTTCTTCTAAAATACAGTTATAATAATGAGCCTTATAAACAAAGGCGATATTGTTATAAGCCTTGTCTGCTGAAACCATAGCATATTGTTCATGAATTTTTTTTTCTAATTTTTTAATCATCTCCGATATAGTGAAAACGGAAGAGTAAATGGTTTGCATATTGCCTTTTAAACTTCTATCACGGTTCTTCAATATATATTCAAAAACACTTAATCCATACTGACAGAGTGGTCAGGTCTTTTCTTTCAAATTTAGCCCAACGTCTGGCATAATCTTCAACAGAAATCATAATAGAAATTCTGTTGCCAGTTGAAAGATCGATGTTCCCTGTATTTAGGACCTTTTAAGATATACGTCTTTATTAATCTATCCGGAATTCTCAGAATTGTTTTTATTCAGCCTTTTTAGGAGGAGGTATCATTTGTACATATAGAAGGTAACTCGCCAAGTGTTAATACATGCATGAATACACGAATCATATTCAGTTTTCCCTCAAAAGAAATTCTGGGTTTGTCGTAAAAGGGCATGTACATTCAACCTCTCCCCCTTCTCTCAAAATGGGTATGCAGATAAATTGAAAATACAGTTAAAGATTCATCTCATTTATCTAATTTCTTTTCTACAGATCTCAAAATGGATTTAAACCAAATGAATGATTTCTAATTATAAACATTAACAACTTCAGAAAAAAGATAATATGTACTAAGAAGTATAATTTTTTTTTAGAATTCTTGACAAGACCATGATAGTTTTTAATGCAATGTATTTGATTTCTTTTGCGTCTCCTTGTAGAAGGATCGAAAAGCTATGAATGTCAAAATTGATTTTTTTATGGTGATGATTGTGTTTCAACTAATTACTTGTAACCTGTAAAACTGAGTTTTTTCTTCCCTGCACCTTGTTAATTAAGTTCCCCAAACGAAGTTTGGGAACATATTGTTTTTACTCTGTTTCTTCTTCTTATTATTATTATTATGTTCCCCAAACGAAGTTTGGGAACATATTGTTTTTACTCTGTTTCTTCTTCTTCTTATTATTATTAAGGTCTTCCGTCTCCACGGAAGACCTTATAGTGATTCTATTGTTTCTTATTATTATTAAGGTCTTCCGTTCCAGATGGAAGACCTTATAGTGATTGTACTGTTTATTATTATTATTATTATTATTTTTTTCCCCTTTTTTTGTCGGCAGGATTTCTCAGAGATGACTGGACGGATTTTCCTGAAATTTTCAGGGTTGATAGAGAATGAAAATACCCCGAGGCGTTTTTTCATTTTTTCAAAATTCACTTCCGGTCGTCAGATATGTCCGATTTCCGTTTTTTTCAAAAATATTTTTTCCGAGTGAGATCTCAGAAACGGTAAGAGATTAAGACACCAAACTTATACGAGTAATAGATCATGAGGAGTAGGCGAGCCCATTTGGGTTAAGCGTGTCAGCCGTCACTTCCGGTCGTCACAGGAAGTGATCAAAGAAATCGAAAATTTCAACTTTTCTTTTTTGAATTTTTTTTTGCATCACATTATTGCATTTCATGTGTAGTTTCGAAATATGTCAGTCCCACTGGAAACAAAAACGACAACTTCCGGTTAGAAGAGGAAAACTACATAATTTGAGTATTTTACTTTCCCTTAAATATCTTTTGTAGATAAAGTATTTGAAAAGATTTCTAGATATGTTATTCAGACTGCAAATGTCTAGAGTAACGTCAAAAATCTTAGTAAAATTCACTTCCGGTCGCGTGTTTTTCCTGTCCTCAAAATGAAAAGTTATCTCAGCGAGATCTCGGAAACGGCATGAGATTAAGACACCAAACTTAAATGAGTAATAGACCTTGAGGAGTAGGCAAAACACATAGGGTTAGACGCGTCAGCCGTCACTTCCGGTCGTCACAGGAAGTGATCAAAAAATCGAAAATTTCAACTTTTCTTTATAAAATTATAACTTGCATCACTTTGTTGCATCTCTTTCGTGTTTTGAAATATGTTAGATTCCACTGGAAACAAAAACTGTAAACTTCCGGTTTAAAGGGATAAACTACGTTATTTCGATGTTTAGCTTTCTCATAAATATCACTTAAAGATAAGTATTTGAAATGTTTTTTTTATACATATGCTGTAGATACTACAAATGTCATGAGAAAATTCAGAGATTTTTATTCAATTCACTTCCGGTCGTGTGTTTTCCTGTCCCCAAAATTAGAATGTGTTCTCACAATTGCTCGGTAAGAGTAAAAGACTGAAGTCTAAAACTTTCAGGACTTATAGTCAGTCATCAGTTCATTTGCATCGTGTAAAAATCGTCTGTCGTCATTACTTCCGGTCGTGACAGGAAATGAAGAAAAAAGTAATTTTTTTAAGTTATTTTGTTTCTACATCAGTTTTAGGCTTATACCGACGTTGGAAAAGACATGTTTATGCAAACAGGAAGTAGTATAACGGAAGACCTTCTCATTACTAGTAATGAGTTTCTAGTTAAGGTCTTCCGTTCCAGACGGAAGACCTTATAGTGATTGTACTGTTTATTATTATTATTATTATTATTATTATTATTATTATTATTATTATTTTCCCCTTTTTTTGTCGGCAGGATTTCTCAGAGATGACTGGATGGATTTTCCTGAAATTTTCAGGGTTGATAGAGAATGAAAATACCCCGAGGCGTTTTTTTTCATTTTGTCAAAATTCACTTCCGGTCGTCAGATATGTCCGATTTCCGTTTTTTTCAAAAATATTTTTTCCGAGTGAGATCTCAGAAACGGTAAGAGATTAAGACACCAAACTTATACGAGTAATAGATCATGAGGAGTAGGCGAGCCCATTTGGGTTAAGCGTGTCAGCCGTCACTTCCGGTCGTCACAGGAAGTGATCAAAGAAATCGAAAATTTCAAATTTTCTTTTTTGAATTTTTTTTTGCATCACATTATTGCATCTTATGTGTAGTTTCGAAATATGTCAGTCCCACCGGAAACAAAAACGACAACTTCCGGTTAGAAGAGGAAAACTACATAATTTGAGTAATTTACTTTCCCTTAAATATCTTTTGTAGATAAAGTATTTGAAAAGATTTTTAGATATGTTATTCAGACTGCAGATGTCTAGAGTAACGTCAAAAATCTTAGTAAAATTCACTTCCGGTCGCGTGTTTTTCCTGTCCTCAAAATGAAAAGTTATCTCAGCGAGATCTCGGAAACGGCATGAGATTAAGACACCAAACTTAAATAAGTAATAGACCTTGAAGAGTAGGCAAAACACATAGGGTTAGACGCGTCAGCCGTCACTTCCGGTCGTCACAGGAAGTGATCAAAAAATCGAAAATTTCAACTTTTCTTTATAAAATTAAAACTTGCATCACTTTGTTGCATCTCTTTCGTGTTTTGAAATATGTTAGATTCCACCGGAAACAAAAACTGCAAACTTCCGGTTTAAAGAGATAAACTACGTTATTTCGATGTTTAGCTTTCTCATAAATATCACTTAAAGATAAGTATCTGAAATGTTTTTTCTTTACATATGCTGTAGATACTACAAATGTCATGAGAAAATTCAGAAATTTTTATTCAATTCACTTCCGGTCGTGTGTTTTCCTGTCCCAAAATTAGAATGTGTTCTCACAATTGCTCGGTAAGAGTAAAAGACTGAAGTCTAAAACTTTCAGGACTTATAGTCAGTCATCAGTTCATTTGCATCGTGTAAAAATCGTCTGTCGTCATTACTTCCGGTCGTGACAGGAAATGAAGAAAAAAGTAATTTTTTAAGTTATTTTGTTTCTACATCAGTTTTAGGCTTATACCGACGTTGGAAAAGACATGTTTATGCAAACAGGAAGTAGTATAACGGAAGACCTTCTCATTACTAGTAATGAGTTTCTAGTTATTATCATTATTATTATTTTTTCCCCTTTTTTTTGTCGGCAGGATTTCTCAGAGATGACAGGATGGATTTTCCTGAAATTTTCAGGGTTGATAGAGAATGAAAATACCCCGAGGCGTTTTTTTCATTTTTTCAAAATTCACTTCCGGTCGTCCGATTTTTGTTTTTTTCAAAAATATTTTTTCCGAGTGAGATCTCTGAAACAGTAAGAGATTAAGACACCAAACTTATACGAGTAATAGATCATGAGGAGTAGGCGAGCCCATTTGGGTTAAGCGTGTCAGCCGTCACTTCCGGTCGTCACAGGAAGTGATCAAAGAAATCGAAAATTTCAACTTTTCTTTTTTGAATTTTTTTTTGCATCACATTATTGCATCTCATGTGTAGTTTCGAAATATGTCAGTCCCACCGGAAACAAAAACGACAACTTCCGGTTATAAGAGGAAAACTACATAATTTGAGTATTTTACTTTCCCTTAAATATCTTTTATAGATAAAGTATTTGAAAAGATTTCTAGATATGTTATTCAGACTGCAAATGTCTAGGGTAACGTCAAAAATCTTAGTAAAATTCACTTCCGGTCGCGTGTTTTTCCTGTCCTCAAAATGAAAAGTTATCTGAGCGAGATCTCGGAAACGGCATGAGATTAAGACACCAAACTTAAATGAGTAATAGACCTTGAGGAGTAGGCAAAACACATAGGGTTAGACGCGTAAGCCGTCACTTCCGGTCGTCACAGGAAGTGATCAAAAAATCGAAAATTTCAACTTTTCTTCATAAAATTAAAGCTTGCATCACTTTGTTGCATCTCTTTCGTGTTCTGAAATATGTTAGATTCCACCGGAAACAGAAACTGTAAACTTCCGGTTTATTGAGATAAACTACGTTATTTCGATGTTTAGCTTTCTCATAAATATCACTTACAGATAAGTATTTGAAATTTTTTTTTATACATATGCTGTAGATACTAAAAAATGTCATGAGAAAATTCAGAGATTTTTGTTCAATTCACTTCCGGTCGTGTGTTTTCCTGTCCCCAAAATTAGAATGTGTTTTCACAATTGCTCGGTAAGAGTAAAAGACTGAAGTCTAAAACTTTCAGGACTTATAGTCAGTCATCAGTTCATTTGCATCGTGTAAAAATCGTCTGTCGTCATTACTTCCGGTCGTGACAGGAAATGAAGCAAAAAGTATTTTTTTTAAGTTATTTTGTTTCTACATCAGTTTTAGGCTTATACCGACGTTGGAAAAGACATGTTCATGCAAACAGGAAGTAGTATAACGGAAGACCTTCTCATTACTAGTAATGAGTTTCTAGTTATTATTATTATTATTCTTTTTTTTTTTAGACAAAATTTTGTGCACGCGATTTCTCGAAAACTATTCAATGAATTTCCTTGAAATTTTCAGGGATAAAAGGTCTTTATATGAATTTTATATAAAATTCCGTTTTTTGGTAAACTCGGTTCCAGTGCCAATTTATGGACAATTTTCTGATTTTAAAATGCAATTTTGTCCGCGAGTGTTCTCGAGAATGGCTTAAGATATTAACTGGAGACTTGTTAGAGATGATAGAACTTGACTTTTAGATTGGAGAGGGCACCTTTTCGTCTGTCGTCGGCACTTCCGGTCGCTTACGGAAGTGATCAAAGAAATCGTTAAATTTCAACTTTCCTTTTTTAAATCAATTCTTACATCATTTTATTGCATCTCTTTTGTAGTTCTGAAATATGTTGGTCCCACCGGAAACAAAAACGTCAACTTCCGGTTATAAGAGAAAAACGACATAATTTGAGTATTTTTCTTTCCCATTAATATCTATTGTAGATAAAGTATTTGGAATTAATTTTAAACATGTTATTCAGACAGATAATATCTAGAGTAACCTCAAATATCTTTCAAAAATTCACTTCCGGTCGCGTGTTTTTCTGTCCTCAAAATGAGAAGTTGTCTGAGCAAGATCTCGGAAACGGTAAGAGATTAAGACACCAGACTTATATGAGTAACAGACCTTAAGATGTAGCAAAAACCATTTGGGTTCAGAGCGTCAACCGTCACTTCCGGTCGTCACAGGAAGTGATTAAAGAAATCGAAAATTTCAACTTTTCTTTTTTATTTAAAGATTGCCTCACTTTATTGCATCTTTTTCGCAGATTCGAAAGATGTTGGTCCCACCGGAAACAAAAACGACAACTTCCGGTTATAAGAGAAAAACTACAAAGTTTGAGTATTTTACTTTCCTATAAATATTCTTTATAGATAACGTATTGGAAATGAATTTTAAATATGTTATTCAGACTGCAAAGGTCTAGAGTAAACTTAAATATCTTTCAGAAATTCACTTCCAATCGCGTGTTTTTCTGTCCTCAAAATGAAAAATTGTCTGAGCGAGATCTCAAAAACAGGTAAAAGATTAAAACACCAAATTCTTATGAGTAGCAGACCTTGAAGAGTAGGCAAAACCATTTTGGTAAACGCGTCCGTCGTAACTTCCGGTCGTCACAGGAAGTGATCAAAGAAATCAAAAATTTTAACTTTTCTTTTTTAAATTAAAGTTTGCATCACTTTATTGCATCTCTTTCGCTGTTTTGAAACATGTTAGATTCCACCGGAAACAAAAACGTCAACTTCCGGTTTTAGGTGATAAGCTACGTTACTTCGATATTTAACCTTCTCATAAATATTGCTTATCGATAAAGTACTTGAAATGTTTTTATGCATTTTGTAGATACTGCAAATGTATAGAAAAACGTCAGAGATTTTTTATAAAATTCACTTCCGGTCGCGTGTTTACCTGTCCTCACAATTAGAAATTGCTCGGCAACAGTAAACGACTGAAGTCTAAAACTTTCAGAACTGATAGTCATTCATCAGTTTATTTGAATCGCGAGGAAATCTTGTATCGCCGTTACTTCTGGTCGTGACAGGAAGTGATGCAAAAAAGTGAATGGTTAATGGTTAGCACGTTGGATTTTCACCTTGACAACCAGGGTTAAATCTCCAAAGTGTCTGAATTTCTTCTATCACCTTTTCAGCTTGAATTTACATTTTTACTTTCAAAATCGGACGGAAGACCTCTCATTGCTCGCAATGAGTTTCTAGTTATTATTCTTTTTTTCTACTTTCTTCTCCGGTACTTTTTTGTCCGAGAGTGTTCTCATAGAACCAATCATCCGATTGACATGAAACCTTTTTAGGGTTAATAGGCATGTTGTGTAGGTGTTCGGAACGAAGGTCATTTTGCGCGCACATGCATGCACGTGCGCGCACGTGCAATGAGTGAAATGACTGATATTCTTGATGAAGGCGTAACTTTTATATTTCTTGATGAATTGCTTTGAAACTCAAAATATAAAGATATATTAGTAGTCTAGACAAGATTACAAGGTCAAATTAGCGTGAACTCACGCGCATGCACGTGCGCTCTTCTCTGATTGGCTGATACAAAAATCTCAATAATTTCCTTGTTTTTTCACAAAATACTTTGAAATTTAGAATATAAGTATATATTTTAAGGTGCTACAACATGTTATATAGGAAATTTCTTGAAAACATGCGCATGCAGGTGTGCTGCAATCTGATTGGTTGAAACTTTAAATATCTAATTCCCTTGGTTTTCAACAAAACAGGATGAAATTTATGACATGGATAGGCACATAGAGCTCCTACATTATGATACTATCAAAATTGAATGCAAGGCCATGCATGCGCGTACGCTGAATTCTGATTGGCTAATACTTAAAGGGTTACATCTCTCCTATTTTTCAATGAAATTCCTTAATATTTAACACAAATGTATGTATTGTGAGACACTATAAGAAAATTAATGTGAAAAATGTAGAAAACATGTGCAAGCATGTGCGCTGAAATTTGATTGGCTAATACCCATATGGCTATATCGGAGTAGTTTTCCAATGAAATACCCTTAAAAATAAAGTGTCCATCTATATTACAAAAGTATTGTCTAATTTATTGAAGCTTGTAGGGAATGGGGCATCAAAAGGGATTGGGGAGCCGTTTGGGGAACATCTGTAACGGTTCCCGTTACAATTAGCACTAGTTAAGGTCTTCCGTCTTCAGCGGAAGACCTTCTTGTTATTCTTAGGTTTCTTTTCCACAGTTTTTATTATTCTTTTTCTTACCGATTTTGCGCTCGCTCGATTTTCATGAAACTATCAGGTCTGATAGAGCATCAAAAGATCTAGATATATCTTTTTTTGTTTTGATGACGTCACTTCAGGTTTGGAGATTTCCGCATTTTCGTGAATTTTAGAGGGTAAGTTTGTCCGCGAGTTTTCTCAAAAATGGCTCAGAATAGAAACTTGGAATTTTCAGCGACGATAGGGTAATATATGTAGATGTGACAAACGTATTTCATTTTCACCGGTAGTACTGCACGCCGACGCTCGCTATGGTCCGAAAAATAGCATATCGAGAATTTCCAAATTTCTAACACGTTTTCAACAATATCTCTTTACCTGTAAACATTTTGTTAAAACATATAAAACAAAAGATGTGCAGAATTACAAGATCTTTCCAACAATATCATTGAAAAGGGGCTGGCCCCTAAAATAAGGGGTCCAGAGGGGCCGAAAGTTTTCTCTTAATATCTCAAAAAGTATTGAGAATTTGTAATACATCAAAGAAGCAAAGTTGTCTAAAATGACAAGTAGGAGCTAGTGAGACCGTCAAAAGACGTCCAATGACGTCACTTCCGGCCAAACAGGAAGTAGTCAAAAATTGTTTATTTTCACAGATACTGGCATGAAATTGAATTATACATATCACAGAGGACATCTGACCGTATTTCCGATCAAGTAACGTCACTTTCGACCACTTCCGGTTCAACCGAAAGTAGCCAGAAATGACTTATTTTTTTTAGGTATTACATGAAATCAAATGATTAACTTCAACCAAGACTTCCGACCTAATTTTCTGTCGATTAACATCACTTCAGGTCAAACCGGAAGTAGTCTTAAATTGCTTTATTTTACGAAACTCAGCCTAGATTTCAATCTGAATGATATACTAAATACGGATCAACATCATTTTTGGTTTAGAGGCCTTCTTTTTAACGCATGGTTTATCTTCCTTTACCCATCTTTCTAGCAGGGATACTGAGAATCGACGGAAGACCTACTCGTTGCTTTGCAACGAGCTTTGCTCTAGTTAAGGTCTTCCGACTTCCTTCGGAAGACCTTATTGTTTTCCGTCTGTTTTCTATTATTAAGGTCTTCCGACTTCCTTCGGAAGACCTTATTGTTTTCCGTCTGTTTTCTATTATTATTATTATTATTATTATTATTATTATTATTATTCTTTTTTTCATAGTTATGGCGATATCTCAGCTGTGAGTGAGCAGATTTCAGAGATTTTTTCGCAGAAGATGCATCATGCAAATATCTCCAGACGTGTTTTTCATCTTTTCAAAAATCACTTCCGTTCGCGATTTTTGGGGAAATTTGTATTTTTTAAATGGCACTTTGTCCAGAATTTTTCTCGACAACGTCTAAAGATATGAAATTGAAACTCAATGAATAAATAGAACATCAAATTCCAATATGGGGAACGACCTTTATTTTTCGTCGTCGGCACTTCCGGTCGCAAACGGAAGTGAATTCAAAAAATCCAATTTTTCAACTTTTTTGTTTTTCAATATTTTTCTTTAGGATTTACAGGGTTTATAAAGTGTTTTACAAGAATTCTAAATATGTATTCAATATTTTGATGCGTGCATTTATTGCAAAGATATGACTGATCCAAACTTTGTCCCACTCTCTGGGGTTCGAATCCTGCTGGAGGTAGTTAATTTTTTTTTCTTTGTTTTTCTCTTTTTTTCAGTTGGTAATGACTTCTCTCTCTTTAAAAACATGTATGGTAGTTTTTGCTGATTTTTAAAAGCTTTTTTGTCAGAGATTCTGTAGAAAACCTTTCGACATATACTGAATATCTTTGCATCTATGATATGTCCTTCTAAAACTATTTTAAGATTTCATTCTTGTCCCCAAAGCTTGACCCATTCAAAAGTTGTCACCCCTTTTGCAATAAAACCTTGTTATCGCTACTCCTCCGAAACCGTAAAACGTAGAGATTCCAAGCCTTCAGCAGTGTCTTCGACTCATTTAATACTCTCTTCATTCTATCATTGCAAAAGCATTCTTTGGTCCCTTGTATGAGTTACTGCCCCTGAAAGTTTATGCTGCTTACATTTAATGAACCTTTTTTAAAACGGTGTATCCTAGAGACATGGGACCAACTGCATCGGCATGTTTGACTTTGACCTTGAAATATAGGTCAAGGTCAAAGTCATTTAAAAACATAAGAAATTCCTTATATATGTGTGAAATATAGCAATTCACCAAATGACCTTGAACTTTGACCTTGACCTTTGGCCTTGACATTGGGTCAAATGAAAAGTAAGGACATGCATCCAGCTCCAGTATCAGGTAAAAACATAGAAAGTAAAGATTTCCTTGTTTTGTTTTGGTTTTTTTTTTTTTTTTTTTTTTTTGAAATGGCCTTGACCTTTGATCTTGACCTTTGATCTTGACCCAAAGGTCACAATCAGGCTTAAAGATGTGAAAGTAGTTACAATTCTTAGTTTAAAAGAGGCATAAAATAAATAATTCATTCCCCCCCCCCTTCTTAAAAAAAATCACATCAACAACAACGTAGAATATTTCTGTAAAATTCAAACCAGACCTCGGATCGACAACATATTTGGTACATTTGTAGTATAGACCTCAGAGAAACTTTCTTGAGAGTTTTACGATGAGTCTTATAAGTTTATAGAAGTCATGAAGTTTCACGGCAAAAACTACAAGTTCTGTTGTGTTTGAAATTAAAGTGCAGGTGAACGAAGAAATGATCTAAACCTTTTATCGGCTATTTCTTCAGATGTCGTTAGTAGCATTCGATTTTCCTGATATGATACGACATTTTAATACCAAGCATTCTCTCTTTCTTTTACATTTGGAATTTATTTGATTTTTATTTAGAATTAATCAGTTTCCAGAAATAGCGATTTTCGGTATATTAAAAACAATTCTCGCTTTCATTGTCGTGTTTCCCTTCTAAAAATGCATGTTGGGAGTTTAATTTGTGCTACATATATTTAATTTAACCCAAAGAAATGCTTATTTAAATGTTTCCTATTTATTTCAGGATATTCAGTCAGAAATGTTAAAATCCGAACCCGATCTTTTAAGCTTACAACAAAGCTATTTTCAAAAAATTCAGCATGCTCACAATATCGATGAATCGGGCTACAGTCCATTAATACATTTTCATTAGGGAACAGTGTTAACGTTTTCTCACGCACACCCGTCCCTTGTTATTTTATATACTGCTTGCAAGTTCAGGAACTATTTCCTTTTACGGAACTTCTTTCTTCCCCTACCGATTCTAAAAATACGCTTGTATTTATTCTATAGTCTTAAACAATTAACTTGCTCAATTTTATCGGAATGTGTAGCGCAGTGGTTAGAGCACCTGCCTTTCAAACCAAGGGTTTTGAGTTCGATCCCAGCTGGAGGAGGATTTTTTTTTTTTTTTTTTTTTTGGATTTTTTTGCTTTTTTTTTTGGCATTTTTCTTTTTTTCGGCCTAAACGACACGAAAACACTTAAAAAGGTGGAAAGGCCTCTAATTCTTCTCTGAACAATTAGTTTACTTGTTATTATTAAGGTCTTTCGATATATATGATAAGATATGAATATGAAACTTGCAGAGGTGATAGAGCATCAAATGTAGATATGTTGATCGACCATTATTTTCCATCGTTCGTACTTCCGGTCGCAAACGGAAGTGAATTAAAAAATGTTAAATTTGTAACTTTTTTGTTTTTCAATATTTTTCTCTGGGATTTACAGGGTTAATCGAGAGTCTTCTAAGAGTTCTAAGTATGTTTTTATCATTTTGATTGATGCATTTGTTGCAAAGATATGTAATACAAAGATAGATTACATTATCAGTACGTACTGGTCCCTGCTGACAAAGCAGGTAACAATATTGTCTTTGTTTGTAAGACTCATTATATTAAATGTATTTTAGAGGAACTTGGATTTAATTCTACAAGTGGTAATCCAACTTATACTCATAGTTCCCTTTCTAAGGAAGAACTTCTTCAAAATCATATGTCAGTTTTGAATATTTTTAATATTCCAAACAACCAAAATGAATTCGAATTACCATATTTATATTGGATTCCGAAACTTCATAAAAATCCTTACAAACAAAGATACATAGCGGGTTCCAGTATATGTTCAACCAAGCCTCTATCTTTACTCCTCACTAAGAAATTAACAGTGGTGAAGGAGAAACTTCAAGAGTACTGTGCAACAATATATTCGAGAAGTGGTGTAAATCAGATGTGGATACTTAAAAATTCCAAGGAACTTTTGGAAAATTTGAAATCACAAGATTTTACCAAAATCAACAGCTTTAAAACTTACGACTTTTCAACTTTATACACAACCATTCCCCACGATAAATTAAAGTCCAGGCTTTTTGATATCATTGACAGCTGCTTTTTCAATAAAAATGGAACTCGTAAATATACTTACCTTGTCATCGGTCATTTGCAAAATTATTTTGTTAAAAAACATTCTGATTGTACACACAAGTACTCTGAAGTTGACATTAAAAAGATGCTTGAGTTTCTGATTGACAATATCTATGTGGTTTTTGGAGACCAGGTCTTCCAACAATCTATTGGAATTCCCATGGGTACCAATTGCGCCCCGTTATTAGCAGACCTTTTTTTGTATTCATATGAAGCAGAATTTGTCCAAAATCTTGTACGTGAAAAGAAGAAAACACTTGCTGTGGTCTTCAACTCGACATTTAGATATATCGACGACGTATTGTCAATTAACAATGGCTATTTCCATTCTTATGTCGATACGATATGTCCTGGTGAACTTGAGATAAAAGATACCACAGAGTCTGACACATCTGTTTCATATTTGGATATTTTACTTGAAAAAGATGTTAATGGTAATCTAACAACCAAGCTTTATGGTAAACGTGATGACTTTAACTTTTCAATCGTCAACTTCCCTTACTTATGCAGCAATATGCCTTCATCACCTGCATACGGGGTATATATCTCTCAGTTGATTCGATACGCAAGAGCATGCTCTACGTATGTATAATTTCTAAAACGAGGTAAATTATTAACAAATAAGTTGATGAAACAAGAATATCAGCTGTCTCGTTTTAAAGTCATCATTTCGTAAGTTCTATGGTCGATACAATGGCCTTGTCAGCAAATACAGTTTATCATTGAGTCAAATGCTGACTAACGTTTTTCATACTAATTGTTAGGCCATTATTTACACACTGAATGGTCGACGGATTTTTCCGTGATTTCCCAATCATGACAAGGAGCACACGGCAGGTGTGACCGGTCGGCAGGGGATGCTCACTCCTCCATGGCACCTGATCCCACCTCTGATGTTTGGAGGTCCGTGTTTGCTCTGCTCCTATTTTGTATTGTTTAATGGACTTTTGAGCTTGAATACTGTTCGTTATCTCCATATCTTTCATATGACCGATCCAAACTTTCTCGTATTGTTGCGGGTTCGAATCCTGCTGGGGCGGGAGATTGTTTCTCTCTTTTTTCAGTTGTAAATGATATTTTTCTCTGTGAAGACATGTATGATAGTTTTTGCTTATTTTTTAAAGCTTTTTTAACAGAGATTCTACAGAAATCCTTTAATAATCATGATCTATGTTGAAAGACTGTGTTACATAAACGCGAACAAAAAATACCTTCAATAAAGTATTAAATGAAGTGAGGTAGCACAGCGATCTGGAGAAAAGTTCGGTCGGAAGACCACTTGTTGCCCTAGCAACAAGAAACGCATTTAGTTAAGGTCTTCCGTCTCCACGGAAGACCTTATAGTGATTCTATTGTTTCTTATTATTATTATTATTCTTTTTTTTTTAGACAAAATTTTGTGCACGCGATTTCTCGAAAACTATTCAATGAATTTCTTTGAAATTTTCAGGGATAAAAGGTCTTTATATGAATTTTATATAAAATTCCGTTTTTTGGTAAATTCGGTTCCAGTGCCAAGTTATGGGCAATTTCCTGATTTTAAAATGAAATTTTGTCCTCGAAGGATCTAAGAAACGGCTAAAGATATGAACTGGAGACTTGTTAGAGATGATAGACCATGACTTCTAGATGTTCGAAATTACTTTGGTTTTCGTCGTCAGTACTTCCGGTCGTCACCGGAAGTGTTCAAAGAAATCGAAAATTTCAACTTTTCTTTTTTTAATCAAATCTTGCATCACATTATTGCAACTCTTTCGCAGTTTCGAAATATGTTGGTCCCACCGGAAACAAAAACGACAACTTCCGGTTATAAGAGAAAAACTACAAAATTTGAGTATTTTACTTTCCCATAAATATCTTTTATAGGTAAAGTATTTGAAATGATTTTTAGATATGTTATTCAGATTGCAAATGTCTAGAGTTACGTCCAATATCTTTGCAAAATTCACTTCCGGTCGCGTGTTTTTCTGTCCTCAAAATGAGAAAACATCTGAGCGAGATCTCAGAAACGGTAAGAGATTAAGACAACAAACTTATATGAGTAATAGTCCTTGAAGAGTAGGCAAAATCCTTTGGGTTAAACTGTCAGCCGTCACTTCCGGTCGTCACAGGAAGTGATCAAAGAAATCCAAAAATTCAACTTTTCTTGTTTAAATTAAAACTTGCATCACCTTATTGCATCTCTTTCGCTGTTTTGAAATATGTTAGACTCCTCCGGAAAAAAAAACGTCAACTTCCGGTTTTAGGAGATAAAATACGTTATTTCGATATTTAACTTTCTCATAAATATCGCTTATAGAAAAGGAATTGAAATGTTTAAATACATGTTGTAGATATTGCAAATGTCTGGAGACACGTTGGAGATTTTTTTTTATAAGATTCACTTCCGGTCGCGTGTTTTCCTGTCCTCAAAATTAGAATTTCTTCTCACAATTGCTCGGCAACAATAAACGACTGAAGTCTGAAAATTTCAGGACTGATAGTCCGTCATCAGTTTATTTGCATCGTATGAAAATCGTGTGTCGCCGTTACTTCCGGTGGTGACAGGAAGTGATGCAAAAAAGTGAATGGTTAATGGTTAGCACGTTGGATTTTCACTCTGACGACGAGGGTTCAATCTCCAGAGTGTCTCAATTTCTTTTATCACTTTTTCAGCTTGAATTTTCGTTTTTATTTTCAGAATCGGACGGAAGACCTCTCATTGCTCGCAATGAGTTTCTAGTTATTATTATTTTTCTTCCTGGGTACTTTTTTGTCCGTGAGTGATCTCCGAAACTACACATCCGATTGAGGTGAAACCTTTTTAGGGTGAATAGGAATGTTATGTAGATTTGCGGAAGGAAGGTCATTTTGCGCGCACGTGCATGCACGTGCGTGCGCGTGCAATGAGTAAAATGACAAATATACTTGATATAGCCATAACTTTCATATCTTTTGATGAAATGCTTTGATACTCAGGATATCATGATATATTAATAGTGTAGACAAGATGACATGTCAGAATACACATGAATGCACGTGTGCGCATGCGCAATGATTGAAATAACCAATACAAATGATATAGACTTAACTTGTACTTTTTTTGATGAATTGTTTTGAATCTCAGAATATAAATATATATTAGAAGTGTACACAAGATGACATGATCAGCGCACACATGCATGCACTTGCATGCACGTGCGTGCGCGTGCAATGAGTAGAATGACCAATATACTTGATATAGCCATAACTTTCATATCTTTTGATGAAATACTTTGATACTCAGAATATAAGGATATATTAATAATGTAGACAAGATGACACGGTCATCATGGACATGCATGCACGTGCGCGCGCTTGCAATGCGTAAAATAACAGATATACTTCATATAGCCGATTTTTTTTATCTTTTGATGAAATTTGAATATAAAGATGTATTAAAAGTGTAGACAAGTTGACATGGTCATTTTGTACATGCATGCCCGTGCGCGCGCGTATAATGCGTAAAAAAACCTATATCTTGATTGCCTTCTTTAATGAAGCTTACAGGGAATAAGACACCAAAAGGAAGTTGGGGAGCGTTTGGGGAACATCTGTAACGGTCCCCGTTACAATTAATACTAGTTTTTTTTTTACAGTTGACTAAATTGCAAGGTCATCCATCATACAGGAATAAAAGAAGTACTCGTCATTAATTTAAATTCCTTATTCCAGTCCGACAACGTTTTGTGCCAGATATCTCTGCTTATATTGCATGTTGGCAACAATAAATAAATCTGCCACCAATGTCCACAAATTAAAAAAATCAAGTTGGCGGCAATATGTTACTTGTAATCTATTAGCTAAGGTTTTATATTTTTGTGAGATAAAATTACCGTAGTGCATGTGTTTGAAGTTAGAGAAAAAAGTAATGTTATAGTAGCCAAAAATGATATAAAGTTTTCAAACGATACATATATAATAAAGCAAAAAATAATGACAAATGCATAAATAATTAAAACAAAATAGTATCATTAGTTACTGTAACTACTATTTTAAACAGTTTTGATGCAATATCCAGAGATTAAACAAATTATGCCATTGATTGCCAAAAGTGGCGTCCAGGACATTAATTTTTATACATTTGTGATATAATTAAACAATTATATGACTAATGGATGCAGAATTATTTGAAAATGTCATTTCACATACATATTGAAATATGTGTCATCAGTGGCTACTATAAAGCAAGCCTAAATGCCCGGAAAGTTCCAGTCTTACTGCTATGATCAGAAAATATTAATTCCTATCAAAGAGTTCTATAGGTCTTTAATTATGCTATTTGATATAAAATACATGAAATAACACACATATGTAGATTTTGTACTGTAGATCAAGAAATTATCGCGATTCCTTAGTTTGCGGGATGACGTTCGATAATAACAGTCGATTTGCATTTCTTTAAATCAAGGTACGGTTGACGGAAGTACCATGGGGTCTGGCTATTACATAGCCTAAGAAAGGACAAAGGCAACGACAGGTTTCTGTGCAGTTTGTTGTGAATTTTTCCACAATAGAACGTCTTACTCGTCTTAAGAGAGGGCGTAGAAAGGTTTCCAACCAACCGTGATGATGACGTTGACGCGTAACAGCGCCACGTCAAGATCGGGCTATTCATCCTGCCACTTGTATAATCACCATCACATTACCCCAAAACTGCTATTAATACAGCAAGCTATCATAATCGTTACATTCACCCCAAAACTGAAGGAAATCGATAGCGCGATTTTGGTTTGTGAGCTCGTCAACTTTACCTAAGTGTTCCTCTAACTCGCGCATGCGTGCTTCTTTTGCCTATTTTTGGGCATGTTAACCCCCTCCCAATGCTACCATGGTTTGTCAAGAGTTTCTCGCAAACAATCACATTTATCCACTTCACTGGTCTCTGTCAAGTACATCTTTTTCGCATCAAACGTCTGTGGGACTACGTGGACGATAGGGTTTAAAATGTCCAAGCTGGACTCAATCAACTATGGGCTGCCTTCTCGGAAGGGCTGAAAAATATCCCTATTAGAAGGATAAACACACTGATGAACTCCATGCGTAGGAGAATCAAGGCTGTGATAGATGCGCGAGGGAGACATGTGAGATAATGAGACTTCTCATTTTTCACCTTTCGGGGGTACCGTCATATGAGTTTCAATAACTCATGAATTATTGGGGAAAATCAAATGAGATTTTGGTTACATTTTTATTAATGATGATTTTAGATGTTAAATACGATAACTGGAAAATACGTCTGAAATATATAACCTTATTTCACCTAAAAAGTTTACCCTGCACTTCTTATATGTGGTGAACCTATCAAAGAGTTCTATAGGTCTTTAATTATGCTATTTGATATAAAATACATGAAATAACATACATAATGTAGATTTTGTACTGTAGATCAAGAAGTTCTCGCGATTCCTTATTTTTGCGGGATGACCATTTGGTATATATAATCGAGACATAATTTTCAGAAAATTTGGTCATTGTTTAATAAAATCTTTACTACTTCAAATGTACGCGATAATTAAATTTTCGCTAGCAGGCAGTGTCGCTTAATTACATTTAAATAGACATGAGTTCTTTCGAATAAAAAGTTACATAAATAATAACCCTACAATATCATAACCGTTAAGCCGCAACAATAATAGTTTCTTTCATGAAGTCTAATACAGTATAATTGAAATATGTACTATGACATATGGAGATAACGAACAATAATCAAGTCCATTTAAACAGTACAAATTGGAAGAAGAGCAAACACGGACCTCTAAAACATCAGAAGTGGGATCAGGTGTCATGGAGGAGTGAGCATCCCATGCCGACGGTCACACCCTCCGTGTGCTCCGTGTCATGATCGGAAAATAACGGAAAAATCCGTCGACAATTCAGTGTGTAAATAATGGCCTAACAATTAGTATGAAAAACGTCAGTCAGCATTAACTTAATGATTGGTTGTATTTGCTGACAAGGTCATTGCATTGACTATAAAACTTACGAAATGATGACTTCCTAGTAAAATATCCAAATATGAAACAGATGTGTTAGACTCTGTGGTATTTTTTGTTTCGAGCTCATTGAAATATATCGAGTCGACATATGAATTGAAGTAACTATTGCTAATTGATAATACGTCGTCGATATATCTAAATGTATAGTTGAATTCCACAGCAATGTTTCTTCTTCTCGTGTAGAAATTTCTGAATAACTCCTGCTTCATATGAATAAAAAAAATAGCCTGCAGAGGTCTCGACCCAGGGGTCATAATATGAATCTTATACGGTACCAATTCTGATGCACCAGATGCGCATTTCGACAAATTGTCTCTTCAGTGATGCTGACGCCGAAACGTTGGAAATCCAAAATATTTAAATTTAAAAAACTTTGAAAGACTGAAAAAAAGGGATTCCAAAGACTGGAATCAAATACGTCAAAGGATCAGAGCTATGCATAAAGGAGATAATCCTTTATTTTGAAATAAATTTCTTAATTTTACCACAGCAATTAAATATACATATATCCGTATTTTCAAGCTTGTATCAACAGTCCACCAGCAGAATATCACTTATATTAACTGCGTTAATTCCCTTGTTGGTATATTGAAGTTAAAGGAACAAATGCGTTGTTTGAGCGGTATTTTCTTCCGCCAAACGTGGCGGTTTAAAGAGCATGTGATTTGCAAGATCAATAATCACAGTACTCACCAGTATTCAATAATCATCAGTATTCTGGTGTCGAAGAATCCAAATACGGACTTTCCTTGACCTATTCAAAACTTTAAACTATCAAGTTTTTAATTAAAAATTTTTGACAAAATTGAAAGAAATTTCACTGAAACATAATTTAAAATCGGTTTATTGTCCCAAATAAAAAGTAGCCGTTATCTGACTCTTTGGCTGATACGCTTTTAATTCTATCTCTGTTTCCCCAAAGCACATTCTTACGTGAATAGTGTTATGTAGAAGAAATTCATGACCTGGAGATAAGATGTTGCCAATAAACGAACACCCAGTTTCATCAACGTACATTGGATTCTTTGATGTACTGGAATAAAGAGAAAGGTTTCCCTGACTTCTAACTTGATGAATATTGAATTTGTTTTCCTTTTGGTATTCACCCACGGTCACCAGTTCGTCGATCTCTACTAGCTTATTAAAAAGGTTTTTGCACCGTACCCTCCCACCGTCTTCGTATTTATATTTTTCATCGTGTTTGGTAGGGTTAAAATTTTCTCATACTTTAATACCATAGGAAAACTTGCTTCTTCGCTGCTTGATGATACGGGGGTCATGTCCAAAGATGACTGCTCCACGCAATACAGACCAGGCTGCTTCTTGTGGTATGATAATACGCATGTGAGAGAATTCCGCTTTAATTGCATTGATAAGGACAGGAGATTCGGCATATCCACCGACCAAAATTATTGTGGTTATCTCTCTCCCTGATTCGTGTTTGAATAATTCTGAAAGATGTTCGGATATCTTATATATGGAATCAGCGAAAAATTCTTCTGCATTTTTTGACGCCAATCTTATTTTGTCACCTGTAAATGAAACTTCTACCACATGATTACTTTTTATTTGAACAGATTTTAGAGTTTTCATGCTTTTTCCAACATTGACATTTGCATATTCTTCGGCAAGTCCTGATGGGATCCTCGCAGTAAATTTCATGTCCGAGTCGGGTTTTATTGTGCGTTTGGCGATTTCGAAATCTCTGCATATTTCAAAGAAAATGCTTGGTGGATCTTTTTCAATTTTTTTCGTGACTTCATCACCAATGAGGCACTTTATCAACTTCATGTAGCTTTCGTCAACAGCGACGCCTCCCCAGTTTCCACCAGTGGCCTTCAGAAGTTCTTTTACAGTGCCATCCTCAAGCACTTCATGAGCGGTTATGTCAATCGTCCCTCCTACAAAGTATGTAATGATATAATATCATATTTTATACAATATTGTGAACATTGTATTCTAACCTTGTTATTTTATTTTTATTCTAGTCTTCATATGAAGCTCGAAATTTCATCTGGGTATGGATATGAAGGTAAATTATTTTATGGGTGTGAATAAACTTTTTTAATACTCGTATAAATGTCATTTGAAGATAAATAAATGGAGAGATAGATTTTTTCTAATGTAAATGAATGAATGAAAAAATTGAAAACCTGAATCGCAGTAGCTGTCAGAAATGAGAAATTGTGCTCTTTCAAAACGAGACATGACGTTATACTATACAATGTATATAATTAACTTTATGACATTACCACAGAATCATCCATAGTTCATAAATTACAAAAAAAGTTAATAAAAGGAAACAATTTCTTATTATAAAAACTACAAAACAAATGATATTTTTAAAAAAAATAATTGTTATTTAAGCAATAACTATCCAAGAAAAAGTAATTTAATTGTGATTGAAACCAAATAATTTCATAGTAATTTTAATTTAATAAACTACTTTTAAAATAAATTACCACATGACTCAAACAATGTTATCTCCTTCGTCAATTTTCATTTATGTTTATTGATTGTTCAATAATACAATATTACCCCCGCGTCCACAACAATATATTTTGATCCAGGAGCAAATGTTTGAAAACTTTCTCCCTCTTTGCCATCAATTTTCTTCTCCACAGGTAAATGTTTCACAAACAATGCTGCGGCTTCTGGTTCCAGAGCTATGGTAAGCATTTCTGAGTCAATCAACACCAAGAACATATAGTATTATACTTACATGCACTGTATTATCAACTAAATAAGTAAATAAATAAGTAAATTATTTGATAGGTTTTCTAATATACATGTACATAAGAAAAAATACATTTCTTTTAACAGAAATATTTGAATGATAGATCAATGCACATTAATTGTACGTATTCATAATATTACTAGTTATTTCAAAAACTCATAGTTTGAATAAACGATACCGTAATTGCCGCAGAACGCATTAAGGTTTTGGCCGGGTCTGACCAAATAGCAGGCACCGTAACAATCCATTTGATTTCGTTTAATTTAAGACTTGTGTGCCGCTTCTGGCACTCATCTACTAAAGAATCCTTCAGATATTTAATTGACTCAGAAAAGACTGTCAAAGCTGGCATGGATTTTCCAGTTTCATCCTCAATAACCAGGTTTTGATCGCTGGACTAGATGAATAAAGTAAATAAATAGTTACATGAGTTTGGTTAAAATCTAATATTTCTCTCAATATGAAACCATCATTCTAATTGAAAGTCTTGGTTGAAAAAATACCTTTAATGTGTAAAGTGACATCTTAAATCTTTTGAAAAAATACCAGTCTCTATATTCATCGTCAATAATCAGATCAAGGTATTTTGCTTCAGCCTCAAAGCCAAATTTGCTAAATTTCTTTTCTTTGGTGAAAAGAATGCATGTTGACGTCTTGTTGTACATCATTGTACTCGAAGGGTCCACCCACTGCTTTAGATATGCCTTTGTAGGATCTCTTGTGAAATCGTTCCTTGTTGAAAAGGCATATCCAGAATATGTTGTGCCGAAGTCTATTGCTGCCACCAAAAGATAGTCGTCCTGTTTAGCCGTCGCCATGATATCTTGATACTTTTATGTATACATCTGAAAAAAAGGTTACTAGTAAATCGTTTTCTTTCATTCCTGAATGTAAACGGGAAAACATTCTTCGCTGAGAATGATTAACTTTAGATTATGATGGAATGAGCATTTTAAGCTCTTTGTTGAAAAAAGTGTTAAATGTGATTAATATACTTAAATAAAGTCTTCTTTATAAACAAAAAATGATGCTATTTTCTATAAAAACTTTAAATATGGCATAATGTTTAACAAACTATAAAATCTTACATCAATCATTGTAAATTATACTGAAGAAAATTGCTGAACAATTTTGAATTATTGCTAGTGCTCTCAAGTGCTAGCAACTACATTAGTCTATTTAGGTGGCAGAGGATAGTTTCGGATTAAGTACCGTTCAAAAATGAGAAAAATAGAAAAACCTAAGTTTTGAATGCATATATTAGGTGATTTTATTGCTGGATACTTTATGTACATGTATGCATTTGGATGGAATTGGTGGCTTTGTATATCTTATTGATATATGACACCTTAGTGTCACTACATGTACTTATGGAATAGAAGTACGGGGAAATTCAAGTACGGAACTAAAATAAAAAATTACTCATCCGGGATTTCCTCAGGAAAGCGGGGTGGGTTAAAAAATAGTAGTTTGAAAAGTAGTAGTTGATCCAATATCTCTTGCTGTTCAGTGGTATGTACAGGTATTAATCTGCATTTTGTTAGCGTAGGGTATTAGCACTGGCATGGAAGTTGTTACGAATCTGGCGAAATAGTGAAAAGAGGCTAAATTTTCATTTTTCATATCTCTCGAGAGATGACACATTAAGTTTAAAACCCGGCTGTGAAGTCCCAGTGTAAGCTGCCATTGATAAACTGGTGGTCTGGCAAATGACGCGATTTCTAAATACAGATACATGTATGTTAGATGTAAACAAAACTGCTTAAAGAATGAGCGATCTGTCTCATAATCAAACAAAATATTAACAGGCCATCCTAAAAAAAACTACACAAGAATCATAAAAAGTCAGAGAGACAAAATCGCTTTGGTAGTGGTGGGTCTTCAAAATACATGTAGTCATCTAGGCTATTGCGTAAAGCATCGACAGAGCGGCGCATGTGTATTAAAATGTACTGAACATGGCATCGAAAACGATCAGCCAAGGCGTGGATCCATGAATTTACAGAAAACGAAATCAAAGTGAAAACATTTACACAAATACTCGCATTAAATGCATAAATACAGCTGGTATGAATTGATGGCGAAACTTTACTTTTGTGTATACTTTAGTCATTCGATTACTTGCTGTCGTTTTTGAAGTAACACAAATCTATTCATCAAATGCTATTTCGAGGGGGAAAAAAAAAGAAATCAAAAGCACAAGTTTAGCAGAGACATGCATAAATGTCTGTGATTTAAGAAACCACAGGATTGGATGATCATAAAGAATCATTGTGAGCATTTTAACGCATGTCTGCTCTCTGCTTTGTTTCTTTAAAAATAAATATCAGAAACACAATATTGTTGTCCCTGCATAAAAGATACAATTTCTTCATCTGATTCGCATTTTAAAGATTTATAATTAAATCATCTGCAATCATTTTCGAATTCTTTATGTCATTTTAAATTGCATTGTTGGTTAATGGGGGAAAAGATAACAAATCACCTCCTATTCTTGAAATAAAGCCAACATTAGTAAATAGACATATTATTACCTGGACTGTCCTACAGCGGCTTAAAAATTTGAATCTTTTTAGATAATTTGTAAATGCTTAATTTTAGCTGATAACGTTTAAATTTTATTACTTACCTCTATTTAAATTCATTTGAGAGTTATTTCTTTAGAAAACCATATGTTTAAAAGTAGGCTTTTTTTTGTATTGCAAGAAAAGTTACATCAAACTGCATGATGACATTTTTTTCACTTTTCTATTCTATTTTTTTTTTCAGTAGCATGTACATGTACTTATATATAGCGTTAAAGGTTAAATCTGGACAGTAGAAGGTTTTGATGTAAGAGTAGCTCATTTTCACCTTTATATCCCAAGTGACTCGATGACCAATTAACTTAGGAGAACGAGACTAAGGAAAATCTTTGGAAAACAATTGAGGGCCAGACTAATTTAAGTTAGCGCTTTAAAACTTCTTGGTTACTGTTTTATACATCTGCTTGTATAACAATTGTTTACAAATTTTACGAATACTGGTTAGTGGTTATATTTTTTAATACATTGTACCAAACAATATTTGAAATGAATTGAAAATATTTTCACACAGGTTAAATATTACAGGCACGTGTCCTCAGAAGGGCCACACCATTCCAATTTATTTAAACAATCTTTTCCTTTTTCAATTGCTAACTGAAAGCCCCCCCTTTTCCCCACTCTTTTTGTTGAAATGGGATTTTCGAGTTTGAACAATCTCCTTTTCTTACTGGACAAAGATTGTTCAAGTAAGTTGTATTTTTTTTTGACTACCCCCCCCCCCCCAAAAAAAAACGATTCAGCTGTGAAAAAATGTTTCATTCCACTGTTTATTTTGTGACATTAATGACGCGAAAGAGATGACATTTCAGGCTTTCTGGAAAGCCAAACTTGTTTCCTAGACAAAGATTGTTCAGGTAAGATGTAAGTTGTAATTTTTTTTTTGACTACCCACCTCCCCTTAAAACGATTCTTTTGCCTGTAATAGCTGAGAAGAAATTTTACATTCCACTGTTTATTCTGTGACAGTAATGAAGCCCAAGGGATGACATTTCAGGCTTTCTGGGAAGTTAAACTTGTGAAATTTTGAGATTGTCTCTGTGATTGTCTCTGTGATTTGGAGTAAGTTGTAAGTGTTTTGTTTCTTAATGCTTTTTGGAGTAAGTTGTAAGTGTTTTGTTTCTTAATGCTTCAAATCCTGCAAGGGACTAGACCATGCTATTGTTACATATAGAGAGAATTTAAAATACATGTATTCCAATGCACATTTTACAAGCAGTTCAATATTAAGAAAAACGTTTTGTTTGAACCCCCCCCCCCCAAAAAAAAAAAAACTGTCTTCTGCCACCTTTACTGGAATATGCATGTCGACTTCACGGTCATTCGTAACTACTCGGCCATTTTCCGAGGGATAAATAGCTTAAGTTTCATATGGACTCCCAATTGAACCTTTTTCATGTCTTTATTTTATCATATTGCCTTGCTTATACTGTTTTTCAACATGATTAAAACTTTGTATTTGCTCCACCAATCATATTTGTTTGAAACATTGTAGGCGTGTTCAAGCTTGCACATGCGCTACAAACAAATTGGCATTGATGATAATTTTTCTAACGCATACGTGTTCTATCCTTCTGACAAGCAAAATGGGTAGACATTTTAAAAGAGAACAGAAATCTAAAAATGCTCTTTTACGAGTACGATCTATCTCTGCTCGTAACTTGCAGCTGAATAATTTCGAGAAAACTGGAATCCAAGTTTTAAACTTGTCAAAACATTGTTTGGCACGTACTGAACAATCTCTTCTTAGTGAAGAACTAAAATTTATACCAAGTCCTAAGTCTTACAATTCCAAAAACATTGTACTAAGAGATTTTGACGAATTTGTACGAAAATTAAGGTGCAAATATTTGTTCAGCAATTCCGATGATAACTTATTGCATCCTTTTAGACAACGCTCAGATTACAAACCAGAGCACACCTGTGATGCATTAGAAAAGTATATCGATAAGACTAAACTCGAATTAACATCAATGCCAATCAAACGTCTTGAAGACAATCTCACTAAACATGAGAGGGAAGCATTTGTCCCATTAAAAAGTAATCTTGGGATTGCATTTTAAAAGACAGACAAGAGCAACACAGTTGTTGTAATGGACAGAGATCAATATATCTCAGAAGGTATGAGACAACTCGATTCTGCCTATTATGTCGAGACAGAAAAACCTGATTTAGAAGCTCTACATCAGAGCATCAAGTCTGAAGTTTTTTAGATGTATCAAAACAAAACTTTAGACAAGGAAATTTATCGGTTTTCAAGCACAAATAAAAATGTCAATTTGAAATGTGCTTCCTAAAATACATATAAAATAAACAAACAAGTGCTTGATGCAGTTTTAAAAGGCCAATGCAGCCTCCGAAAATTCCACCTGGTCGGCCAATTATCTCTCAATGCTGCACACCAACGGAAAATGTAGGTCATTACTGTGATCATTTCCTAGTGCCCATTGTTCAGAAACAAAAAAATCATACATCAAAGACACGTCGGATTTTATACAAAAAATCGAATCTCTTATTGTACCTGAAAATGTCATTCTGGTTACTTATGATGTGACCAGCATGTATACCAACATGGAATTTGATGAATTACTACATTCTGTCGAGAAAGCATTTTTAGCACACAATTCTAATCTAGAATTACCTCGACCTTGAAGTTCTGATCTTATCTTTATTCTCAGATGTATACTTGAAAATATTTTTTTCGAGTTCAACGGACGATACTACAAAAAAATAATAGGCGCGGCGATTGGGACACTCCCGTCACCAGAAATTACAGATATACGTATGAAAGACATCACTGATGATGTAATATCTAAATTTCAACATGCCAACAAACTTATTTATCGTGGTAGATTCAGGGATGACGGCTTTATTTTATTTAATGGAAGCCTGGATGATATAAAAGAATTTTTTGACATAGAAAACTCTTGTCATAAATATTTGAGATTTACTTACGAAATATCTCACACCAGTGTCAATTTCTTAGACACTACCATTTACAAAGGAACAGGATTCTCAGATAACCAGCGCTTAGACATTCGCTCATATATCAAACCTACTAACAGCTTCCAATACTTGCACAGGCAAAGTGCTTTAAGGGCCAAATAAAGGAGAATGTACCAGACTCCTGAGAAATACTAGTGATCAAGCTGTACTGCAAACTATCTTTAAAGATTTCAAAACTCATCTCGAAAAAAGAGGTTATAAACATTCAGAAATTGAACCTATTATGCAAGAAACTATGTCTGCAATTAGAATGGATCTTCTCAAAAAACCAAAGAAGAAAAATAAAAAGGCTGTACCCAACGTTTTGGTCACCAAGTTTAACCCTTGTATAAAAAGGTTAAGGAAACGACTTATGAAATATTGGGATTACATACAAGATGATGAAGTATGCAAAGACTTTTTCACAACAGCCCCTATGGTTGCATTCGTTGTAGCAACCTCTAATGATAAAACGCCGCTTAATGATACAAATATCATTAAGCGTTGCAATTGCAACACTTAATGCCATAAATTATTGCATAAATAGTAGACATTCTCAACCGCTAATGCTTAATCGCCGCTTAATGATAGAATTATATCATTAAGCATCACAAATGCAGAGTAACACTGACGCTTAATGAAACAAGCAAATATCTACATAATCGACGGCTAATGATACAAGTAGTGTATCATTAAGCGCTGCAGTTGCACCCTTTAATGATAAAAAAAAAATCACACCCCCCCCCCTCCCAATCCGGATCTTGTCATGCAAAAAATTGTCATTTGTGTGAATATGTGATTTTTTAAAATTATTCTTTTTTATCTAGCATACTTCATTTCTAACAGATCTTTACAGGTGAGATATTTTATCAGAAACCCCTTCCCCCTTCTGATAAAACTGGATACTGTGGGTCTTATACATTTCGATTCGAGTGAATTTTCTTCTAATTTTCATCTCTCTTTGGCATATCCAATGTATTTTCAGAATAAAAGCGATACTTACGGAAATAGACTTGGTCGATGGGAATTGAATCGATTAATTATTATAGTATAATAGGAAGACATGCTCTATTGCACTGGGTCCAGAAGGGGGGTATCAATTCAAACATAAAAGTTTTATAGATACTTCTTTTTAACATGTTAATTCGAAATTGGCATGCTATATCTTTTTCCAAGAATACCCAACCATTAATTATTATGCATATTCCAGTAAAACCAGGCAAATGACCATGCTCTAGAACGCTAGCATCAAAAATGGCTGTTTTTATCGCTAGTGCTCTGGTTTAGAAATATGCTTGTTCATATTATACAATTATGGAATGGGCATGAGGGAAATAGCATTCTTTCTTTATTTCCTCCGAAGCGGAGGATTCAAATGAACAAATACATGTATCTAAAATTTTGTTAAATATCTTATGCATCAATACATAGATAATTAATAACATGTTTAAAAATGAATTATTATACCTCTACTAATTTTTTACTGTATATAATTATTAATCGATATATTTTGCTGAATTCCTGAAAATCACTATAAAAAGAATGATTCCCTGCAAAAAGATGTGTCAGTTTGATGAACTGATACACACCTATTCGGAACACCCAGCAATTTCTTTTAAGCATACGAAATGTTCCCATGTCTCAAATAAAATCATGAATTTTCATAACGCAGCTCTGTTAATATAGCATATAAGGAGGTGGGGCCTAATTCATACGGAAACTTTGACTCTTGTTAACTGTGACATCAACATGGTCAACTAATGTTCACTGAAAGCTAGACAGATCACGTAACTTTGTCACAAAGTAAATTGTTTATAAAGTTGCTTGCAGATACATCAGTATTATAGACGATTGATTCAAATGAAAAGACCTCGTATTGAATTTATTTATCTATTTTAAATTTTGAGTAATCAGGGACCCGTTTTACAAAAAGAACTTACGACTAAGACCAAAAAATTTTAGTTGATTGTAAAATTTTGCATAAATAATGATTCTGGTTAAAATTTCCACCATAAAAAAAAACTTACTACATTCCTTTCAAAAAGATGAAAACCATTTTCAATACAATGTAAATTTGAAAGTAATAAACAGAATTAAGTTTGGGTCTTAGCCGTAAGTTCGTTTGTAAAACGGGCCCAAGGATTTCAATTTTGCACCTTATAATTGCTCTGCATATAAAATAGAATTGCAGTTACGGTTTTTGATATAGTCTAACTTTGGTATCCGTACAATAAAAAAAAGTTAAAGTATATAATCGAGATACTAAGCAAGGTTCCAGTTCCCCAAGAGCAAGACTATTTCCGAGGCTCTATTATAATTTGATTTCACAGATATTTTAAAGATTTGCCGTGCTCATCATTTTGCTATATGTACATTCCACGTTAGTTTGTTTATGGAGTGTGTAGAAAGCGACGGCATTCAAGACACTTCGACACAAACGGGGGATCAGAAGGTTAGAGTATGCATTCTATTTTGACTTCTCAAACGTTGAACGCTGTGCAAGTGTAAAGCGTAAGCGAAAATCAAAACTTCACACTCACATTGAACAGAAGCTATTGCAATTGCTCTTCCATTAATTGTAATTTACTTGAAGGATAATACGGGAATTTTGAAATATAAATCACATTTGTAGTCAAGGCAAGGAGTTAAAAAAATGTTAATATAAGCACTGAATCATTAAATGTTTGAAAGATGTAGTCTCATAACTGCAACGGTGGGCGCAAACAAATCTTCATAGCGCGCGTTAGCGCGTGTCTCAATTCCTTTATTCCGCACAGTTGCAGTTATGAGACTACATCTTTCAGAAAATAATGACTCAATGCTTGAATAAATTAATGCTTAAATAATTCGCATGATTTTGACATTGCATGTGAAATGTTTTGACGACATAGTTACTTTGCTAATAACATTACGTCATAGACTACTTAAACGCTCCGCCCACTGAGCATTTTAATTGGTTTAAATTATTTATGAATATTAATGAAGGAGTAGTCCCAGGGAGTAGCTCTAATTTTACACGGAGTAGTTCTCAGACGGGGGAAGTAGAATCATCTCATCGGGGAAATAGACAGTTATATTGTATTCATTATCTATCTATCTATCTATCTATCTATATAAAATACATGGTTACTGTCTTGAAATATAAGCGATATTTGTGCGAGGGTAAGAAAACGTGATAGAGGGCGAGGCTGGCCGAGGCCTCGATCACGTTTTCGACACGAGCCCAAATATCGCTTATATTTCAAGACAGTAACCATGTATTTTGTTTATCCTGCAACATATTTTACTTGACCTCCAAAACGAGCTATTTTCAACTGATTTAGGTACATCTCTGCAGTTGAAACGTAGACGCCATGGCGTAAACATTGCAATATACATGACGTCACAGTGCTTTTAGAACGTCGGAATACATGCACGAGGCTTTATTAGGGCATTGACCGAATAAAGCTTTGGTTAATTAGGTTACCTTTATTAGGTCAATGGAAGTGGTAGTTGCAGGATAAATATATATATAAAGCACTAAAAATGACCAACGACACGAACAATAATAATCAAATTTTCGGGACGACCTGTCCCTTCCTCAGGACAAAGAAGAAAGTTAAGAAGTCATAAAAACAAAGGAAATAGAGAAACAAAAACAAATAGCACTGCTACTAAACTACTAAACACTAAATTTTTACATTGTTACATGTTTAATTTGAAGCTTATAAACAGTTGTGAACAAAGAAATCCGGAGCGCTATGAATTGCGTCCGGTCTATCGGATGTACTCTGGTGAAGTGTGATTTACATAATTGAACGAATTAATTATCGCTAATTAATCTTGGTCGTAATTAATTAGCGATAATTAATTCGTTCAAATTTGACATTATTATTGTTCGTGTCGTTGGTCATTTTTAGTGCTTTTTAAAAATTTCCATCCGTGACCTTGTATCTACTTAGTAGATCCGACACTTAGGATATACAGTGTTGTTGGTTTTTAGTGCTTTATATATATATATATATATATATATATATATATATATATATATATATATATATATATATATATATATATATATATATATATATATATGTCAACGAATATTCGAGTACTCGACTATCGTTCGATTATACAGACTATCGACTAAAATTTCTTTAGTCGGTTATTCGTTAGAAATGTGTTACCTAAAAGTAATTTTAAATTCAAGGTAATAAACTTGGATTCGCCCATTTCATTTATTTACAGATCAATGTTCTCGTAAGTAAAACTCAGGATATGGTTTAACTGTTCAAAGGAAATTATTTGTATGTCGATTATGTTCGGCATATATGCCTCCAAAATCTACAGTTGTATACTTTAAAAGATGTCAGGATGGAAAAATAGTTAAAAGCACGTTATCAAGGTTATATGAAACTGAACTTGTATTCTGCAATGGAATATCAAATATGATGTATCATATGCCGAATCCGTCAAACATACATGTAGTAAACACAGTCTTTGTTTCACCTGAAATTCCGTAACATCTGACGTAATGCAACTGTTCATAAAGAATAATTAAACAGCTGTTACAAAATTGTAAGTACATGTAAATTGGGGGACAATTATGAACGTAATTAAATGGTGTTTCTTTCTGATATTAATATCATGCAGTCTTTTTAAGATTGTATTGATTATTTGCACAAAATGTCATAATTAAAATTTATCGCAAGCTCTCTCTCTGTTTTTATAAGAGGCATGCTTTAATTGTTTACCAGTCAAAGATCACTAACACGACACATAGAAAATGGCTACAATTTACGGGTACATGTACTATCGTTATGAAAAAAAGGACAAATGCGAGCGTTTGATATCCTGCATTTAGATAAAATGTGAGGTAATTATTATATTAATTTTGATATCAAATACATTGGATAAATGTAGATGTACAGTATTTATTGTACTACGTAAATGTTTACGATTCAGAAATTGGCTGTATAATGGTGATAGCGTAGGTTAAATATTTTACAACTTTTACAACTAGTCTATATATATATATATATATATATATATATATATATATATATATATATATATATATATATATATATATATATATATATATATATATATATTAAAAGGAAAATAAATAACACCAGGTGCCTGTGTAGAAATGGAATAAATCTGTGGTCCTATGATTATAGTTTTGAAATTTTAATGAGTTTAATTTCGAAAATGTTATTTAATGAGAATATCTGATACTCCCTCAGAACCCCTTTTTGATAATTTGCACGGCTTCTCTTAGAATTACAGTTAAGAAACATTTGTGTTGCGGATAATTAATAAGCAATCATTTGAACAATGCTACAGATATCAAGTTTTGAATTCGCGCCTTGGAAGAAGTAAAATATTTACCATTCGGAGCAGCAAAGAATTCATAATGATATTTTAATAAACACAAAATTGCAGCATAAAACACATCTGGTCTATATAGAATATTGGCTTTTATAAATTCAAGTTTTTCATTTTCGAAAGATATTAGAAACTCATATACATATATATTATAAATACTCAATCTTTCCATGAAACAACAACACATTGTGAAAAGGCACATTAATTATTGCTTCAAAAACAATTTCTTGCTCTTTTTAGTATTACAAAAAATAATATTGACCTCAATCTCTGTGTCACTGAACATCATCTGAACTCTTATATTTCCTTTGTGTTCCTCGCCATTAAAAGATATCTTTCCGATCAAGGAACAGTCATCCTCATCAACATACGTGGGGTTTAGTAAAGTCGACGTGAATACGCGAATATTGAAGTTTCCATCATCAGTTACGTAACCTTCGTCACTTTGATACTTTCCCACGGTAATGGTTTCATCTATTTCCACATGTCTGCTAAAGGAATCTTTACACCTAACCACCCCCTTTGTCAGTATCCTATGTTTCTCATCATGGATTTGAGGATCAAATATCCCGTCCACTGCAATACCGTAGGTATATTTGCTTTTTCTCTCTGCGATAAGACTTGAATCATGACCAAAGATAACAGCTCCTCTTAACACGGACCAGGCAGCTTCCTGAGGAATGATGATTCGTTTCTCTGAAAACTTTTCACGGATCGCTTGGAAAAGCATTGGAGATTCTGCAAAACCACCGACTAGCAAAACAGTTCCTATATCTTTTCCATCCTTTGTTTGAAAAAGAGTAGATATATGGCATAGAATGTTACTAATTGATGAAGCGAAAAAGCTCTCAACTGTGCTAGATTCTAATCGTAGTTTATCCCCCATAAACGAAACTTTTGTTGACTTTCCCTCCAAAAGCTCCACAGTAGTGACCTTCCTTAAGGATTTTCCAGGATAAACAGACTCATATATATCCGATAAATCGGATGGGATGCGAACATTGACTTTGACAGTGGACCCAGGTTTTACTGTACGCTTTGCAATTTCAAATTCTCGAGATATTTCATACAACAAACTTCGCCTTTCTTTCCTAATTTTTCTCATTACAGTTTCTCCAACCATACTTTTCACAAAGTCCATGTAATTTTCATCAACTTTTGTGCCTCCCCAATTTCCACCAGATGCTTTCAGAATTTCTTTCACTTTTCCATTTTTTAAAACCTCGTGTGCTGTTATATCAATAGTTCCACCTGAATGAAATATACAAAAAAAATTGTACATTTAGATAAATTTCTAATTGGCATAAAGAATTAAAAAGGACATTATTTTCTAAAAATTCGGGGCTCTAGAGATATGCTGAAAGGTATATTTTTGAAAAATATTATTATGTTGTAATCTCCAGTCGGTAAAAAAGATAATTATGAATAAAAGAATTAAATGACTAATTTCATACAAAAAATCCTCCACCATAAAATCAAGCAATTTAAATTCTCTTCATAAATATCTATTTACAAATTCAACAAATTTTAGATCCTAATTTTCCAAAAAGAACAAGGAATGGCAAGGGTTTTATATAGCATCCTTTTGAATGGACCTCACAACAATACGTGATATTTTAAGATAAAATATTTCTACTGATGCCTATATAAAAAAAAATAAGTATGTTTCAGAAGAAAAGAAAAAAGATACTCAAGTCATGTATTTTAATTTATTTTTTTTCTGAATTTTAGTAGCTTTCATGATTTTCAGGATTTCAGCAAACATTGCTTGTATATTTGCATATTAAATAAATTTTATGCATTATCATTAAGTACATCTTCCCAACTTGATAATTTCTGACTGGTAGATATTTTTATTAAGTCAGCACATAAAAGAGCACTTTAAATGAGTAACTCTAAATAAGTTAACAACGTTCCTAAGCCCTCTTTATTACTTGCTTAACATGTTCATCAGACGCAATAATGTCAACAAGGAAATTTGCAAATAAGTTTTTAGATTTTTTCCTCCTTTCGAGAATCAAATTAAGACAGGCTATATATACCTTGTCAGTTGTATGAAACAGATTGATTTGGAAATAAACACTCAAAAAAGTTACCAGTTTGAGTAAGCTAATTATTTCTTTGATTTATGCTTTTGCAAATATTCTCGACTACTCTGTTGACATAAATAAAACACAAGAAAATGACATTTGACATCTAATGATGAAATGAATAAAATTACCGCCGGCATCAACTACTATGTATTTTGATCCTTTTGAAAATGTCTGGAAGGTTTCTCCAATCTCTCCCCCAACCTTTCTGTCGACTGGTAAGTACTTCACAAAGATAGCAGCAGCTTCTGGCTCAAGGGATATTGTAAGCATATCAGAACTTATTCCTGCCTAATGAAACATGAGCCATTTAAATCGCAGACTAATTCATACAGGTTGCATAAATCAAAAATAACTTCGAGTATGGATTGCAAAATGCGACTTGCATCCGAGTGTAAAAAAATTCATAAATAAATAAGAAATGTACGACAAAAAAGGAATTTTTCACGTAAACTATTAATTATTGATTATAAATCAACCTGGTATATACATCCTTATCACGTTGAGTTGACAGGCGCGGATCATCAGATCAATCGAGACGCAAACCGTTTCGTTTGATCTGATGATCTGCGCCTGTCAACTCAACGTGATAAGGCACTTCTGATCAAGTTACTGCATATTATAATGATATATTTATTATATACCCCTCTATCATTAGTAAATACAATAAAAGAAAAGCGTTTGGGATCAATTATACGATTATATGAATACATTTTCAAAAATATTTTGACACGCAAGAAACCAGAAGTCTCTGACGAGACTGTAGCTCTACTGGTTGTATTTATAAAGGAAGATAAAAGTTGCACTTGGACTTGAAACTTTGCAACAGCAATAATAGAATAATGATCCCTAGTTTAGTCTCTTTTGTGGCAAGATTTATTATTATATCATACTAAAACTGTAGGAGGAGTAGCCTTTTAAAACAATTTTACAGAAATTTTGATTTAAGTAACCATGGCAACATCATTCAACAAAATCAAAAAACAATAACACCAATTATGTATCTCTGTAGTCTACTTGTATGCTACATTATACTGAAATCAGACAAAAAAGTGTAGGAGGTGTAGCGTTTTGAAAGTATTTCAAGAAAATTTATATTTTTAGTAACCATGGCAACACTGTTCATCGAAATCCGAAACTGGTACAGAGAATTATGTATCTTAGTGTAGTTTACTTGTGTGCTAAGTAATACTAAAATCAGACCAAAACTGTAGGGGTAGCATTTTGAAGGTATTTCAAGGAAATTTCTATTTTTAGTAACCATGGCAACAATGTTCATCGAAATCAGAAAATCAAAACAAAGAATTATGTATCTTAGTGTAGTCTACTTGTTTGCCGAGTTATACTGAAATCAGATCAAAACTGTAGGAGGAGTAGCATTTTGAATGTTTTTCACAGAAATTTCTATTTTTAGTAACCATGGCAACACCGTTCATCGAAATCAAAAACCGATATACAGAATTATGTATCTTAGTATAATCTACTTGTGTGCCAAGTAATATTGAAATCAGACCAAAACTGTAGGAGGAGTACCATTTTGAAAGTATTTCAGAGAAATTTCTATTTTTAGTAACCATGGCAACACCGTTCATCGAAATCAAAAACCGATACACACAATTATGCATCTTAGTGTAGTCTACTTGTGTGCCAAGTAATATTGAAATCAGACCAAAACTGTAGGAGGAGTAGCATTTTGAAAAATTGTTTACAGACGGACGGACAGACAGACAGACAGACGGACGGACGGACGACGGACACCTTACTATCACATAAGCTCTTCTGGTCTGACCAGTAGAGCTAAAAAACGTGTTGTATACTGAGTACTATGTCATCAATTTCAGTCATCAGTTTCAGGAACGGTTGATATGGATTCAGAAAACCACTGTGGGGTGATTCGGAAAGTCGGATCACAACGTCATTTTAATGTGTGTAATAAGTAGTACAACAGAGTGATACATAGTAGGGTATATAATAAAACATAATATTACCTTTATAGCTGCTGTTCTCATGAATGTTTTTGCTGGATCAGACCAGATTGCTGGTACAGTAAGAACCCATTTGATATCATCAAGTTGTATTTCCGTGTTTTGCTTCGTACATTCCTCTAACAGTGAATCCTTGAGATATCGTATGGACTCAGAAAATACAAGCATTGCTGGAAGCGTCTTTCCATTCACGTCCTCAACTAACACTTCTTCATCACTGGACTGGAACAAAAAGAAAATAAAGAGTATATCAAAGAAAAGGCCTATGGGCCAAAATGAGTCATCTTGATTATGTTATTTTTTCAGAACAATGCTCTCACCCTACCCACTGATGGCCTTAGGGATGGGGCTAAAAATATCAAAATAGGTGGTATCTTTAAAAATCGTTTTCTTTTTCCTGGACATCAAGCAATCAAACTGTTGGCGTGATTGTAATAAGGATTTAGCCCTCTACAAAAATTGTGAAATTCATGGCCAAAGGGCAAAAGGGTCAGGGGTCTGGAGTTAGGTCAATTATCTATTGATTATAAATTGAAAATGCATTAATTCTTTAAAAATTGTCTATCCTCCTGTATATAAAGCAGATAAATTAGGTGCATGCATATGGTTAAAATAATCAAAAGTACCTCTTCCAAAATTGTGAAAGAACAAGGTACAGTTTCAATACAAATCTTGCCCATTTTTTTCAAAAATATGAAAGTGATGTAAGAAATTAAAACTCATGCTCTCTGAGTTGTTGAAATTCCATGCAGTAAGAATATACAAATCGTTTTTCTTATATGACTTCTTAAAGGCTAATTGCAACGTCATAAACGTGTGCATTTTCCCGTATTTTCTTTGAAAGTTCAGTTCACGGTAGCTCAGTCGGTAGAGCGCTTGCTCCGTGATCGGGAGGTCATATGTTCGAATATCGGCCGCGACTGACCTAAGTCGATAAAAAATGGGTAGCAACTGTTCCTTCGCCATGCGCTCAGCACTTTGAAGTGAAAGTTGCGGGTCCTTCGGATGAAACCTTAAAAACCGAGGCTCCGTGTCACGGCAGGCGTTGGCACGATAAAGATCCCTCACTGCTCAATGGCCCTGAGAGCCGAGTAAAGGTCAAAATTTGAATCCCTTCACCGGTATATGGTGACGTCTCTATATGAGTGAAAAATTCTCGAATTGGATGTAAAACAACATACAATTAATCAATCAATCTTTAAAAGTTGCAGAAGACATCAGTTTCAGTGAATATTTCTCTCAGATATAGAGCACATGCATCGCCCACAAAGATTTTCAGATTTTTCAAAGGATTTTACACAAAATATTCAAAAATTGCAGAGGGCGAAGGCTGTAGACACTGTTTTCTTAAGAACAAGAACCCCAGAAATGAGTCATTTTGAGGCTTTTTATGTTAAAAACTTAGAAATGGACCAATTTAATGACGTCATATTTCCAGAATGGTCCTCCTTCGTGCCGTATTCTTTCATGATTTATTACATTCATATACTCAACTCATATTTAAGCCAATTCCATAACTTTTTAAAAACATTAAATTCTAAGGGCACAATAAAGCCCAAACTCTACCTTCTCCTTTGTAGCCCCAGGATCAAGGGTTCATTGAGAGAGAAGAGGGGGCTGTAATGAAAGTGCATTATTTATTTCAAAATCTTCTTCTCTGCTCCAGGGTGTTAAATAAACCAAGTGCATACTTATAATGAACAAGGATACTTATTCCAAAATTGTAAATTCCATGGTCTCTGGGTCAGGGGTTATTGTATTAGCTCAGGGCTCTATTGATTACTGAGTAAATAGATTGATTAATTGATTATAGGTTAACCCAGACGGCAATATTTCAGCCACATTTCCACGGTTGGTTATATAGGGAAAATGCATCAATTCATTGAAAATCTTCTTCTCTTCTCTTGGGTATTTAGCAGATAAACTGAATGCATGATTACGATTATCAAGAGTGCCTCTTCGAAAATTGTGAATTTTGTGGCCCCAGGGTCAGAGGTTCTTTGGAGGGAAGGGGGCTCTATTTATTACATAGTGAAAGTACATTATTTCTTTGAAAACCTTTTTCTCTGCCCTTGGCTATTAAACAAACAAACAAAGTGCTTAGATATGATGATAAAGCGTGCTCTTAAAAATTGTGAATTCCCTGGCCACTGGGTCAGGGATATTGGGACAAGGCTCTATTGATTAAACAGTGAAATTTATTATTTCTATGAAAATCATCTACTCTGCTCCTTAGTATTAAATAAACCAAGTGCATGTCTATAATGAGCAAGAATGCTTCTTCCAAAATTGTGAATTTAATGGCTCTTTGGTCAGGGGTTCTGGTGTTAGGGCAGGGTTCTATTGAGTACTGTAAAATCACTTTTTTTTTCGAGGTGTCAAATTTTCTTGGTTTATGGGAAATATCTTTTGGTTCCTGAGGATTTAAATTGTAGTGTTCAGATGTTACATTGAGGGGGGGGGATGAATTCGTGGATCTCTCCAAACCACGAAAAAGGAAATTAAACCCCCACGAAAATAAGTTACTTTACAGTATATATTTGCCCTATTGTGGCAATACCCTGATTTCAACGATTCATAGCCTTGTTATTCTTGAGAAGATTTCTTTAAAAAAAACAAACTATTTATTCCCATTATATACTTTGATCCCCTACTGTGGCTCCCACTAACCCTGGGCCATAATTTGAGCAAACTTCAATCTGCACAAAATGAGGATACTTGCATATAAATATGACTTATCATGTCCTTGTTATTTTTGAGAAGAACTGGGCTACCTTCTCTAAATAAAGTATAATTATTATTTTTAAGAATAATTTAAGAGAATTTTCTTATATTATTCAGTGTAAAAATTTGATATCCTATTATGGCCACAATTCTTCCCCTGAAGGTAGGGGGGGGGGGGGGCTATTGTTTGTTAAAAATTGGATCTACCCTTCTTTTAAGTTTTATCTTTTCTTGCCCAGTGGTTTTTAGCTCACCTGAATCGAAGGGTGCCCGGCGTTGGTCTGTTGTCTGTCGTGTATCTTCTGTAAACTTTTCACATTTTCAACTTCTTCACAAGAACCTCTGGGCCAGAAAAGACGAAATGTAAAAGTTTTATATAGGAGATACCTTTAAAAATCTTCTTAAGAACAGTATGATTAGTCATATTAATACAGAAGCATCCCCAGGTAGTGTAGACTGAAAATTGTTCAAATCATGACCCCCGGGGGTAGTATGGGGCCACAACAGGGAATCAAAGTTTTACGTTGGTATATATACAATTGTAGGAGATATCTTTAAAGATCTTCTTCTCAAGAACAGCGTTGCCATGATTAATCATATTAATATAGAAGCATCCTCAGGTAGTTTAGATTCAAAATTGTTCAAATCATGACCCTTGGGGCTTGGATGGGGCCAAAACAAGTGATCAAATTTTACATAGATATATAAAGAAATATTTTTAAATATCTTCTCTAGAACAACAAAGCGATAATTAGTCATATTTATGTAGAAACATTCTCAGTTTAGATTCAAGATTGTTCAAATCATGACCCAACAGATTAGGGCGGGCCACAACAGGGAATCACAGTTTACATGAGAATATTTAGGAAAAATCTTCTCAAGAACAGCAAAGCCATGATTAATTATATCAATATAGGAGCATCCTCAGGTAGTACAGATTCAAGATTTCTCAAATCATGGAGGGTGGGATCATAACATGGAATCAAAGTTTTACATAAGAATAAATAGGAGAAGTCTATCTTTAAAAATCTTCTCAGGAACAGCAAAGCCACGATAAGTCATATTAATAGAGAAGTATCCTCAGGCAGTGTACATTCAAGATTGTTAAAACCATGACCCCTGGGTTTAGGGTGGGGCCACAACAGGGGAACGGAATTATACTAATATACATATTTTTATTTATACATATTAATTTTATTCGCATAAAGTGAATGGGATTAGGCAGCAGGCATAGCCTATTTTAGCCCTCTCCCTAATAGATATGAAATATCTTTAAAAATCATCTCATGAACAAAAAAAAGCCATGATAAGTCATGCATAATTATATGGAAGCATCTGCAGGTAGTGTAGGTTTAAGTTTGTTCAAATCATGACCCCTTTTGGTTAGAGTAGGTCATAATCTGTGATCAAAGTTTTACATAAGATTATATAGGAACAAGAATCTGCTGACGAAGAGCAGAAAGGGGGAAAAAAGGTGAACGTTGTGGCCTTTGGGCCCCTTGTTAACAGATGAAAAAGATGGAACCAAGAGATGTGCCCCTTGAAAGAGGGTGTGACGGCTACTTTGTGTCAAGTTTGGTTCAGATTGGAGAAGTTTAAAATTTAAAAAGTTAAGGACAAGGACGACGACGTCAGAAAATGAACAAATTTCGATCAGAAAACCTCACTTGAGCCTTTGGCTCAGATGATCTAAAATATATGAGTGAGACATTCTACTTGGCATGTGATAAATGTAATTGTCAATAATGTACATGTAAAGCGTTTTTTTTTTTTTTTTGCCTGACACCACGGTGTCAGGCATGTTAAGGATCACTTTTTCCATGGTGCGAAACTAAAGATCGGCAGCTAATCAACTAAATTTTGTGCAAGCTGATTTACATCGGATTTTGCTACCTGCGTTTTAACAACAACAGTTAGCAGAAGAAACAATCTTGTTACTGATGCAAAATATTGATCTGTTTACTTCCTTGAGTTTTTTTTTATGCAACGCGATTCCCTATATGAACATGTCCGTGTAACCTTTTTTCTGGGTTTCTATAGTACTGGATCAGTCCATTTATCTTCTAGGAGAGATGAGACACAATCATTTCGCGCCAAATCTTCGCGCCTTTTCCTCGGAATGTTATATTGAATGGGTGTGATAACTTCCATAGAATTAAAAAAAATTAGTTCTTTTATCCTGATTCACGAGCTTTTATTTTTTAACTTTCTCATTTTCTTTTTAAAGTAACATGTCGTATATGGACAGGTAACAACAAGCAATGAATTTGCTAATTTTTCCTCCTTATTTTATTTACCGGTTTATTCCAAAAGAGGACTTGTCCTATTTTAGTTTTAACTATTATAACAAACGTCATTCAACGTGATGTAGGGAAAGAAAATAGAAGGTCAAATCGTATGCTTTATAAAAATTTAAAATGATTAGATGGTACAGACAAAAAATTCTTAAGATGAAGAAGTGACCAAATATATCTGATAATTTTGATCCTCTTTTGCTTACCATGAAGTAGAGATGCATATTCTATGCAAACACATTCTGCATGTCTATCATAACAAATATCAATTTCTTGTAAAGAATTTCCGTATACATCTTTAAAGATAAAGCATTCTTTTGTTTTAAAGTTTTTATTCCAAGATTATACATGTAGATGGAAATTTTGTCTTCAGACGCACAACATTTTTTAAATATGGATGTCTATTCACGTCAACAAAGGAAACTGTGTACACTTCTTTGTTATCATGATGATCTTTTGTCATGATAACTCTCTTAGTGTGACGCATGTTGCCATGCATCTACCACACAGCTTTGTGGTCACCTTTCCATTCTTCTGATGCGTCGCAAATAAGTTAAACGTCAAAAATCATGATTCCTTATACGTTCGACTATTATATATTGATTGGTTTAGTCAGGCAAGCTTTTGAAAAGCGATTACACGGTTTGTTTTCAACCCGAGAAATCTTCTATAGAAATAAACTGGCCTAAGTTTAGCTTTGATATTTTCTACTTTGTACATAGAATTATCATTAGTGCATATCAATCTGTGGAACAATATGAAGGAAATATGATGCGGAATTCGACTGGATCAGCATTTTTATAATGATATTTACTTTACATGTATTTTTCACTTACCTCTATGCCATAAAGAGACATTTTGAATCGCCTGAAAATATACCAGTTATGCTGCTCTTCGTCCAGAGTAAGCTCCATGTACTTTTCTTCTGCTTCAAAGCCAAACTTTGAAAATTGTTTGTCCTCTGTAAACAGGATGCATGTCGACGTTTTATGGGAAGTCATTGTTGTCATAGGATCAATCCATTGCTTCATTGCAGATTTTGTTGGATCTCTTTTAAAATCGTGTCTCGTTGAGAAGGTATATCCGGAGTACGTTGTGCCAAGGTCTATTGCAGCACACAAGAGGTAGTCTGTCTGTTCACTGGAAGTCATCTCTTTAAAATCTGCACCTGTCAGTATTTGCACTGCTCAGTTAGCTAAATTACCGTACTGACCTAAAACAAACATTACTAATTTAACTATATAATGTTTAATTTAATCCCTCTTCTCTCACTGAATTCGACTAGGAATTCAAAAAAGGAAACAATAATAAAAAAAAAATAATAATCCCTTAATCATGTAACGAAATAATTTGTATCGTTTTGTGTCACCTTCAGAGCAGAGCGACATTTAGGGATCACTTTATCCGGCGTCTGTCTATCAGTACTTCTGTCCCACCATATATCTTGAGAACTGTAAAAGATATGGATTTGATATTTTGCACATATATTGCATGACACTTTGGCTTTTGTAAAATATGATAGTTATCGACCTCTTTACCTTTGAACTTGACCTTTGACCTACTTTTCAGAATAGTTCATTATGCCGTTATGCAGCATATTTTTGACATTTAAGAGGTAAATTTGTGCTATTAAGCATGCACACTGTTTGACATAAACATCATGGAAATTACCAGTGTTACAAACCTCTTAACCTTTGACCTACTTTGCAAAAATACTCCAAACAGTTGATTTAATTTGTGTCTCTTTTGATTTTGTGAGGCAGGGTTATAATATTGGCATTTATATTTCATATCTGTGAGCTCATGACATTGTACTTTGAGCTCATGACACTGTATGCTATACAGTTACCACACAAACTGAAATTTTAAAAATACTATGAACATACATAGGGATCGGTAAACCAAAAGGATCATTGTAAACTAATAACGTTGAAGTAAAGAAATACTGAATTCTCTTTTGGAGGAGAGTTTTTATCATGTTTTAAAATGAAAAATAAATATTTCTAATATGTAATTTCAATTTCATTATTCAAGCTAGCTTTGAAGGTTAGGGAGTCATATTTCTATTTGAGTGTGAGATTTTATATGATAAATGCTATTCCATCGGTCTTAATACTTGTGATTTTTTTCTTTGCTATTATAAATCATGATAATGGCAGTAGCAAATAAATAACTGGCCATCCTTCGATTTATTGTTATCTTTAATGATGCTATAAAGGAGGCTGACACATATGTTCCTTGGAACACGCTAGTATAATGTTCCCCAAACGAAGTTTGGGAACATACTTAAGGTCTTTCGTCTTCACGGAAGACCTTATAGTGATTCTACTGTTTCTTATTAGGTCTTTCCACCTTTCTGTGGAAAGACCTACTGAAATTGTTCTGTTTATAATTATTATTAGGTCTTTCCACTTTCCGTGGAAAGGCCTATTGAAATGCTTATGTTTATTATTATTTTTCTGTTACGGCCTTTTGAACCAAAGGACGTATCAAAAAACTTTGTAGTTCATGATACTCGACATCAAAAGTTATTTCGAAAAACTACCCAACGAATATGACCTATGACCCCTTTCAGAGTTCTTGCCCCTTGTACGAAAAACCTTGTTATCGCTACTCCTTCGAAACCATAAACCGTAGAGGTACGGAACCTTCACCAATGTCTTCGACTTATTGAGGGGACTCTTTAATCTTTTCATTGCAAAAGTATTCGTCGACCCCTTTTATGAGTTATTGCCCCTGAAAGTTTTTGATGTTTACAAATAATTAAAAAATTTCAAAACGGTAAGTCGTAGAGACATGGAACGATCTGCATAAGATTCATTGACCTTTGACCTTAAAATATATGCAAAGGTCAAGGTCATTCCAAAAATGAGAAATTAAGCTCTTTTTACAACTCTTTTGTCTTTCAACATATACTATCTGTCTTTGCATCATTAATATGTACTCTTAAATCTATTTCAAAGATTTCATTCTTGTCCCCTAAACTTAACCCCTTTGAAAGTTATAGCCCCTTGTGTGAAAAACCTTGTTATCGCTACTTCTCCGAAACCGTAAACCGCAGAGACATGAAACCTTCACTAATGTCTTCAGGGTCTTTAGACACAATTTCAATCTATTCAGTGCGAAAGGATCTGATGACCCCTTTTATGAGTTATTGCCCTTTAACGACTTTGCGCTTACTATTAAACCTTATAACTTTAAATTTATTTTGACCAAAATTTTGTGCACGCGATTTCTCAAAAACTATTCACTGGTTTTCAATGAAACTTTCACAAAAAATGAAAGATACTATATGATCTTTGTTCATCACTAGTAAAATTTGGAAAATTAGCTTCCGGTTCCAAATTATGGATTCCTGACTTTTAAATGGAATGTTGTCCGCGGCAAACCTAAAGAACGATTAAAGGTATGAACTGGAGACTTATTAGAGATTGTAAAACATGTCTTCTAGATTTCCAGAAGCGCCTTTTCGTGCGTTGTCACTACTTCCGGTCGCTACCGGAAGCGGATTTAAAAAGTCGAATTTTTCAACTTTTTGTTTTTCAATATATTTTGGTGATATTAGTAGGGTTAATAAAGACTCTTTTCAGAATGCATAATATATTGTTGGTTTGAAAATTGAAAATAAATATCATAATTATTAATTAATATTTTTAGACAAATATTATGCACGCCATAACTCGAGAACTGTTCAGTGGTTTTTCGTCAAACTTTCAGGGATAATGTGCTTTAAAAAGCCATTGTTACATTTGAAAGAATTTTGGAAAATTTACTTCCGGTTCCATGTAATGGGCAATTTCCTGATTTTCAAATGAAATTTTTTTCCGTGGCATTTCTAAAGAATGGCTAAAGATATGAACTGGAGACTTATTAGAGATGATAGAACATGACTTCTAGGTATGCGGAATCGCCTTTTTGTGTGTCGTTAATAGTTCCGGTCGCTAACGGAAGCGAATTAAAAAAAGTCGAATATTTCATTTTTTTCTCTTAATATCTTTTAATGATTTTAATAGGGATAATAGAGACTCTTATGATAAATGGTCCCACTAGAGTAATAATTGACTAAACTAAACACGCGGGCGACCTGGACTCAATCCCCAGAATATCTGGATTTTTTGGTACCTTTTTCAGCTGAAATATAATACTGTATCTTTGAAATGATATCTGGTATAATTTTCCGTTCGAATTACGCGATGTATTTTACAATTTACGTTTTATAGTATTTCATGTATGAAGGAGTTAAAAGGAATGCACAACGTAATACAGATAGTGCTATGAGTGAGGAATCAACTTCTCTCATGACGGAGAAGGGACGGAAGACCTTCTTGTTGCCATGGCAACAAGTTTCTAGTCTTTTTACTTTCTTTTCTCAAAATTTCTTCTCCGGTACTTTTTTGTCCGCGAGTATTCTCAAAAACTACTCAACCATCTGATATGAAACCTTTTAGGGTTAACAGGAATGTTGTGTAGATGTGCGGAATAAAGGTCATTTTGCGCGCACATGTATGCACGTTTGTGTACCTGCAACAAGTGAAATGATTGATTTACTTTATACAGCCATAACTTTTATATTTTTATGAATGCCGTGAAACTCAGAACATAAAGATATATTAGTAGTGTAGACAAGATGACATGGTCAAATTAGCATGAACTCACGCGCATGCACATGTACTTTGCTCTGATTGGCTGAGACAAAATATCAATATCTTCCTTGTCTTTTGACAAAATATTTTGGAATTTAAAATATAGGTATATATTATAAGATTCTACAATATGTTATATACAGAAATTCTTAACAACTACATGTTATATACAGAAATTCTTAAAAGCATGCACGTTTTCTGCAATTTGATTGGCTGAAACTTTAAATAGCTGTAATTCCTTAAGTTTTCAACAAAATAGAATAAAATTTAAAATTCTTATAGCTATAATGGGTTCCTACATTATGCTACTATAAACAGTGAAATTTAAGACAATGGCGTATGTTATAAAGCACTATAAAAATATTTTTGTGAGAAAATAATAAGCGCAAGCACGAGTGCTGAAATCTGATTGGCTAAGGTTGTTAGTATTTATAATATTCTTAATTGTTAACGAAAGAAGATGAAACTTTGAGTATGTGTAGATAACACAAGTTCCTACTTTATTCAATCATCAGAAATGAATATGAGGATAGGACTGCACGTGTGTTGATTTCTGATTGCTCAATATTCATGTTTCTGTAACTCTAGATCTCTTTGTTTTCAATGATATTCTTGGAAATTTGAAATGGAGCTTTTTATTATGGCATTTTGTACATGTAAATGGTAATTTTTGAAATCATGTGCTTGCACTTGTACTTGTATCTGATTTGCTTACGTTCATTTTGCTCTATTTGCATTGTTATTTCTTCAAAATACTTTTGAAAATAAGTTCTTAAAGGTGCTTAGACACAGATTTGAAGTTAACATTTACTCAAATTTTCTGTATAATTTCATGACTTATATACTGAAACGCAAAAGAAACGCAACTAGCAGTAATCTACAAATATTTGAACCTTTTAACTAATGATTTTCAAAACTGGTTACAGTTAAGTTAAACTCGATTTAAAAGCATCAAAGATTTGATAACAATGTTAAATGATTACCTTTTAACTTTAGAAAGTAACACATGACTGTTAAAACACCCCCCTTCCCGGCCATTCAATTATAGCGTGGTAGACTGTCATGCACAGCAATTGCAGCTTGATTTCCACGATGCAGTAAGTTCATCAATCTCGGGATCTGAGCGAAAAAAATATTCTTTGCCATTTTTAAATGTCCGTTTTTCAGATGATGAAGTCGAATTTTCTCTAACCTAGCGCAGTGTAGTAACACTTGGACTTCCGGTCCACGGACTATCATTCATGCTAATGATACGTATGAGCCTGTTGAGGCGTGTTGTCGGGCATTTTTGCACCTGCAATTCTCCATCACCTTTATTTTTAGCTTTTCCAGCTAGAGCATTTGAAATGCGTACTTAAGTCATTTTCAGAAAGCCTTGGCATCTCTTACGGAAACGAAAGGAGAATTTATTTTACAAAATATTGCTGCATTACTTATGATTAACAGATACAAACCCTTAAAACCCTAAATTTTTGTCAAATTTTTTGTTAAACATGCAATTTTTTATTTCTGTTCAGCGGGCTCAAACTTAACTTCCGGTTATGGCATGAAAATCATTCAACCGTTCAATTATCGATCCTTACAATGTTGAAGATATCCGTACTTTTTAGATACAAAATTATATCCTTTATATGATTTTCCCCTCTAAAATAGGATGTTGCGTTTCTTTTGCGTTTCAGTTTATGTTGCTATAGCATTTCATGCGAAAATTTGATAAAAATCTAATTTTTTCTGGAAGTTATTGAAACTTCGAATTTCTGGACGCATTTGATAGACACATCCTTGCACTTTCACAAATTTTAACTTTATCCTTAGTACTTTAGAAAAGTAGAAATTTTGTTGTTTATTAATGAAAAAATTAAAACTATAATGCAGAAATTCCAGAGTTGAAATGTAGAAAGCAAAATCCTCTCACCAGTATTGTCGGTCCGTGCTCAGTGGTGTGTGCAGAGTTTAACAACTGAACACACCCGGTGAAACATAAACATTAATTAACAACAACAGAGCTCGTGCCCTGTTTACAAAAGCAGTTTACGTTTCACCGGATATTCAATTTGTTAAACTCTGTACACAACTACACAACACTGAGCACGGGCTGACAATACTTAAGTGAGTGGATTTTGCTTTCGCACATTTTTACTCTGAATTTTTTTGGATTATAGATGTAATACTATTCATTAAAACACAACAAAATTGCTACTTTTCTCAAGTATTAAGGATAGAGTTAAAAATTGTGAAAGTGCAAGGATGTGTTAACCCAAACGCCTCCCGAAATTTTTAGTTTCAATAATTTCCAGATTAAATAAGTTTTTAATTTTATGAGGTTCCGGTCACGTGATGAGCCGAGTGTAAGTGTTTTTTTCCAGCTCCGCTGTTAGTTTCTTAAATTTGTCCTTTCAAGTTTTTGTGAGATTTTTAAAACAGTTAAAAACTGTCCAGTTTGTTAAAAATAACTATAAGCAACTAAAAGTGTGATTTCCAAACTTTTTATTGTGAAGAAACGGAGATTGTCATTTTTTTCTCGTGTCATTAACCGTGAGTAGTCGCTCACAATGCAGAGAGACAGTAAAAATTTGGAGAGCGGGGTTAGCGAGAAAAAATCTTCTAAAGGCGACAAGAAAACACCAGATAGAAGGTTAGTACAATTGAATCTCCAGTCAATTCCTACTTCAGTCAAAAATACGGTGGTGTCAGGAAAATTGCCGCAAAAAAAAACGAAGAAGTAGCAGTTCTGATTGTGAGTCTACCGTTAGCGTACATGGTGCATTAAGTGAACTCAGTCTGATACAAGAAGGCATTTCAGATATAAGGCGCACAATGGTTAGTAAAGATGATGTGAAAGAGATTGTTACTTCGATTTTGACCGAATTAAAGTGTGAAATCAAAAAAGAAATCCTCGCCGAGGTTAAAGAGACAATCATGCCTGAAGTTAAGCAGAGCGTGACGGAACAGGTAAAGAAAGAATTCAGTGAAAAGATAGACAGAAAAGCAAAGGAGTTTCAAGATCAGACCAAAGAAATCTCAGATGGATTTAATTTGGATTTTGAAACATTGAGAGAAAAATTTCATGAGCAAGCAAAAGAACTCTGACTCTAAAAGAAAATTTGAAACGCTGTCAATCTTTGACTGAAACAGCAGTTACGTTAGCGAATAACAACCAGCAGTATTCACAAAAAGACAATATTAAGTTTACCAAATGGAAGGAGAGAAAAGACGAAAATCTACGTATAGAACTCTGTGCAATCTTGAAGGAGACCGTAAACGTTGACCTACATCCTTCGGATATACTAGCCATCCACAGAGTGCCAGGAGCTGAAAACGTCGGACCACGGCCAGTTATTGCCAAATTTCGGAACACCGAGACGAAAGTGATGGTAATAAAACATCGGTCAAATGAGGAGGTGAAGAAGCGTTTCGTGATGCACGACCACGTAACTCCTATGAATGCCCAGTTGATAAACAGATAAAGGGACTTGAATCAGGACGAACGTATTCAAAGCGCCTGGTATTTTAATGGCAAAGTCTTTGCGTTAGATTATGATGGATATAGACACCGATTTGACATCTTGGACAGTGTGTCTAATAAACTTAAACATCATGATTAGCCTGTTAAACAGCTGGAGCAATGAGTAGTATTTTCCGAACTTTTAAGATCGGGATCGGGAAACAAAAACTGTACTCTTTGTGACTTTGTGATCGGGATTGAGGTGAGAGAGAATGCGAACAGTGAGTGTGACAGTCTGGTATGTGTATGATGTTTATCCACATTTATTTGTTTGTTACTTTATTTCTCTAATAGCTACGTATTACAGGCCGTATCCTTCTCTCTGTTTGATACCTACTTTGCCATTTCTTATAATATTTAATGTCAGATAGCATAAAAGTTGTTACAGTGAACTGTCAGGGGCTTGCAACACCATCAAAACGGCTCGATGTTTTGAATTTTTACAGAAAAAAGGGATATTCAATTGTATGTTTGCAAGACACCCATTTTACAACAGAAATTGAACCATATGTAAAAGCACAGTGGGGTTACAAATGTATATTTAATTCTTTTAAATCAAATGCAAGAGGGGTTGCTATAATGTTTAATAACAACTTCGAATTTAAAATACATAGTGTAAAAAGAGATAATAGTGGTAATTTGCTGGTCAGGGGATCTGGTGAAGAGGGGGGAGTAAAAGTTTTAACATGCAAAGGTATTTTTACCAGAATATTGAACACCTGAACCATTTAGTCAAGTGTTCTGGACATGGCCAAGGCTCTGTTATCTTGTTTTCTGCTAAGCAAAGTTATTTCCCTTTGCCATTCACCTTTGATTATTAATCACTGTAAACAATGTATTTGAAAGGTCAATAAAATACGAGAATTATGCAAGAATATTTATTGTATGATACAAAAAGTACTTTCATAGTTTTAATGATCAGGTAGACTTGGAAGTAATAGATGAATAAAAATGAGACAAAAATAACTTATCTTTTTAAATGTTCTTCAAAGGCCAAGAGAGGCCAATGTGAGAAGTACATGTAATAATATGGGATTAAAAAATAGACATTTTGTTAATAGTGTGCATGGTAATAGTGATAAATTAAGGACATATAGATACTAGCCCAATTATTTTGTTGATGCTAATCATACTATTTTTCTTGCTTTTGGGCAACAAAGCTTCATTTATCAGTTTATGGATCATCTAAATTGTTGTATTGTACTCAGGTGACCGTTAAGGCCCTTCGGCCTCTTGTTTTGTGTACTTGTCACTTATTCACGAGTTCAAAAATTCAACATAAAAAATGTGTCCATGCCCAGATAAAGCCATCAGTTGACAACATATTTTTCTGACAAGTCAACATAAGTCTCTGAAAAGTCAACATAGAGATCTGACAAGTCAATATAAAGATCTGACAAGTCGATATGTTATTGACAAGTCAACAAAATTTTCTGACAAGTCGACAACATAAAATTCTATAAATCAACATCATTATCTGACAAGTCGACATAACATCTGACAAGCCGACCTGTCAGAAAATTATGTCGACTTGTCAGATAATGATGTCGACTTGTCAGAATATTAAGTAGACTTATCAGATATTATATAGACTTGTCAGATATTTTGATGAAAAGTAGATGTCAGTTAGTGGCCTTAACATGCTGTAATAACAAGATAAGCAGTAAAACTGTTAGCATGATTGTAATAAGCATTGAGCCCCCTACCTAAATGAAATTCATGGCCCCATGTTAGGAGTCTGGTGCTAGGGTTGGCTATGTTGAATATAAACGTATAATGGAAATGCTTTTAAAATCTTCTCCTCTGCTCCTGGGTATTAAGCAAACAAACCAAATGCATATTTATGATAAGCAAAGGTGACTCTTCCAAATTTGTGAATTCCGTGGCCCCTGGGTCAGGGTTATTGGTGTTAGGGTGGGGCTCTATCGATTACATCGTGAAAACGCACTAATTCTTTGAATATCTTCTTCTCTACTCCTGGGTATTAGTGAAATAAACTAAGTGATTGGTTAAGATAAGCAAGGATGCTTCTTCCAAAATTGTGATTTTCATGGCCCCAGGGTCGGGGATTCTGGTGTAAGGGCGGGGCTCTATTGATTACATAGTGAAAATGCATTAATTCTTTGAAAATCTTCTCCTCTGGTCCTGGGTATTAAATAAATAAACTATGTACATAGACATGATAAGGAAGGGTGCTTCTTTCATATTGTGAATTTCATTGCCCTTGGGTCAGGGGTTTTGGTGTAAGGGTGGGGCTCTATTGTTTTATAGTGAAAATGCATTAATTAATTCTGTGAAACTCCTATGCTCCTGGGTATTATGTTGATGTATGCCGATGATCTAAGTACATAGTTATAAAGAACAAGGGTGCTTCTTCCAGAATTGTGAAATTTAAGGGGTCAGAGGTACCCGGGGTTGGTTGGTTAATGATTAATGAATTAATGCTTTGAAATCTGCTCCTTGGTATTAATCAAACATTAATGATGAGCAAGGGTGCCTTTTTCAAAATTGTGAAATATGTGGCCCCTGCAGGGTCAGGGGTTCCTTTGGGGTGGGGCACTACTTATTATATAATAGAAATGCATTTTTCTCTTTGTTCCTCTGCTTTGCCTCTGGGTATTACGTAATAAAACTAAGCATGCTAAGTGTATAGTTATGATGAGCAATGGTGCATCTTTCAAAATTGTGAATTTCATGGCCTCTGGTTTAAAACAAGAAACAAATTCAATTGTTTGAAAGTTGATACATGATACTCAGGTGACTTATAATGTCCATGGGCCTCTTGCTTCAGGAATGTGTTATATAACAGGGAGGGGGGGGGGGCTAAGTTTCCGTATTAATATAAAACGTTAGGTGTCCTCTTGTCACTGGATTGATGAACCACATTTTGATATGCAACATTAGGTGACCTTTCCTGTTGGTAAATGTAATGTTTTAAAGATATAAGAAAAGTACACGATAAAGGATCGTGAATGTTATCCAGAAGAACTGCGAACGATAGTATTGTTCTCCCGCCTACCTCCAAGTCAATTTTCAAAAGTTAACATATTTGAATGATTTTTCATATTTATATTGATATTTATATGAATTTTCATAAAACATTACTTATTTGGGAAAACAAAGAGAGATAACTCCATAATTTTGGTAAAACTGGTGTTTTTCACTATAGAAATCAACGGAAAACGGAAAATATTTTTAAAACATCTTCCCCCCTCCCCCCGTGAAACAAAAATTCCTTTTTACAGGTAATATGGATTGTTATTTCACAAATTCACACCAAAGGTTTTTGTGTTTCACGGGGGGGGGGGGGGGACATATGTTTACAGACAAAAAACGACAAAAATGCTCATTTTTTCACCAATTTCGAAGGGGTTTACAACTTAAACGTTGTATTTTATTAATTACATATGTTTAATTTTATATGCGAAAGACATAAGGAAAGATTTAAAGAACATTTATCCATATCCAAAAATATTTTAAAATATGCTGATGCTTTCAAGTCCGATTTCAATGGAAAACATCGTCTGCCCCCCTTATAAAAAGAGCTGGAATTAAGAGTAATTAACTATTTAATACTGGTATTTAAATTATTAATCAATTACCATTGAACTCTTCTTTGTATTCAATAAAGATTGTATGGCCAAATTGCCATTAGTATTGAATTAAATGGGTGTAAAATGTAGGCGGGAATCGAGAGTTAGCGTGCGTAGTTCTTTAAAATAGAGCTATGTACTACTAAAACAGTATTTTACGCGTTCTTCCTAATTTTAACCGGGCAAACTATATAGGTTACGGTCGTTTAAACTCAGTTCTTTTTGACAGTCAAGGTGTCCCGCTCAGATCTCTCCACTGTAAAAAGATGAAGGTCTAAATATGGGATCCAGAATGTTAGCCAGATCCGGGAACAATCTATTCTTATGACAGTTTAATGGGAGTTCTTACCAATTCTGAGTGGGCGAGCAAAATAGGTCACTGATCTTGTAAACTTAATTCCTTTCGACAGTCAAAAAAGGTACTTCCCAAACCCTTCCACTGTAAAAAAAAAAAGATGAAGGTCAAAATATGGGATACAGAACTATGTACTCTTATAACTGTATTATACGGGATTTTTCCAATATTGACCGGGCTAGATAAATGGGTTACCGCTCTTGTAAACTCAATTCCTGTTGACAGTCAAGGGGTCCCTCCCAGACCCCTCCCCTGTAGAAAGATGAAGGTCAGAATATGGGATCCAGGGTGTTAGCCAGCCCCTAGAACTATGTACTCATAACTATATTATACGGGATTTTTCCAATTTTGACCGGGCTAGCTAAATGGGTTACCGCTCTTGTAAACTCAATTCCTTTTGACAGTCAAGGGGTCCCTCCCAGACCCCTCCCCTGTAAAAAGATGAAGGTCAAAATATGGGATCCAGGGTGTTAGCCAGCCCCTAGAACTATGGACTATTATAACTGTATTATACGGGATTTTTCCAATTTTGACCGGGCTAGCTAAATGGGTTACCGCTCTTGTAAACTCAATTCCTTTTGACAGTCAAGGAGTCCCTCCCAGACCCCTCCCCTGTGAAAAGATGAAGGTCAAAATATGGGAACCAGGGTGTTAGCCAGCACCTAGAACTATGTACTCTTATAACTACATTATAAAGGATTTTCTCCAATTTTGACCGGGCTAGCTAAATGGGATACCGCTCTTGTAATCTCAATTCCTTTTGACCGTCAAGGGGTCCCTCCCAGACCCCTCCCCTGTAAAAAGATGAAGGTCAAAATATGGGATCCAGGGTGTTAGCCAGCCCCTAGAACTATGGACTATTTTACTGTATTATACGGGATTTTTCCAATTTTGACCGGGCTAGCTAAATGGGTTACCGCTCTTGTAAACTCAATTCCTTTTGACAGTCAAGGGGTCCCTCCCAGACCCCTCCCCTGTAAAAAGATGAAGGTCAAAATATGGGATCCAGGGTGTTAGCCAGCCCCTAGAACTATGGACTATTTTACTGTATTATACGGGATTTTTCCAATTTTGACCGGGCTAGCTAAATGGGTTACCGCTCTTGTAAACTCAATTCCTTTTGACAGTCAAGGGGTCCCTCCCAGACCCCTCCCCTGTAAAAAGATAAATGTTAAAATATGGGATTCAGGGTGTTAGCCAGCTCTTGGTTCAAGGTTTACCTTTTTATCCATTGTCATCATTTTGGTCAGGCTAGCTACATTGGTTTGGGCTCCTCATTCTTCCTTTTTGAGTGATGTCTTTGATTTGCTTCTTTAACATGTATTATAATGAGTTATTCAAGTTTTTTTGAAAAAAAAATTATTAGGACACTTACGGTAATTTGAATAGGGAACCAGTAGCAGCATCCGGTTCGCCATTCGAATAGTCAATAGGGAATAGGGAATAACCTTCTAACTTCTGATTGCCGTAACTGAGAGAGTTGGTGTAGGAGATTGGATTTGGATAAGGACGGGTGGTGGAAGAACTGTAGGGGAAATGATTGAGGGAGTTGCTGAAGGAGATTGGGTAGGGGCAGGTGCTGGTAGGGTTGTAGGGGAACTTACTGAGGGAGCACTGACAGCAATGGCCATTTTTTGCCAAAACTGCATTAAAAGTTTACCTTGAATATTTTTCCCTTTGCCATTGCAACCAGTGCCCCAGTACGAGTCCGCAACATTATGTATCAGTAACCTTTTTTTTGTGCTGAGCAGGTAATTTTTAAACTCAGCACATTGGTTAAATTTTATTGCCAAAACTTTGAGCATAATTTTGTTTTTGATTGAATGCCAATGGGAACCGGTATTGACAAGTTTTGAAATTTTTTTACTTATTTTTGCTGTCGGAGCATTGTGAATTTGGTTTGCCAAATAGGGGTCAGAGTGCTCGACAGCTTTTAGGTACTGATACAAATGTTCCGAACTCTGAAACGTAAGACCCTGGAAAGTTAAAACACAGGGGTAGAAATTGGAAAGAATATGGTGCTCTCCCTTGAAATAGATAAGAGAGGTGGGAGATGGAGTTGGAACAGAAGCGGAGCCAGGAGATGGAGTTGGAGTTATTTTCATAAATTCATATTTTCCTTATGGCTAACGTCCTTATGTGAAAATCTGTAAAGCATCATTTTATTTCAATTTTGTTCAATTATATTAATAAAAAAATAAAAATAAAATGTCTGACAGTAAGGGTATAATTATATGTTGAATGAAAAGACAGTACAATTACAATACAAAATCATTTTAAAATACAAAATTGAATTGAAAATAAAGAACTAATTGAGCATAGTGAAGGTCCAATGTATACACATGCAGTGCCCGAGGGGGTTGGTTGGACAGAGAACAGGTGTTTAAACAAAAGGTGTTTATTACCAACTAGACCAGGTGTCACTGGACCAGGTGTCAACAGCTGTGTATATATATTGCATGTATACATACAGGGGGGTGGCTGCCTGTCCCAGTACATACCAACAAACCTGGCTGATGTGTAAATAGTATTATCACAATACTCCCTCAACATGTGGTCACATATGCAACATGCACATATTATTAATTTTTATGGAACTTTCTATTTTTAATAGACCTGTGTTCAAATAATTTCATTCTTGGATAATACTAACTGCTTTCTAATATCAATGAGTATTTATTTTCTTTTCAAACATGCAAAACAAGCCAAAAAAAAAAAATTAAAAAAATAAAATAAATAAATAAATATAAAAATAAAAAAAAGAATCAACAACAACAACAAAGTACATGAAAAATTAAGTAAATATCATATTTAGATACAGACAAAATCAAACAAAACACATGAAAACAAAATAAATAAATAAATAAATATTATAGAAATGAATAAATGAAATAAAGGAAAAATAAATATATAAATAAATATATAACTTTAAAATATAAAATAAATAAATAAATAAAAATATATAAATCCATAAATAAATTCTAAATTAAAATTTCACCAAAATATTTTCACTGTGCTTTTTATCAACCATATTGAGTCTCTTGGCTTATGTAGAAATGTACTTAGGGGATAAACATACATGTAGTATCTCATTGTCTTTATATTACAGTAACACATACATTTCACAAATATTTTCCAAATTCTGCAGCATAATTTTCGATATAAAACTCCCATTTGAAGGGGTACAAAACTATTGTGAACAAAAGGAGTCAATTAAGCCATGAAATATGTTGATTTATATTATTTTTAATTAGATTTAATTTTTATTCATTTTTTTATTTCCTTTTATGTATTTATAATCATGTTAATTCTTATTATAAAATTCCTATATACTATCATTCACTTCTTATAAGCATTAATATTTTTCACGTACAACTTGGAACTAGTAGTTGTCAGCGATCGCGATTTTAGATCGGGCGTGGTATACGGTATACCACGACAACTAGTAATGGCGTCCGATTTTTGTCTATTCTCAGGTAAAATTGGCTATAAAAATGTACGGATAACAATATCATTCTAGTAATCACCACCTAAACCCTTTATGTATCCCAACTAATTCATTTTTAGGGGGATTCTACCTTTTTGTGGGGGATTCTTCTTCCTGTAGCGGGATTCTCCCGAAATCCCGGGATTCCTGAAAGTCCTAGCACCGATTTGCTGGCATTAGACATTACAATTGAAGATAATAGAACTACTATCATAAACATATATGGTCCTAATTCTGATGATCCAGATTTTTATGACATGGTTAGAGAAACTTTTACAGTGTTTGATAATGAATATTTGTTACTTTGTGGTGACTTTAATCTTGCCTTAAACCCCTCTTTAGATACTTTTAATTACTGTGGTGTCAGTAACCCAAAAGCACGTGGAAAATTGTTAGAGATTATGGAAGATCTTCAGTTACTTGACTACTATAGAATTCTAAACCCAGATAAAAAAATATACACCTGGTTGAAAAAAAATCCATTAAAACAAGGCCGCCTTGATTATATTCTTATTTCAGATAGTCTTTCAATATATTAATTTCAATATATTAATATTAATTTAGAAGAAATTATACAAGGACAAGACATTCCAAGGTTAGATAAACATACGTCTGAGAAACTTGAGTATGATATAAGTGAAAAAGAAATAGCCGAGGTGCTTAAGAATATGAAAAATAACAAATCTCCAGGTAGTGATGGTTACACGGTTGAATTTTTCAAATTCTTTTGGAATGATTTAAAAATTTATTTATTAAAGGCAATTAAGTGTATTTTTATCAATAATGAGCTCCCAATATCACAGAGATTAGGTATAATCTCTTGTATTCCAAAAGGTGATAAGCCAAGACAGTTCCTAAGAAATTGGCGCCCAATAACACTTTTAAATGTTTTATATAAAATAATATCAGGATGTCTTGCGCAGAGAATTAAGACAACATTAGATTATTTAATTTCAGATACTCAAACAGGATTTATGAAAGGCAGATATATAGGTGAAAATACAAGATTCATGTATGATTTAATTCACTATACATCTTCTAAAAACATTCCAGGTTTATTAGTTTTGATTGATTTTGAAAAGGCCTTTGATTCAATCTCATGGGCATTTATATATAAAGTTTTGAAGTATTTTGGTTTTGGTACAATGATTATAAACTGGGTCAAGATTCTGAATTATAATTTTAAAGCTTCTGTTTTACAAAGTGGATTTTTATCTGATCAGTTTGATATACAAAGAGGTTGCAGACAAGGCGATCCTGTTTCTCCATATTTATTTATATTATGTGCAGAAATTATGGCAATTTTAGTTAAACAGAATAAAGATATAAAAGGTATTGTGGTAGATAATAAAGAACATAAGTTATCCCAGTATGCTGATGATACTTTTCTTGCTTTAGATGGTTCACAAAAATCTCTTTTCGCTGCTCTTGATACCATAGACTTCTATTCAAAATTTTCAGGATTGAAAATCAATATATCAAAAACTAAAATAGTATGGATTGGATCAAAAAAGGTTTTTAGGGAAGTTTTCCATCACACAAGGTGGAAATTAGAATGGGGAGCTACAACTTTCAACTTACTAGGAATTCAGTTCTCCGTGGATCTTAAAGACATTGTTGATATTAATTACAATTTACAACTACCTAAAATAAAAGCTTTGATTAAACAATGGAAGCGAAGAATCCTAACTCCAATTGGTCGCATAACTGTTGTTAAGACTCTTATTATGCCTAAGCTTAATCATTTATTTATTTCCTTGCCATCTCCTAGAAAAGAGCTTATAGTTGATTTGCAAAAAAATATTTTTGAATTTATCTGGAAGTCTAAATCAGATAAGATTAAGCGATCCCTTGTAACACAAGATTATCTTTCTGGGGGTCTAAAAATGGTCAATATAGATAATTTTATAATTGCTTTAAAATCTTCCTGGATGAAAAGGTTAACTCAAAAACAAAAGCCATGGATGGATATCTTTTTTGCAATGAATGGAAAAGATGTTATTAAGAAGCTATTTCATTTTGGGGATCTGTATATTTTAGAACATCTACTTCCTAAAAACAATGTTTTCTGGCAAGAGGTATTAAAATCATGGCTTGAAGTCATGAAATGTTTAAATAATTGTAAAAATGTTAAAAATAATTTTCTAAATATCCCATTGTGGTACAATTCTAATATCTTGGTTGGAAATCAATATATTTTTATCAAAGTTTGGTATGAGAAAGGTATCAGAGTAATTGGGGATTTTTTAGACGACAATGGAAATTTTTTAAACTATGAGTCTTTACAACAAAGGTTTTGCCTTCCACAAACAGATATGCATGTACAGATTATGCAATATAACAGTGTTCTTACTGCAGTATCAAAATACCTGAAATATATGTCTATTGACAAATCTTTAGCCAAAAAATCTTTCAATACACCTATGCCCTTTTACTTTGAATTGTTGCTTCAGTCAGAAAAATGCACTAAGTCATTGTACTCCATTTTAAATACAAATAGTGTTAAACCTACATCTGCATCAAAATGGATTTCCATTTTGGGTATCTATGGGCAGTGTAATTTTGAACTACATGATGCTTTCAAAGTTTGTTTTAAGGTAACAAATGATACAGCTGTTCAGTGGCTGCAGTTTAGAATATTGCATAGGATTCTTCCTGTAAGTTATTATCTTAAAAAAATTAATATTAAAACTACAGATTGCTGTGCCTTTTGTAAGAATGAAAATGAAACAATACAACATGTATTTTTATTTTGTAATGATATTTTGCCATTGTGGAGTAGTCTTAGCCAACATATATACAGAACTACTTCAAAAAGGATTGGATTTAATATTAACAATGTCATATTAGGGGAGATTCCTTTGTCAAAAAATAACAGAATTGTAAACTGTATTATATTATACACAAAACAGTATATTTTTACTTGTTTGATGCAGAAGAAAATGCCAGATTTCAGTGCTCTCATGTGTCATCTAAGAGTCAAATATAATGTTGAAAAATTTGTATCAATCCAAAAAAATAAAATTTTTGATTTTAATTCCATATGGTCTTCATGGAAACCAGTTTTTGATGAGTGACAGTTCAAATTATTATATTTCTTATTTTTTTCTCTCTTCTTCTTCTTTTTTTTTTTTTTTGTTTATCCTTAAATTGTCTTTTAAAAGAATATGTATATCTAATAATTTGGAAAATATATGTACAAGGTTAAAGAGGAAAAAGTGACAAACTGTATTTATTACATGTATTTTTGACTATATAAGAAGTGTGAATAATGGATGTGGATGGTGTGAGTGAGTGAGCGTACCGTGTGTGAGTATCTCATATATGTAAAGATGCTTATTTACCATCACTTTGTTTCATATGAGAAAAATGTAAATAAAAAAAAAATAAATAAAAAAAAAAGAAAAAGTTTTTAATTTTATTTTCGTGTGAAAAGCTATAGCAATATATAAGTTGTGATATTATACAGAAAATTTGAGAAAGTATAAACTTCAAAGCTGTGTCTAAGCACCTTTAAAGTCTATAATACAAAGGTTTTGTTTAATTTGTCGAAGCATATAGGGAATAGGGCCCCAAAGAGAGTAGAATGAGCGTTTGGGGAACATCTGTGACGGTCTCCGTTACAATTAGAATTAGTTAAGTTAGCAGCCTTCGAAGTACAACATTTATCTCGCCCTTCAGGCTCTGGGAATATTTTTTCTTTGGAGTAACTAAATCATCGTATTGAGCTAAAAAACATCAATGATTAATTCTCTTAAGGGGGCCGACTGGGCTTTTCATTGCGCAATACTTCGCGCGGCATAGTAAAATGAAGCGTATTTACTCTTTTAAAGCAACTATTTTCAATTAATTTATAAAAATTTAACAAATTTAGGAAATCTAAGGTTAAAAATTCTAATTACGAATTTAAATAACTGATTTTTTAAAACAATTTTTCAAATGATGGGTAGATAGACGTCGTAATAGTATGATTTTGACGTTATGAATAACCGAAGTTCTTTAAGAGGGATCATTGATTATGTCATAAAATAAAAAAGTATAAAATAGATGCTCTTGAAATAGAAATTGAGAATATCACAATCATTATTTTTTATGTAAATCTCTGGTATCTGTCATGTTTTGTAGAACTCCATAAAAACAGGAAAACATCATGAATTTTGATATTTTGAGATGCCCCCTCTGGAAACCAGACAGTAGAATTTTGTGTTTCTTGCATAAAATGTACAATATAGTATTAATCTTCAAATAATATAATTTGAGCAAAAAGTCTACAGTAGCATTTGTACAGTAGCAATTGTATAATTTGCTCCAAAGTGCGAAAAAATGGTATTTTCCTATATAATCCTATAGTAAATGTACCTGTATTTTGAGATGGTCCCTAAAAAATAACAGACGGTAGAAACTTGGCACGTATACTGAGGTCAATGTAAGGTACATATGGTATAAAACTAAAGAGTTTCTCTATAATAGTTTTCACACAATAAAACCCCAGTCGGCTCCCTTACATTAAATTTCATAAAAGTTCTTTAAATCGTAAGGTGTCCACTCTTATTATATAGTTGACACAACTTTTAATTGAACTACGGATTTGAAGTACCGAACTTGAAAATGATAATCTTGCCACCCCCCCCCCCCCTCCCCCATAACTCCAGTAAACTCACTCGATACACTGACTTGTAATTACTGTATGCAGATTATATTTTCCTCATTTTGTTGTACGTCGTATGTTAATTTACAGTTTATTTATTCTAAACTTGAGTTAAAATGAAACCAATTTTCAGCCTGTTTCCTTCTGAATAATTATGTTCACTTTCCTGCCATATTGTCTGAGGTTTTTAAGTTGCAAACATCACAATTGGGAAATAGGGAAAAATAATCTAGTTTAATTACCTTTCGTTTGGGACTAGGAGGTTTGAGTCTCTTCTGAAAGTTGTAGAAACGAAAGTAAAAAATCCACGAATGATTAAATTAAATTTTATACAGCACCCAAATCGTACCAAAAAGAATTGTTGGTAACCGAAAGTAGGATTCTTGACACATTCTCTTTGTATACGATGATTTTAGTTCATTATATAATAAATACAGCTGTAATTAATAAGAATAAACTGGCTTATCCCACCATATTTTGTATAATTCAAGGGATGTTCATGACCTTACTTCTCATATTTTTCTTTTTAATCCGAGCAATAATTCTGGCAGAAGATCCACATGGTTACGTTATGGCTCCTGGAAGAACCCTTTTTTCATGATTTTAGCTTTCTTAGGGGAAAACACATTAAGACTGTGTAACTCGAATCCCCCCGTAACTTTTTTTTATTTTGGCCGACTTTGTTCCAGTGAACCTTTTAGGACCCAAAAACAGTAATAAATGAAGAAGAAGAAAGAGTGTTGCTTGAAGGTTTCTTTAAGTCCATTCTTGTCGACTAGAGGTGTTCAAATCTTTATTATAAACACTTTGATTGCGTGAACCTACATTTTTTAAATTAAATTTTATGCTTCCAAAATGGCATTCTTTGCGATTCGTCTATTTATACAATCAGGATCAGAATGCTTTATTTCTGAGAAGTTTATTTTTTTTTTTTCATGTCGAAAGAACCTCGCAATATTACTTAAAAGCAAAGTTTTAAACAATATAAAATTGTGTTTTATTGTTATATGTAAATTAAAAGTTCATCAAGTGAAATTCTTTTGCATCAATCATTTAGCACATTTACATACTTAATATTTTATCGGACATAAAAACAATGGATAATAAAAATTCGAATTTTCGAAAATATTCAGCAAAAAATGATAAAACTGAATGCTGTTGTCATTCAAAATGAAAATAGCTATATTATTTTTCTCTCTGGTTGACAGTTTTCCATCTTTTCTCATCGTGCTGCAAGACAAATTTCCTTTCTACCCCTAAATCGCATCTTCTTGGGCATGTCTATAGAAAACAAAACAAAATATTTAACACCCCCCCCCCCCCCCCGAAAAAAAGTAAAAAAATAGGAAAAAGTAGATAAAAAATAAAAATAAGATAAATAGATAAATAATAAAAAAAAATTATATGAAATTACAATAAAATAATAAATAAATAAATAAAAAATAATTTATTATTATTATTGATAAATGCAGAAAGCTGGTTATCTTGCAAAATATAATTTTCTTTGTTTTCAATCTTAACCCCTTCACTTCCACACCGGTCAATTTGACCGATGGCGCGTTAAAACACGACTTCGCGAAAATAAGATCAGTCTCTGTATTTATTTCAAGATAGCACAAAGATATATAAACTATGTATCATCTTTTTGGAAATTATGTAAAAATTTTATGTCTTCGTGTCGGTAATGAAAAGATTTTACGTTTTGAAGACATACACGACTTTTTGAAAATGGCGCAATTTTCCAAAGCAATTGACGATTTTCCCGACGATTGACATTTTTTTCCTGATTAACTTAATAAAGAAAGTATGATATATTCTTAAAGCATATTTTCTCTGCTTTTAAAATATGTAAAAAATATTGTTATTACTTTAAAATATTTTGTAAAAACAAGAATTTTCTTGCACTTATGTGTTTTTTCTCGTTTTATTCGTAATATTTAAATAAAGCTCAACTTTACGTGTATTTCTGTACTGAAATAGGAAAAACAAAATAAAGCTGGTAAAAGTAGAGAAAATTTCCTTTTTAACAAGTCTTTATAGGTCTTCTTACTCTCAGTATTTATTAAATTTCAATAGTTTGAATTTGTGATCTTCGCATAATTTTTGTAGAAAAATCGGGGGCGATCAATATTTAACGTCAAGGTCGATTTTGTTGCGTTCGCCTTACAAGGAACAACATATTATTTTATAAGTACTATTTATATATATGCTTTTAATGAAATAAATGCTTAATACAAAATAATTGGTTTAAAAAACAAATATATACTATCTTTCTATCTTTTGTAAAAAAAAAAATATATAATGATTTTATTTATCTATATTACATGTACAATAATGTTGATAAAAATGTACATTCCCTAAACGTCTTTACGTCGAAAGAAAATCAAAGTAAATATACAATGTAGCTGTATGTTAATATATATTTTCTTTAAAATATGAAATTAATTAGATCTCTACTGACACGGAATTTAACAACTTTGAAACAAGCACAAAAACTCACATTTACATGACTCATCACTGTAAGAGTTATTACGAGTTGAGATTACCACGTATTTCCGCTGTGGCAGTAAACAACAACATGATGATGATCTGAACGTCAATTTTCATAATTATTTTACGACGAGGAACCTCACATCAATGCATCAAATATTACGGTCTTTCCTTTGGTATTAGAGGTGAGTGAGTATTGACTGAAGAGTTTAAAGCTGTCTTTAAAACGCATTAATTCACGCTCAAATGAAAACAAACTGTACACACGTACTAGGTCTTCATGTATAGGCGTTACCCTGTTTCAGTGTTTGTATCTCGTATTGTTCAGCCAATTTTGTGTTGCTTTTGAAGTGTATGCTTTTGACGACCACCCTAAAGTACCTTTCAAAATAAAATCAAGTTGGCATAATTATGGAGAGTTGTTGTTGTGTACATGTAACACTATCACATTGAATATTTTAGGTTGCTGAATGCAGCTGGCATGTACATGTAACACTATCACATTGAATTTTTAGGGTGCTGCATGGTACCATAGGCTTCAGTACTTTCATCTGTTAAGACCCACTTGCTAACCCTACCATGCACTAGAAAGACCATTATGTGGGGACACAGGAGCTTATTATGACCAATGTACTTATTGACTAAACCGTTTTGCATTAAATATTGCCAATGCCATCTATTATTATTTTTTCCCTCCAAGATGACGTCAAGTCTTTATTGTACCCCTTAAGCACTGTTACTAGAAAAATCTTGTAATGAAATCAATTAGTTTATTTTTTTTTGTTAAATTTAAAGTCGGGGAAAAAATTCAAGAAAATAAAGCTTATTTTTAATGGCAGTAAGAAAATGGATTTGTTTTTGTTTAACAGAATGATACTATACATGTTGTAGCTACTGTTATGTAATTTTTACATCACTGTTCAGCCACACCTTTTTGTCATTTTTGCCACACCTTTATTAGCCACATCTTTCAGGAAATGTATAGGACCTGTGGGTCTGTCCATTTAATTTGCTAGTAAATATGCATTATAAATTTGAACAAAATTGCACTGGTGGAAAGTAGTAAAGTACTGTTTTTTTTTTAATTTACTTGATATTGTGGTTGTGAATTTCTTTTAAAATTAGAACACAAGAAACCCTGTTTGCAAATTGTACTTCAAATTTTTGACATTTTTTTTTTTTTGATTACTGGCATTGTCAGTTTATTATTGCCTTAAAAGACCAAGTCAAATGTTTTTCATCAAATATGCTAGTGAATGCAGTCTTCACCAGCGAAGGGATTTGCTATTTTTCTCACAAACCCTTGGTCTATCTTGCTATCAAAAATCAGGATTTTTTTTTCACAAGTTGTGATTGGAGTTTATTGACATCATTTGACCAATCAGCAAGTGCTATAGTAAATTATTCTTCAGATACTTCACTTTTTATAAATGCTCTTTATTTCTATGAATGGTGCAAGCTGTGATTCGAGATCAGGTGGCGTAAACAATCCTGACCTCTGATAGCATGATAGGCTAGGGTTTGTGAGAAGAGTAGCAGACCAGAATCCTTTGCCTGCAAAGATGAGCAAATGCATGTCACATTAATAAGATGAATGAAAGGATTGTAATGCTAAAGCCACTTATTTGAAAAAGAGATTCTAAGTTCCATCATTGTCCATCTCATGAGGTTTCTTCATGCTTATCATATTACCATATGATATTTACCATATTATTTTAATAATGTGTGTCACTAAGGTTGAAAAACATGCAATCGCATCTTACGAATTTTATTTCAGTTCACATGTTTTAGATGTATTTTTGGACTGGCAACCAAGATATGCAAAATAAAAAAGATTAATTCATTTTTTTCAAATTTCTCTCAGGATTTTGTTGTTCACAACTTTTTACGTCAACTATTAGATGATATATCCATAATGATTGTAGCATTACAAAATTGATATATACTTGCAATTTAAGGCAGAATTCTGTACTGATCTGACCTTGACCCCACTAAGAACAGAAGTGTCAAGGTCAATACTTAATTTTATAATGTTCTTTACATTATTTTGGCCCATATCTTACTTACAATTTCATGGAATACACACAAAGTGTCTAGAATGAGCGAGAACAAACATACAATGTATACAGCCAAAAAATTGAAAATGTTGTTGCTTAGCAACCACTTAAAGGTCATTAAACAAGTATTTGAACTAAAATGGCATATTGATATTGCAGTTCTGATGCCTTCTTGAGAGTATATTCAGTATTTTCTATTTCAGCATCCATTGTGTAAAATTTTAGCAAGAATATTGAAAAGTGTCGAAAAAGTTGATGAAATTTTTGCACTTATTTGACCTTTGACCTCCTAAAAATAGTTCTAATGAGGTCAAACTTTAAGACAATTTATCTGCTGTATGTCCCTTTTAATTTTATGACCTCATATTTGACTTTAAAATGTGCTGGAATGCATACATGTGTCTAGGATGAGCAAAAAACGAAAATTGCTGACCGAAAATTGAAAAATACCCCGTTGCTAAGCAACCTGTTTAAAGTCATTATATGCAGAACTGAAAAAAAAAAGTTTATGTGATTCACGTAGTACATTATAATGCCCTTTTGTGAGTATATTTCAAATTTCCTATTTCAACATACATCATTGTAAATTTTTAGCTTGAAGATTGCACTTATTTGACCTTTGACCTCCATTTCTACTAATAAGATCAGTCGTTGGGTATCTGAATAGTCATGAAATATCATCTCTATGAAATTCCCTACAAAATGGTATGCATTATGCCTAGCTTTCTCCTTGGATAAAAAGGTTAAAAATAATTTGATAATCTATGTCAAAAGGTCTCCAAAATCACGTAAAATGCGCCGGTAGAGAAAGGGTTAATGATCAGTAATGAAATTGAACTAAATCAATAAGAACATGTGCGATAGGTAAGGCACCTACAAATGACTAAATGGTCGATCTGGTGATCAGTCTCATGAAACTGTTCGATCTCAATGAGAAAACGTTATGAAGAAATTGTATTGATTAAGGTTCGTAGGTCAACGTACGAAACGCACATAAACGTCCGGGAATATGAGATTTTAAAGCATTGAACGATATTTAATCATATCTAATTAAAATTTATCTGTATCTCTACAATCGTACGATACATAAAAACCCGGCTCTCCAAGAAACGGGGAACACTGGATACACCTCTCGGACTTTAAAACACTTTCAAAGTGTTTTCCAGACTGGATTTTCAAATGAGGCTCCGGATTTTATATATATAATTATATTGCACTAAACATTATTGCACTCATCTGACAATCACAGTCATTTACCGTTTCCATCATGTACAGAAAGTCACACGCTACAGTATAATAGGTGAAATATTGTTGATACTTTGTATCATGTGAAAAAATCACTACTCACAATAAATACCAAGATGCTTTCAGTAAAATTTTGGTGAAGTGTCCTATTTTGTCGCCAATAAATGAAATGCATTAAATCTGATATTTTTACGTTGATGCTGTTTTAATAGATTTCAAGTTAGTGTCTTCACAATACTAGTCCTATGCATGTCCATTTAATTCAATTTTTTGATTAAGATATTGGTAATAATTAAAATTTTATACAGGTAAGAAAATACTGTCAGATTATCTCCCTGGTATCTTATGTTGATAGTTAGTTTTAAAATGTATAAAAACATGTCATTTTTTGTAAAAGCACAAAAGAATAAAACTTGCCTCCTTTGCAGCATTTCTCAAGACACTTTTTCCAGACTCGTTCCATGTTGTAGGAGCTGTGATGACCCATTGAATGCAATCAGCATCAATTTTAGTTTTAATGTACTCTTTTTCAAAATGATTTTTGATGTATTTAATGGAGCGTTTCAATATTAGGCAAAGTGGGAATTTGCATACATCGGTGTCTTCAACAGGACTGTTGTTATTTACTGTCTGCAATATAGTTTTCATACGTTATGAAAAGATAAACAGACCCTTTCTACAGTCAAGTATATTATTTTTGCCAGACAACTAACATTATTTTTAAACATAGTCGGTACAGTGCTGAAGTCCTAAGCAAAGGGCATGTTTATATATGGAGGTGAGATATAATTCCGTAGAAGTATACTTGATATTCAATTCTTAAATATTTTAGTCTCTTCAATAAGTTGAAACAAAAGTTAACATATATATGGTCCGATATTTGCAACAATAAATAAAAACTAGATGAAATCTCGTTGCGAGCAGCGAGTAGGTCTTCCGTTAGATTTCTAATAAGATCTTGATCGGGAAATTTTGATTAACCCTTTCTCTACCGGCGCATTTTACGTGATTTTGGAGACCTTTTGACATAGATTATCAAATTATTTTTAACCTTTTTATCCAAGGAGAAAGCTAGGCATAATGCATACCATTTTGTAGGGAATTTCATAGAAATGATATTTCATGACTATTCAGATACCCAACGACTGATCTTATTAGTAGTAATGGAGGTCAAAGGTCAAATAAGTGCAAAATTTTATCGAATTTTTCGATACATTTTAATCTTCAAGCTAAAAATTTACAATGATGTATGTTGAAATAGGAAATTTGGAATATACTCACAAAAGAGCATTATACTGTACTACATGAATCACATAAACTTTTTTTCAATTCTGCATATAATGACTTTAAACAGGTTGCTTAGCAACGGGGTATTTTTCAATTTTCGGTCAGCAATTTTCGTTTTTTGCTCATCCTAGACACATGTATGCATTCCAGCACATTCTAAAGTCAAATATGAGGTCATAAAATTAAAAGGGACATACAGCAGATAAATTGTCTTAAAGTTTGACCTCATTAGAACTATTTTTAGGAGGTCAAAGGTCAAATAAGTGCAAAAATTTCTTCAACTTTTTCGACACTTTTCAATGTTCTTGCTAAAATTTTACACAATGGATGCGGAAATAGAAAATTCTGAATATATTCTTAAGAAGGCATCAGAACTGCAATATCAATATGCCACTTCAGTTCAAATATTTGCTTATTGACCTTTAAGTGGTTGCTAAGCAACAACATTTTCAATTGTTGTACGCAGATAGGTTAAGGACTCCCATATATTCGTCAGCCTATGCAGAGGTTCGGTAAAGCTATTATGACGTCACGTTAAAACAATACAAATGAATCTCGATGAATAAATACTATATGTTCTTTTTAAAACACATTAAATACTTTCGTTTATCATAAATATTATAAAGATAGATGGATGTGCAACTTATCTTGCCATAATAGCACTTAGCGTATGTAGAATGAAAGCCAGCTTGATCTCGCTGTACTTACTGAGATGACGTCATTTCTTAGTTTGACACGCAGTTTCTCTGTACTTGAGGCGTGGATCAAGCTTTTATCGTAGCTTGTAAAAATAAAAATAAATACGAAACACGCGTAGTCGGAACAAAAGAGAGAAATATTCTGAAATATATTAATCCACATTTTATTGTCAAACTAAATTGATAATGTGTAGACTTTATATTAAGCCGTAGGGAGCACATTTGTACAGTAACGTGCTAGAATGACAGGTCTAGCCCCTCGAAAATATCAAAAGTTCAATGATATCCGCTTCACTAAAAATTCTGAATTTTTAAACACGTATAGCTATTATTCCTACTATTCTGAAAAGTGCTGGGAGCTGGTTGTGCATTGTTGATTTATTCCATAATGTAACATTATTCCAATGCGAATTACATTTTTGACTGAAGTTTTTAGGAAGACGACTAAATTTTAAACAATTCCCGAGCATGAGGAAGTTGCGCGCTCCCAGCACTTTTCGTGTTAAGGAATTTGTCTCAAAGAAAACAGAATAAATTTTATAGCGTAAAAATGCCCGTATATCGTTGAACTTTTACGATCTTTGTAGTAGTACATATATGTTCTAATTTTAAAACTGTCACGTGACAAACAGCTGATGTAAGCGATGTCGTTTTGGCCGAACTCAGCAGAGACCCGATATATACAAGTGCAAACACCACATATCACATTTATCAAAACTAATGCTGTTAAAAAAAATATTAAAATTGTATTCATTTTCCCTGAAAATATTAAGGCGTATATTTCATGGGCGTCCTTAACCTAGCTGCGTATGTTTGTTATCGCTCATTCTAGACACTTTGCTTGTATTCCATGATATTGTAAGTAAGGTATGGGCCAAAATAATGTAAAGAACATTATAAAATTAAGTATTGACCTTGACACTTCTGTTCTTAGTGGGGTCAAGGTCAGATCAGTACAGAATTCTGCCTTAAATTGCAAGTATATATAGCAATTCTGAAATGCTGCAATCATTATGGATATATCATCTAATAGTTGACGTAAAAAGTTGTGAACAACAAAATCCTGAGAGAAATTTGATAAAATGAATTAATCTTTTTTATTTTGCATATCTTGGTTGCCAGTCCAAAAATACATCTAAAACATGTGAACTGAAATAAAATTCGTAAGATGCGATTGCATGTTTTTCAACCTTAGTGACACACATTATTAAAATTACATGGTAAATATCATATGGTAATATGATAAGCATGAAATAACCTCATGAGATGGACAATGGATGGAACTTGGAATCTCTTTTTCAAATAAGTGGCTTTTGCATTACAATCCTTTCATTCATCTTATTAATGTGACATGCATTTGCTCATCATTGCAAGCAAAGGATTCTGGTCTGCTACTCTTCTCACAAACCCTTAGCCTATCATGCTATCAAAGGTCAGGATTGTTTACACCACCTGATCTCGAATCACAGCTTGCATCATTCATAGAAATAAAGAGCATTTATAAAAAGTGAAATATCTGAAGAATAACTAACAAGCAGATAGGTTTATTTGTTAGTAAGTTGCAAGTCTTTATCTGCAATATGCAAAATGTAGGTTCCAGATTACATTATGTGCACATAATCTTCACATTGGATGATATGCCATAGCAATTTCAAGAATGGAATGTTATCTTATGAATCATTGTTTACAAGGGTTTTTATTACTGAGACTAGAGAGTCAAGAAATATCCTGAATGAAGATATCGTCATTTACTATAGCACTTGCTGATTGGTCAAATGATGTCAATAAACTCCAATCACAACTTGTGAAAAAAAACCCTGACTTTTGATAGCAAGATAGACCATGGGTTTGTGAGAAAAATAGCAAATCCCTTCGCTGGTGAAGACTGCATTCACTAGCCATGTTTGATGAGAAACATTTGACTTGGTCTTTTAAGGCAATAATGAATTGACAATGCCAGTAATTAAAAGAAAATGTTGTCAAAAATTGGAAGTACAATTTGCAAACAGGGTTTCTTGTGTTCTAATTTTAAAAAAAATTCACAACCACAATATCAAGTAAATTTAAAAAAAAACCCAGTACTTTACTTCTTTCCACCAGTGCAATTTTGTTCAAATTTATAATGCATATTTACTAGCAAATTAAATGGACAGACCCACAGGTCCTATATATTTCCTGAAAGATGTGGCTAATAAAGGTGTGGCAAAAATGACAAAAAGGTGTGGCTGAACAGTGAAGTAAAAATTACATAACAGTAACTACAACATGTATAGTATCTTTCTGTTAAACAAAAACAAATCCATTTTCTTGATGCCATTAAAAATAACCTTTATTTTCCTGGACTTTTTCCCCCAACTTTAAATTTAACAAGAAAAAATAAACTAATTGATTTCATTACAAGATTTTTCTGGTAACAGTGCTTAAGGGGTACAATAAAGACTTGACGTCATCTTGGAGGGAAAAAATAATAATAGATGGCATTGGCAATATTTAACGCAAAGCTGTTTAGTCAATAAGTAGAAAATGTGATGTTTTTATCCAAATATACAAATCCAGAAATATTGCAAGCTGAATTCTAAATCAAACTGATTCAATCTTCCACAAAATGTTTAAGACCAGAGCACTTTTACTTTGTGGACACCATTCTTTCATTAACTGTCATTTCTCTGAAAGACTGGAGGAACTTCTTTGACTTGTCCATGACATGATCAATTTCCGTCATGTACATGTAATCAGTTTCTACCCTGTAAAAGATTTAAATATTTTGAAACAGATTATGTGAATTTACATATACAAAATTAAGAAAGCTACAATTAATACATTGATATAATTTTCCTTTTAAAATTAAAAGAATATTTATTATGTGATTCATGTATTTAAATGATTTGGTTAAGTCAATGTATCAGGACTGAAAAATAATTAAGCCAGTAGTTAACCATCATTATTGAATTATTGAACTAAAAGAAATAGCATACTTGGCTGTCAGGGTTGTTAAGGAGGCTGGGGGGTCAACAAATTAACCATCTGATTCAGATATAACTTATTTTTTTAGATATGATATCTTAAGCTGTCAACTATCATTTGGCAAACAAAAATTTCATACATTTTAGTTTTAAAATTTGATCATTTTTGTATATCTTTATATGGAGCTCTTCTTCTAAAGGAGATCAATATAGTCTTGAAATGGCCACAACCACCCAGCCCTCTTAAGAAAAAGGACACAGTAATGGACTGAAAACTGTTGCTTCAGGGCAAAATTCCTGGGGCAAGGCTGTTTGTGTACATGGGAGTGTTGATATATAGCCATCCAGTGAATATAGTTTGACCACCCATGTATATATGTGCATGACTGAAAAATTGAGAAAATGGAAATTCTAACCACATACTTCACGAGATTGAAAATACCACAGCAGTCTATAAAAGACAGCTTGTTCCATATCTGAGCATAAATTCGAATAAATATTGTGTGTTTAAATAGTGTGTTTATATGTAGAAACATGCATCATAAATATCATGTGTATCATACACTTTTTTCAAAATATAATTCAAATTCTTATAAGGACTTGTGTGAATGCAATATCAAGAGAATGCAATTAAAATTTCACTTTATTTAGAATTTTTATAGATATAGAAATTTTCACCAAAACAAAAATTTACCTGTTCATTGGTCATAATAAGCACCTGTGTCCTAATGGCCCTTCTAGTGCATGGTAGGGTTAGCAAGTAGGTCTTCACAGATGAAAGTACTGGAGCCTATGGTACCATGCAGCACCCTAAAAAATTCAATGTGATAGTGTTACATGTACATGCAGCACCCTAAAAAATTTACAACTCTCCATAATTATGCCAACTTGATTTTATTTTGAAAGGTACTTAAGGGTGGTCGTCAAAAGCATACACTTCAAAAGCAACACAAAATTGGCTGAACAATACGAGATACAAACACTGAAACAGGGTAACGCCTATACTGTACAGCAGGAAATTAACTCGCGGAGATAATATTCGCTATATTCGCGGAAATAAAAATTCCGCGAATTCAACATACAGTGAATAATTCTTCAAAAATCGATAAGGATAAATTGAAATATTACCGATATTTGTGATTAGATTCGGTAACTCTATTTACGTTTCCTTGTAAACATAAAAAGCAGTAATTAATATAGCAGAGATGTAGACTGTCTTCCTAATTAAGCGGGTGTACGGATCAATCACTAACACTTAGTTGTTTTTTTTTAAAGCTTAATTGATAAATAAACATCTAAAACTAACATTTAATTCTGCCACCCAGTAGAGGTGCGATGTAATATTATCTATAAAACATGTATTATTAGAATTCACCCGTGCGTATCACTCAGTCTTATTATCTTTAATCAAGGCACTTACGTAGTAAAGACAACACTGTTACACATTAATTCAATTTTATGAACAGTTCAACATTTTTACTATCGGTACTGACAACTGATTTAGATTCAGAGGGATTAAAATGACCTGCAGTAAATACTACTCAGTACTCTACTCAAAACATACCTATTCATGAACGAACACCTGCCAAAGGGCTTTTTTTTTTTTTTTTACATGTTTGCCATTGTTTGGGATACGACTGGAAATCATCTAAATAAATCACTCGCGTATAGACTCATATGTATTTCAAAAGTATTTAACAAAAAGAAAGGAAGAAAACAAGGGAAAGAATGAAGAAAATTTATATGAATGCGTAACATTGTAAATCGTACAACATTTTGTCTTCCAATCGGGATCAGTACGGTGTTTCAATCTATTTAATCGGGTTCAGAATCGACACAATATGCAGGGAAAAAACTTGCAGTGCGGAAAAAGTTTTTGTATAATTTTTCCTTTCAGCGAATTCAAACGACCGCGATTTGCTGCAAGTTGAACAAATCGCGATCTTTTCCGACCGCGATTTTAACCTGCTGTACAGTACTTGAAAATCTAGTACGTGTGTACATTTTGTTTTCATTTGAGCGTGAATTAATGCGTTTTAAAGACAGCTTTATACTCTTCAGTCAATACTCACTCACCTCTAATACCAAAGGAAAGACCGTAATATTTGATGTGATGTTCCTCGTCGTAAAATAATCATGAAAATTGACGTTCAGATCATCATCATGTTGTTGTTTACTGCTACAGCGGAGACACGTGGTAATCTCAATTCGTACATGCAATAACTCTTACAGTGATGAGTAGTGTAAATGCGAGTTTTTGTGCTTGTTTCAAGTTGTTAAATTCCGTGTCAGTAGAGATCTAATTAAATTTCATATTTTAAAGAATATATATATTAACATACAGCAATATTAACTTTGATTTTTTTTTCGACGTAAAGACGTTTAGGGAATGTACATTTTTTATCAACATTATTGTACATGTAATGTAGATAAATAAATTCATTATATTAATTTTTTTTTTTTTACAAAAGATAGAAAGATAATATATATATATATATATTTTACACCAATTATTTTGTATTAAGCATTTATTTCATTAAAAGCATATATATAAATAGTACTTATAAAATAATATGTTGTTCCTAGTAAGACGTACGCAACAAAATCGACCTTGAAGGCAAATATTGATCGCCCCCGATTTTTCTACAAAAATTATGCGAAGGTCACAAATTCAAACTATCGTAATTAAATAAATACTGAGAGTAAAAAGACCTATAAAGGCTTGTTGAAAAGGATATTTTCTTTACTTTTACCAGCTTTATTTTGTTTTCCCTATTTCAGTACAGAAATACACGTAAAGCTGAGCTTTATTTAAATATTACGAATAAAAACGAGAAAAAACACATAAGTGCAAGAAAATTCTTGTTTTTACAAAATATTTTAAAGTAATAACAATATTTTTTACATATTTTAAAAGCAGAGAAAATATGCTTTAAGAATATATCATACTTTCTTTATCAAGTTAGTCAGGAAAAAAATGTCAATCGTCGGGGAAATCGTCAATTGCTTTGGAAAATTGCGCCATTTTCAAAAAGTCGTGTATGTCTTCAAAACGTAAAATCTTTTCATTACCGACACGAAGACATAAAATTTTTACATAGTTTTAAAGAAGAGAAAATTTCCAAAAAGATGATATATAGTTTATATACCTTTATGCTATCATGAAATAAATACAGAGATCTTATTTTCGCGAAGTCGTGTTTTAACGCACTACCGGTCAAATTCACCGGTGTGGAAGTGAAGGGGTTAATACAAGAAAGTAAAACAACTTCAAATGAAAAAAAATATTCATATCAGTTCTTCAAAATATGCTAAGCAACACATGAAAGAGTGAAATCTATCGATTTCAAACAACTTCCGGTTTTTTATATTCACTTCCGGTATGACCTGAAGTACTCAAAATGACTAAGTGTGGAGGAGTCATCCCTCAAAGTTCCGAGGAAAAATGAGCATTATCTCGTCTACTTCCGGTTTGGAAGAAATAACTTCCGGTGGAAATAATATGACTTGAAATAGTCTATTTGCCTCTATTATCTCTATTATAAACGTTTAAAAAAGAAAAAAAATTAAAATTTGCATTTTTTAAACTACTTCCGGTGGACAAAGAACGTCACGGCAACAAAAATTAAACAAGAAATTCAAATCTACTAGTCACAATCTATCATCCTTGAAAGTTTCAAGCCTCAATCTCAAAGGGTTCTTTAGAACACTGGCGGACAAAATGCAACTTTAAAAAAAGAAAATTGGCCGTATCTCGCGACCGGAAGTGACGACGGCAAAATAAGTTCAGATAATTTGCCATCATTGCTGAAAGTTTCATGAAAATCTATCGGGTGTTCTCGAGAAATCGCCTGCACAAAATCGGTAAGAAAAAAAATAATAATAAATAGAAACTCATTGCGAGCAATGAGAGGTCTTCCGTCCGATTTTGAAAATAAAAATGTAAATTCAAGCTGAAAAAATGAAAAAAAAAAAAAAAAAAAAAATCAGACACTCTGGAGATTAAACCCTGGTCGTCAGCTTGAAAATCCAACGCGCTAACCATTACGCCATTTCAACTCCCGCTTCAAAGTGAAAATGAAAAAAATTAAGAGTTTGGATTTATCAATTCGAAAACAAATTATATATTTAGTATTTTGAAAAGAGGCTCTCTTAACCCTACAAATATTACAGAAAAAAATTGAATTTGAAACAATAGATTTTTTAAATTCGCTTCCGGTAGCGACCGGAACTAACGACGACGCATGAGAAGGTCCCTTCGCCAATCTAGAAATCATGTTCTATCATTTCTAACCCCCCCCCCCAAAAAAAAAAAAACACTCAACATCATTTATAAAGATGAAAAGGTAAATTTAAGCAAACAAATTCGGGATTAACCCAGATCGCCTTCGTGAAAATTCAATATGGAAGCCACTACACCAGCTCAATTTTACCAGCCATCATCGATGTTTACTTTCTATCACTGCCTGAAGTAACGAGTGTCAGGAAGGTTAAAAGGTTGTTTTTTGTTTTTAATGTAGTGCGGAATTATAGAATGAGAGCTAGCTAGACAAATTTTGTGCAAGCAGATTCACATCGAAATTCGTTACTTGAGTTTAAACAATAACAAATAATCTATTACTGATGAACTGGTGATACTGTTAACTTCCTTTATTCTTTGTGTATTCAACTTTTTATTCTATGCAATTCCATATATCTGTATTTCATAAAAACGTGTCCGTTTAATCTTTTTCTGCACTTCTGCATCAGACCGTTTTTCTACATGAAAGAAGAGTCAAGATACATTATTTTGCACCAAAAGTCACGAGTAAATCTTCGCGCCTTTTCTTTGAAATGTATGTTGTCTATTGAATGGTCTCCATTCTCATATATATTATTGTATGTACCGTACAAATTACTCATTTTATTGCATTTGGAGGTCAGAGCATTTGTGTTTCAAAGACAGATTATCCATTTCCAAAATCTGCCAGATCCAATAATTCCTTTTCATTTCATTGATCCTTACGCTAGTTTCGTTCAACAAGACGTTCGGCTGTCTCCGTAAACTCCGACCAGCTTGTCGGAATTTACGGAGACGGCCGCCATTTTGACCTCGCTTCAAATTTTAAAATGCAAATATCTAGAGTTTGAATTTATCAATTTTAAAACAAAATGTATATTAAGTATTTTTAGAACTGCTTCTATTAACTTTAATTATATCAAAGAAAAATATTGAAAAACAAAAAAGTTGAAAAAATCCATTTTTGAAATTCGCTTCCGGCGGAGACCGGAAGCATCGACGAAGCACAAAAAATTGGTCAGAGCATCTACAAGTAATGCTCTATCATCTTTGACATGTTTCCAGTTCAAATCTTTAGCTTTTTGAATTTTCTCCTCAAATGCCCAAAGTTCATAATAATGTCCATTATCCCTGAAAAAAACACTGAAAACCAATGAATTGTTTTTGAGAAAACGCGTGCACAAAATATGGGAGGAAAAAATAAGAATAACAATAAGAAACAGTAGAATCACTATAAGGTCTTCCGTGTAAACGAAAGACCTTAATAATAATAATGAAAAAGAAACAACGGAATCAGTAGAAGGTTTTCCGTTGGAAACGAAAGACCTTAATAAAAGACGGAGCTTAACCACTGCCACTCTCTACCATCGGCTCATCCATTCACATATATATTCACTGACTCGCGTATGTATCACAGTGATAAGCACGAGAAAAAGTGCGTTTTCTTTAATTCATTTTAATTAAAAGTCTGCGCTAATGTTTGTCCTTTAAGATAGATATTTTCTGAATAAATTTAGAACTATTAGTCTAATTTGAAATAATCTTTGGAATATCATGTATTCAATAATCTTGACGCGAACCCATTGCAGAGGTGTCTGAGAGAGGAACGAACGACAACTCTGCAAAGGAGATTGAAGCTCTGCATCTATCTTTTCTTCAAACCCTTTATTGTAGCCATTAAATTTCGTTAATTTACATGTCTTGAGTATATTTAATTTCCGTATTTTCTGAAAAAAATGATTTGTTTGAGCATTTAGACCATCTTATATTCAATAAGCATATGTTGGACATAAAATACATAATATCTATTTAACTACCTTTTTATTTTGAAGACTGATAGCCCTCTTCTGCTTTATAACCAAGGGAATTCTCGAAATTGGTTTTGTCGTCAAGAGTTAAAAGTAAAGTATTTGGTGTTTTAAATAACCACTTGCTACTCCCAATACCTGCTTCCCAAGAACTTGCACTAATATTTTTCGTTTTGTTTGATCTATAGTCTTCCAGAAGTTGGAAGGCATAACAAGAGTAGGTCGTTCAAATGTCCACAGCCACTACCAAAATTCGGTTTGACGATCCACCTGTTGACAAAAAAAAAATACAATGCTAGACAAAATTTATATACGATAAACATTCTACAGATTGAACTAGTGAAAATGGCGCATCTCCTACCTCGTCTAGAGTTTTCAATTAATTTTCAAAGATTACAGAGCATTAAAAATCAGATACACCAAATACTCATATATTAATCAGCCCCGAAAATCATAAATGCAAACAACTTTCTCCAATATTTCTTCTCAGGGCTTTTATTTGGGGCAGATTTTTTGAATAACTAACTCCTATTTCTCTGAAAGATAATTTTTAAATCATAAAAAAGAAAAAAAGTATATATATAAGCATAACTGCGAAAAGTAAGTTAAATACGCAGTATTTACTGTTTTAAATGACTGATTTGATTTGGAAAATTTAGTAACAGAGACGTTTATGTTCTGATAAATTTAATTAAAATCAATTAAACTCTTTAAAACTGCTTAAATGTATGTTTCACATGTTTAATAAAACATTCTGCATATTCTATATGCTGCATATTTTGCATTCTATTATCTACAATACTTACAACCAATAGCTTTAACAGTAAAGTTAAAATGTTTGATGGCGTCACAAACAAACTCTAAGTGAACTCTATATCTGCCACGGTCCTCGGATGTAAAATCATTTATGATTAATTTTGAAATTTCTTCATGTAATATACTATTCATATATTTCTCTGTAAAGATATCCAAGTCTTCCCACATTTCCGGAGAAAACAACATACACATTTTTCGTCAATCTCAATATTAGCTGTAGAATTCTCGGTGTCATTTATGTGTCGATTATTGTCATCAGTTTTGCTTACAAATAATCTCTGCCACTTCATTAACTTAACATCTAGAAAAAATTTCACAAAAGCTTCAAGGGATACTGCATTGCCATATACATCTCTCTTATTTGTTTCTAAAAATAGATAATAGAATGTATAAATGTTAATATTTTACCGGAAAAAATATTTATTAATAACCACATATTATTTTCATTTAAAACAGATCAGGTAGCGGTGGTCTGATGGTAAAGCTTTCTTTGCGTGATCGGAAGGCCCCGGTTCGATTCTCGTTCCCAGCGACTTCAACATAAGTGACTCTTCTTTCGCCAAGTGCCGACAGCAGAATTTAAGTCACAGGTCTTTCAGATGAGACCTTAAAACCCTAGGTCCTTGAATCACGGTAGGCATTGGCACGATAGATCCCAAACTGCTACGGCCGTTAGCACCATGCTTAGTTTAAACATTGTTGAAATTCACCTAAACAAGGTGATATTTCTACTATGAGTGAAATATTCTCGAATGGGACGTTAAACAACATCCAAATCAATCAGTCATTTAAAACAGTAAATATTTAACTTACTTTTCGCAGTTATGCTTATATACGTTTTTCTTTTTTATAATAATAAATGTTTTCAAGTCTTGTTTTTTTTTAATTTAATGGCGATATATTGTAGATAAATACCGTTTGTTCATATTACAAACGTCAACATAGCATTCATGAAGATGATTTTACTTAATACGACCACGGACCTCAACTTTTAAATGGCTCTCATTGATACAACGTTTTGATATTTTTTATTTTCTTCCATCTTTTATTTACAAACATCCAACAGAATTCACTTTTGTAAAAAATATCCAAAAACCATATATCTAAGATAATCTCGCCTTCCTCACCTATGACGCAGAGGACAAATTAGATTAAATATATTTGATGCATAATGCAAGTATATAGTACTTGATACATTTATATTATGATGTGAAACAACAATATGAAGGTGAAATAGCGAACATTATTCATGTTAAGTTCAACATCCAATAAAGTAAGATCTCAGCAAATACCGACCCCTGATAAAATCAGAGGTGGGATCAATTGTCATGGAGGAGTAAGCATTTCCAGTCAAATCCGCTGCGAGTCCTTTGACGCAATTTTGTACATTTTTCATATCAATAAGTCCATTAGGTATATACGTAGAAGCTCCAAACACTAATAAAATGTTTATTGGACTTATAGAAACTTATATTATATAAAGGTGAACACTTTGTGTTTCTCAAGTTTTTTTTATTAATAAGTTCATATTTCCCCAGGATAGCTGATCACAGACAATGAAGTATTCTTACATAAAAGCACTGTTGTTTATAATTGCAATAGGGAAATACATGTAAACAATGTATTCAATGACTTTATCGTGGATTCTAGTATAATGTTAAGAATACTTTGTCTACCGATTATGTATCTAATGTATCCCTGATCCCTCTAACTCCATTTCAATACGCTACTCAGTGCATTAAGATAACCTACAACTCTTTATATAGTTAGCAGTGTTTAAAGCTTTCTTTATAAAGAATACATTATCAAGAATGTTTTTTTTAATCTTTAAGTTACCTCTTTTTCCTTACATATAAAAAATCTATGCACGATGAAAAATAAGAGAAACAGTAGATGTATTTTCTTAACAAAAATATTGTAAAACGAGAAAATTTAGCATGTAGTATTTTTCGCGCATAGGCAATCAAGGACTATTAATTTGCATAGCAATATCCTATTTTTTTCTCTCAGTAAGTCATGCTTCGTACGTTATGCATACGCATAATACCTAGATTTCTAAACTAGGTTTACATGTCAAGCAGGGATGGGGTCGATTACTTTCAAAAGTAATCGATGAGATAACAATGACTTTGGATATTTAATGGAATCGATTACAAGCTGATTACAGCCATCTTTAAAGTAATCAATTACATTGGTTAATGACCTGATTATAAACATTCCTGAAGGCAATAGAAAAAGATATACCTATATATATAGTCTATAAATTTTATAATAAGTTTTGCTTATAAACAAATTTGTACACTGAAAAATATACACTGAACATCATCAAAGGCCATGATTTAATGAACTTCTCTTTATTCATTGTAATCATAAAGTAATAAAAAATGTAATCTTGATTATGAAACTTTTTTGAGCAATCAGTTAAATTACGATTACTTGTAATCAGAAAAACGGATGATTACTGATTTTTCATGATTACACCACAAAATGTTATCGATTACAGCGGATTACGATTACTGATTACGATAACCCCATCCCTGGAATCAAGTGCTCGTCATATCCCCTGTGATATAACTTACATCCCCATGATCAAAATTTAAATTAAGAATAGAAACTGTACTGAGGTAGGAATTCAGATTTGGTTATGCAGTTGTCGGTAATATCGAAAAACAGCACCGACGACAGCGTGTCAAACGTATGTTTATTATCCGATAAACCACTTCATCATGAAAACACTTCTACACATGTGGCTGATCTGTTTTGTTGATGAAAGCAAAGGCAGAAGAGACTTGCAGCTCACGTTACGCAAGGAATTTGAAATCTGTTGAAGTAATTTTGAGTAGTTTGAACACTTCATAGTTTTTTTAAAAGTTATTTGATTTCAAAATTTTGGTTAAGAATCATTTTTAACCTCAAGAATTTTTTAACCATGAAGAACTTTATAACGTTGAGAAAGTGATTGTGCACTGTTTATAATTATTTAATTAAATAGTACCTTGGAGTGAATTTCACCCCCTACCCCCGCCCAAAAGAAATGCAAGGTAAAAACTGAAAATATACACACAATACAATAATAATCATTTTATGGAATTGACATTTCTTCAATCAAAGATTTATTACGCTTTCCATTCGAGATTAATTTGATTCTATTTTTTTCCGTTTTGCACAGATTTATTGAAACAAAAGTGTTCGCAAAAGTTTATATTAAACTGCTAATTTATTGACTTCGATACATGTATTAGTAAGGTTGCTTTCATCAAATTTAAAATAAAAAAAAATCGACCAAAATCTCTCAGACAAGGTTTTGTAAGTTTCTTTTTGTCAAAAGCATACGTTATTTTGCCGTCTTTTTATTTTCAACACTATTAATTTTTGTTTTATGTGTACAAAGATTTAAAGCATTGTGAAATTTTGTATAGGATCGATAACCATCAAAAATAAGGATCATGGAATAAATTAAAAGACCGTTTCAGACCGGGGAGCAAATGTTAGTGATGTAGATTTCTATACCAGATACCCGGAAATAGAAATAATGAACTAAGCTAAAACTATTTTTCGAGTAGTGAAAACTTTTGCATCCTATAAATTACTGGAAGAAATTGTGACAGAAAAAGGATGACGATTAATCTCTGATGAATTAGAAACTTTCATAGCGGAATTATTCATCACAAAATATATTACTATACTAGCCCCAAACTAATGGAGAGGTTAAACGATTCAAGGATTTAGACTCAATCGCAATATTAGATGGCAAGGACTCTTTAGTATGATGTTCATTCGTTAAACCGTTATTGACATGACAGTTATTAGTTAAATGCTTATAATACATGTATCTTTGACACAATGTTTTTTGCTTGTGTTGAACTCATGGCACGTAAGTGTCGTCAAATATTGTCACATAATTTATAATTATTAGTCAGTTATTCAGTTGACTTATTCAGCAGACTTTGTTATCTACTTAATTCTTTTGCTTATAATATATATATATATATATATATATATATATATATATATATATATATATATATATATATATATATATATATATATATATATATATATATATATATATATTTTTTTTTTTTCCTCTATTTCGTAAAGCGTTATTCCTTTTGCATTCGGGCAAAATTCTTTTCCGAGCATATATAATGTATTCGTAAGAGTTGACCTGGTGTAGTACTATATTCAGTTACCATCAAATGAAATTGATTCCAGTTCACTTTTTATATCTGAAATATAATTCATTAGTTTAACTTTTGTAAATTGTGATAAACAACCAACATTAAGGATGACAATTTACATGAAGAAAGTATTTGTATTTACCGATTACAATTTAAAGAGATAGAAAAGACAAGAGTAAAATTGCTCTAGACATATTTCTATTCCTGTTATTTTGTGATTGAAATTTTCCTGTTGTTATAAACTTAATAGATATCTTTTCGATGATTTTTGAAAGGGTTGCATTTAATAATACAAATCGTATTCCTGTTATTATCAAGAAATCTTTATCGTGTTTCGTTTAATGTTCAAAATTAAGTCCAAAGACTCATATTAATCCACTTTTCCCCTGTTATGGTCATCGTAGGTGACACAAAGGACTGTGATTTGGACAATTTTAAATGCACAACTATATGAGGAAAAATTTCTAAAGATTTCCAAATAGAAAAGATCCACATGAAAGATGACACAATGTATTTGAGCCTAAAGCATCAATTTCTCTTGGGTTCAAGAGATGATATGGAGAAGCACTTACCTTTCAGTGAAATGCATTCCGGTTCTCTTCTTAAGCCTAAAATATATAGTTGTTAATGAAACTTAGTATATTCACTTCAGGTAGCATTGGTACAATCAATACTATGCTCCTTATTAAAATATTGCCTAAATGAGCACCTTAGTCAGCACTAACGTGGCAAGTATTTACATCAGAGAGCTAAATATTTAAGAAAACTCTCTCTCTCTCTCTCTCTCTCTCTCTCTCTCTTAGTCACTTCAAACGTTTTACTAGCTAATTTTCGTCTTCTTTTCCAGAAAATACATCCACCAATAAGGCATACAAACAGCACCGTCGGAAGTGAAATTGCAAGAGCCAAACCAACAGTAGTAATGGAATGAGCTGAAAAATCATCCAGCGTTGACTTTGTAGTTGTTTTGCTGATAATATTAAAGAACAATTTTTTTTTGTTATTTGATGGCGTTTTAAATTTCACTAAACGAAACAGCCTGACCGGCTAAAACACTGCATGGGTATATTTTCGGTATTCATAGTTATCACATTCCCATATACGTAAAATATGAATAGAAAGTCGTGCAAAAAGGGTCCAGGACACAGGATATTTGACAAAGTATTTCGATTTGATAAAATAATTATTCACATTCCGTGTGAGAAAAGCATCTGTTGCCTGATGTCTGATTATTTTTTTTTTTAAAAACATTTGAAATTAAACACAGTGTTTCTTGTTTATTAAGTTTTTCATGGTTATAAACAATTCAATGTATTTTTACTTAATTATGTTCAGTCTAAGGGATAATTTTAAAAAATAAATCCAAAGACATTAAAAGTTATAGTTTTACATGTATAAATGGAATTGAGTTTGTAAAATGTCGAGTCTGGCTACAAAAACCAACAACCAAAACATAGTTTTCCTCAGTTATTCTGAAAAAGGGTAAAATATTACACATTTATAAATATACATGTATCATATTGAATTTATTAGTTAGACAATTAATTTAATGAATTAAGATATACACAACCTGCTTCATGATCCTTTCAATATCATTTAATCAATTTGAATAAAGTTATAAATAAATAAACTGAGGAAACATTCATCAAAATTCATATTCATAATTCATATTCAAAATTCATATGCTCAATGCACAATTTATTTTATTTTTGGGATTTTTGAGATCGATCATTAATTTTTTTTTAGTAGAAGCCAGCTCCTTTGGAGATGGATTCCAAGTATGCATGTGTCTATGTATAAAAAAATCACTTTTAAAAGCATATTCTGTTAAGGTGCACGACATTTCAAAAGAACTTTTTTTTTTTGTTTTTTTTTTTTTGTTTTTTTTGTTTTTTTGTTTTGTTTTGTTTTTTTTTTTTTTTTGCTTTAACTGTGTTTAAGCCTTGCCTATTTTACTTAAAAGGACAAGGTATCGTAACGGCCGGATCTGGCCCCTTATTTCGCAGCTATGTTAAGGCTTCCCGAAGCTTTAAAATACGCTCAAAACATAATATGTCATTGCGAGGTCGGTTTTGGTTTTAATGTATAAGTATTGAACTTTAGTACTTCCAATTTATATAAAGGGTTTCCTCGGCTATATATTACCATATTTGTTATGATATCGCATGACTTTGTTGATCACGTGACAGTCATTTATAATTTTTTGAAATGTTTCATATAAATCGCTTCGGCGCAGCTGATTAACACAATAATTATTAACATTTTGTTATATAAATAAACTCATCGTATCCTTGTGTATCCAAAATGTGCTTGGGAAAAGTTATAGTATTACTTGGGTACAAAATATTTCCTGAGAAATTCAACATACGTACAAATTTGAGGGTATTTTCCACACAATATCGTAATCTGTATTAAAACAAAACCAACACACATTTTTCCCAAGCAAGATTCAGATAGAGAACAACCTCTTCTTACAGATTTCCACAAAAATTCTCAGATTAATCCTCATTAATCACCTGCGCCAGACTCTTTTATACACACAAAATAAATTCTACCTCCAACCACGGGTATAAAACAGAGTACATTTCAAAAGTATATTTTTCATAAGCATTTTGAACATGATGAATTTCAATCAAGGGTAGGTAAGCGGTCCATTTTTAAAATATTCGGACATATAAGACTTAAAAAACCTTTAACGACCCGTGAATTTTGCAATAGCTATCTAGCATTTTACATGCAGTTTGAAATAAAGTGTAAAGTTCATGACACTCTCCCCGTCATAACACCTCAAGTTTGCAGTGACCTGACGTCATTTTCCATTATTACGTCATATTTTGGTAGTTCAGAGATGTGAAGGCACAGAGTGCACTGTCATATTCTACGGGAAGCCTTAACCTACCTGCGTTGATGTAAAATTCAGAACACAATTAAAATTATGATAGTTTATAGTTGGGAACTTAATATGATGCTTGTTTTGAAACCAGCACAAATTTAGATTCAAACTTACATGAAGGCCACAAGAGAGTGCATAAGTAGGACATTTTCTAGAATTTCTTCAATTCTGGTGGAATTTCTGCAAACTTGAGATACTTTTCACTTCGGGAAACATAGAGCACAAGCTTGCCTATCTGAGATTTTTATACATAAGATGCATCTGATACTAGTATATGAAATATATAAATTTGGTAGATAGGCAAGCTTGTGCTCTATGTTTTCTGAAACAAAATAGGCTGTAAAATTAATGAAATTTTGCATAAAAATGAGAAAATTCGGAAACTGACATATTTTCTGACCTTCCTGTGGCCTCTATGTATCCCATAACTTAGAACCAATACTTATTTTGTGGCAGGGGTGACAAGAGGTTTTTATTGATAAGCTGTTACAACATTCTAATAGACACCCCAAACAAGGGGCCAAAAAGGGGTCTTAGCCTATCTTGTTCTTTGTACATAATGCACATCAGAGAATTATTAAGTTACACATACAATGTATTCAGATGGTAATCATGCACATTGTGTTCGTAAAGCATGTGATATCAAATGTAGAAAAATAAATAGGAAAATGACTAGTTTAGTTAAGTTAAACATATACGGCCATAATTCTTTGAAACCATTATAGCGATTATAAGGTAAAGTCCTTTGTGCTTAGTTTTTTCTCTTTAATACATTAATGTGAATGTGAAATTTTATTACAAGAATGTTATTCCTAGATCACAGTGTCTAGGTATTGAAAAACTGTAACAAAATATGTAAAACCTAAAATAAGCTAAAGGCAGATCCGATTCAAAGCGCTCCTTAATTCGAGCAACATTTCTCTTAGCTTCTTAGACCTACCGGTCACGGTTGCTAAGTGGTAGGGCGTTCGCTTCATGATCTGGAGGTTCGATTATCTTTCGCCGAGCCGCTTCAAACCAAAGACGTATACATAGGCAGTGACTGTTTCTTCGCCAAGCTCCCGGCACAAGAAGTGAAAGTTACGGATCTTTCGGATGACATCTTAAAAACAGAGCTCCAGTGTCACGGTAGACGTTGTCTTGCTAAAGATCCCTCGCTGCTCAATGTCCCTGAGTGTCGAGTAATGGTCTAAATCTGAAGCCCTTCACCGGTATATTGTGACGTCTCCATATGATTTAAAAATTCTCGCAAAGGTCGTAAACAACAAACAATCAATCCATTTATCTATCTTATAGTAAACCTAATCACGTTGATGAAAAATAAGTTATAAAGAAATGTTTTTATTTTTCTTTCTTTGGTTTTTAAGTCCGGGTGCAGTGAGTAACAAAATATATGATACACTTCCTGAAAGGGCACTGAAATTATCTGATTGAAGCAAAAAATTTGATGAATTATTTTTTGCCATACCTATGATTTTAATAAATGATAAATGAATACCCTTGAATATTACCCATGTTTCGATTCGATTTTCTTAATTAAATCACCCAGCGTTTTGCTATTTCTTTGTAATCTCCCTTTGAAATTAGTAGCTTCCTCAATGCGGATGTACTAAATTCGATTCCTGTTTCCCAAGCATGTCTCTTGGTTTGGTGTATTTTGGCCAGGTAGTTTCGGAAAAGTTTATAATACATGACCAACGAGGAAACAACTGTGCTAAAATGGAAATAACTTTATGATGTCATAAAAAGGTAGGTATTGGAAAAAATAATGTATTACCTGGAAAGATTCCTACAACTTTCTTCAGCGTAATAGCAGTGATGCTTTGCATCTATATTTGAACACGCAGGAACTAAAAAGAAGACAATTTCAAGTATTCCATTACTTAGAACAATTTATCTCACATATTCGCAAGCTTTAGGTCATTGAGTGATTTTAGAGGTAACACAGGCCTCTATAATGGTGACATAATACCATAAGAATCATTTATAATAATATTTTCTTTCAGATTTTTTCCATTAACAATGGAATCTTTCAAAAATATCCTCGCCTGTGAGTGGCAAAGCACTATTATAAACCCCACAACATAAACTAGTACTAAATGTAACGGGAACCGTTACAGATGTTCCCCAAACGCTCCCCTACTCCCCTTTGGGCCTCATTCCCTACAAGCTTCATTAAATTTAGGCAATTGTTTTCTTTAATAAATCCACACTGCATTTTCAAAAGTATTTCATCGAAAAACAACGCCAGTATAGTCTTTAAGTATTAGCCAATCAGATTTCAGCGCACGTACTTGCCCATGTTTTCTAGATATTTCTCATGTCTTTCTCGTAAAGAAACTCACAATAAATATCTACGTGTGAAATCTGTAAGATTTTAATTGAAAACTATGAGAGATACAGTAATATAAGTAGTAGCCAATCAGAATCCAGTACATGTGCATGCATGCTCTTGCATTTAATTTTGATCATAGCATAATGTTGGAACCCATTTTGCCTGTCAATGTTATAAATTTCATCCTGTATTGTTGATAACTAAGGAAGTTACGGTCATTTATAGTTTCAGCCAATCAGATTGCAGCACACCTACATGCGCGTGTTTTCACGAAATTTTATATATATCATATTGTAGAACCTCCTAATGTATGACTATGTTTAAAATTTCAAAGAATCATATTGAATAGTAAGAGAGATACAGCCTACAAACTATCAGCCAATCAGATTTCAGAACACGTGCATGCATGTCCTTGCATTCAATTTTAATAGTACCGTTATGTACAAACTCATTATACCTATTTATATTCTAAATTTCATCCTGTTTTGTTGAAAACTTAGGAAGTTATAGCCATTCAAAGTTTCAGCCAATCAAATTGCAGCACACGTGCTTGCGCGTGTTTTCAAGAATTTCTATATAAATTATATTGTAGAAACTTATAATATATGCCTATATCTTAAATTTCAAAGTATTTTGTTAAAAAACAAAGAAGATATTGAAATTTTTGTTTCAGCCAATCAGAGCAAAGCGCACGTGCATGCGCGTGAGATTATGCAAATTTGACCATCTCATCTTGTCTACACTACTAATGTGTCTTTATATAATGAGTTTCAAAGTATTTCATCAAAAAATATAAAAGTTACAGCTATATAAAGTATATCAGTCATTTCACTCATTGCACGCGCCCGCACGTGCATGCATGTGCGCGCAAAATGACCTTCGGCGAGCACATCTACACAACATGCCTACTAACTCTAAAAAGGTCTTAACTCAATTGGATGAGCAGTTTCCGAGAACACTCGAGGACAAAAAAGTACCGGAGAAGAAATGAGAAAAAAAAAAGAATAACTAGATGAGATCTCGTTGCGAGCAACGAGTAGGTCTTCCGTTAGATTTCTTATAAAATCTTAATTGGGAAATTTTGATTGATAGAAGAAAGTAAAACAACTTTAAATGTAAAAAAATATTTCTATCAATTCTTCAGAATTGTTTAGCAACTCATCAAAGAGTGAAATCTATTCATTTCAAACAACTTCCGGTCTTTTTTATTCACTTCCGGTATGACCGGAAGTAGTCAAAATGACTTTTAACTCTTCACTGAATGTGGAGGAATCATCCCTCAAAGTTTTGAGGAAAAATGAGCATTTTTTGGACTACTTCCGGTTCGGAAGAAATAACTTCCGGTGGAAATAATATGACTCGAAACAGTCTATTTGCCTCTATTAAAAACATTTCAATAAGAAAAAAAATGAAAATTTGTATATTTTTAAACTACTTCCGGTGGACAACGGACATCACGGCAACAAAAACTATACAGGTTTCTCAATTGTACGAGTCACAATCTATAATCCCTGAAAGTTTCAAGACTCAATCTCAAACCGTTTTTGAGAACACTCGCGGACAAAATGCCATTTTAAAAATGGAAAATTGGCCATATCTCGCGACCGGAAGTGACGACGACAAAATTAAAAAAAAACGCATAAAGTTCAGATAATTTGCCATCATTTCTGAAAGTTTCGTGAAAATCTATCGAGGCGTTCTCAAGAAATCGTCTGCACAAAATCGGTAAGAAATAAAAATAATAATAATAACTAGAAACTCATTGCGAGCAATGAGAGGTCTTCCGTCCAATTTTGAAAATAAAAACGTAAATTCAAGCTGAAAAGGTGATAAAAGAAATTCAGACACTCTGGAAATTTAACCCTGGTTGTCAGCGTGAAAATCCAACGTGCTAACCATTAACCATTCACTTTTTTGCATCACTTCCTGTCACGACCGGAATAACGGCGATACAAGATTTCCTCGCGATTCAAATAAACTGATGTCTGACTATCAGTTCTGAAAGTTTTAGACTTCAGTCATTTACTGTTGCCGAGCAATATTGTGAGAACAAATTCTAATTTTGAGGACAGGTAAACACGTGCCTGGAAGTGAATTTTATATAAAAAAAAAAAAAAAAAAAAAAAATCTCTGACGTTTCTCTATACATTTGCAGTATCTACAAAATGCATAAAAACATTTCAAGTACTTTATCGATAAGCAAAATTTATGAGAAAGTTAAATATCGAAAAAACGTAGTTTATCACCTAAAACCGGAAGTTGCCGTTTTTGTTTCCGGTGGAATCTAACATATTTCAAAACAGCGAAAGAGATGCAATAAAGTGATGCAAACTTTAATTTAGAAAAGAAAAGTTAAATTTTTTGGTTTCTTTGATCATTTCCTGTGACGACCGGAAGTTACGACGGACGCGTTAAACCAAAATGGTTTTGCGTACTCCTCAAGGTCTGCTACTCATAAAAATTTGGTGTTTTAATCTTTCACCTGTTTTGGAGATTTCGCTCAGACAATTTTTCATTTTGAGGACAGAAAAACACGTGACCGGAAGTGAATTTTTGAAAGATATTTGAAGTTACTCTAGACCTTTGCAGTCTGAATAACATATTTAAAATTCATTTCAAATACATTATCTATAAGGATTTTTATAGCAAAGTAAAATACTCAAATTTTGTAGTTTTTCTCTTATAACCGGAAGTTGTCGTTTTCGTTTCCGGTGGGACCAACATCTTTCGAATCTGCGAAAAAGATGCAATTAAGTGATGCAATTTTTAAATAAAAAAAGAAAAGTTGAAATTTTCGATTTCTTTGATCACTTCCTGTGACGACCGGAAGTGACGGCTGACGCTCTGAACCCAAGTGGTTTTTGCTACATCTTAAGGTGTGTTGCTCATATAAGTCTGGTGTCTTAATCTCTTACCGTTTCCGAGATCTTGCTCAGACAACTTCTCATTTTCAGGACAGAAAAACACGCGACCGGAAGTGAATTTTTGTAAGATATTTGAGGTTACTCTAGACATTTGCTGTCTGAATAACATATTTAAAATTCATTTCAAATACTTTATCTACAATAGATATTAATGGGAAAGAAAAATACTCAAATTATGTAGTTTTTCTCTTATAACCGGAAGTTGACGTATTTGTTTCCGGTGGGACCAACATATTTCAAAACTACAAAGTAGATGCAATAAAGTGATGTAAGAATTGATTTTAAAAAGGAAAGTTGGAATTTAACGATTTCTTTGATCACTTCCGTAAGCGACCGGAAGTGCCGACGACAGACGAAAAGGTGCCCTCTCCAATCTAAAAATCATGTTCTGTCATCTCTAACAAGTCTCCAGTTAATATCTTAAGCCATTCTTGAGAACACTTGCGGACAAAATTGCATTTTAAAATCAGAAAATTGTCTATAACTTGGCACTGGAACCGAGTTTACCAAAAAACGGAATTTTATATAAAATTCATATAAGGACCTTTTATCCCTGAAAATTTCAAGGAAATTCATTGAATAGTTTTCGAGAAATCGCGTGCACAAATTTTGTCTAAAAAAAAAAGAATAATAATAATAACTAGAAACTCATTGCGAGCAATGAGAGGTCTTCCGTCCGAATCTGAAAATAAAATCGAAAATTCAAGCTGAAAAAGTGATAAAAGAAATACAGACACTCTGAAGATTTAACCCTGGTCGTCAGCGTGAAAATCCAACGTGCTAACCATTAACCATTCACTTTTTTGCATCACTTCCTGTCACGACCGGAAGTAACGGCGACACACGATTTTCATACGATGCAAATAAACTAGTGACGGACTATCAGTCCTGAAAGTTTCAGACTTCAGTCGTTTATTGTTGCCGAGCAATTGTGAGAACAAATTCTAATTTTGAGGACAGGAAAACACGCGACCGGAAGTGAATTTTATAAAAAAAAAAATCTCTCACGTGTCTCTAGACATTGCAGTATCTACAACATGTATCAAAACATTTCAATTCTTTTTCTATAAGCGATATTTATGAGAAAGTTAAATATCGAAATAACGTATTTTATCTCCTAAAACCGGAAGTTGAATTTTTTGTTTCCGGAGGAGTCTAACATATTTTAGAACAGCGAAAGAGATGCAATAAGGTGATGCAAGTTTTAATTTAAACAAGAAAAGTTGAATTTTTTGATTTTTTTATCACTTCCTGTGACGACCGGAAGTGACGACTGACAGTTTAACCAAAATGATTTTACCTACTCTTCAAGGTCTATTACTCATATAAGTTTGTTGTCTTAATCTCTTACCGTTTCTGAGATCTCACTCAGATATTTTCTCTTTTTGAGGACAGAAAAAAACACGCGACCGGAAGTGAATTTTGCAAAGATATTTGACGTTACTCTAGACATTTGCAATCTCAAAAACATATTTAAAAATCATCTCAAATACTTTACCTATAAAAGATATTTATGGGAAAGTAAATTACTCAAATTATGTAGTTTTTCTCTTATAACCGGAAGTTGTCGTTTTTGTTTCCGGTGGGACCGACATATTTCGAAACTGCGAAAGAGTTGCAATAATGTGATGCAAAATTTGATTTAAAAAAGAAAAGTTGAATTTTTCGATTTCTTTGAACACTTCCGGTGACGACCGGAAGTACTGACGACGAAAACCAAGGTAATTTCGAACATCTAAAAGTCATGATCTATCATCTCTAACAAGTCTCCAGTTCATATCTCTAGCCGTTTCTTAGATCCTTCGAGGACAAAATTTCATTTTAAAATCAGGAAATTGTCCATAACTTGGCACTGGAACCGAATTTACCAAAAAACGGAATTTTATATAAAATTCATATAAAGACCTTTTATCCCTGAAAATTTCAAAGAAATTCATTGAATAGTTTTCGAGAAATCGCGTGCACAAAATTTTGTCTAAAAAAAAAAAGAATAATAACTAGATGCGATCTCGTTGCGAGCAACGAGTGGGTCTTCCGTCCGATTTTTGATAAGATGAAATAAGAATTTGACTGATATAATGATATAAATAAATTGTAAAGACGAACAATTTTGCTTTGATAATGTTTAACAAAATATTGATCATTAAAGGGTTATAGATTAAAGACTTTCGGCCCTTCTTGGCCCCTAATGTGAGAGGTCAGCCCCTTTTCCTTGATATCATCTATAAGCTCTCATGATTTTGAACACTTTTTGTTCAACAACTAGTCAGAAATTCTTTTTTGTTTTCGGGATATATGCAAAAGAAATATTAAGGGCCGGCCCTTCAAGTCCTAAATAGGGACGTCTAGCAAAAATTGAAAGAGTGCGTATTGTTCAGAATATTATTTTGAACGTCTTTTGTTCAATACTGTTTATCAAAATATTCTTCCTTTTCGAGACATATTGCGCCAAAGATTAAGCAATTTGGCCCCCTAAAGACCCCTTATTGCGTATCATATGATTTCCACATCAAGTTATTTAGATAAAGTGTGTGAAGAACTATTTCGCTTCAGTAATATATTACAAAATATTGATCATTAAAGAGTTATTGATTGTATACTTTCGGCCCCTCTCGGCCCCTAATTTAAGGGGTCAGACCCTTTTTCTTCATATCACCTTAAAGCTCTCTTGATTTTTTACACTTTTTGTTCAACAACTATTCAGAAATTCTTTTTCGTTTCTGAGATATTTGCAAAAAGTATTTAGGGGCTGGCCCTTCAACTCCTTAATGGGGACGTTTAGCAAAATATGAAAGGTTGCATCTTGTTTAGAACATTATTTTGGACATCTTTTGTTCAGTATTGCTTATCAAAATATTTCCCACTTTTGAGATATAAATCGTCAAAGATTTCGCATTCTGGCCCCTTATGGCCCCTAATTATGTAACATATGATGTGAATATCATAATATATAGTTGTAAATTGTTGAGATAAACATTTTTGCTTCAGTAATGCATTACAAAATATTGATCGTTAAAGAGTTATTGTTCAAAGACTTTCAGCCCCTCTCAGCCCCTATTGTGAGGGTCCAGCCCCTTTTTCTTCATATCTCTTTAAAGCCCTCATGATTTTGAACACTTTTTGTTCAACAACTATTCAGAAATTCTTTTTCGTTTCTGAGATATTTGCAAAAGAAGTATTTAGGGGCCGGCCCTTCAACTCCTTAATGGGGACGTTAAGCAAAAAATGAAAGGTTGCATCTTGTATAAAACATTATTTTGGACATCTTTTGTTCAATATTGCTTTTCAAAATATTTCCCACTTTTGAGATATAAAGCGTCAAAGATTAAGCATTCTGGCCCCTTATGGCCCTTAATTATGTAACATATGATGTGAATATCATAATATATAGTTGTAAATTGTTGAGATAAACATTTTTGCTTCAGTAATGCATTACAAAATATTGATCGTTAAAGAGTTATTGATTAAAGACTTTTGGCCCTTCTCAGCCCCTAATGTGATGAGTCAGCCCTTTTTCTTTGATATCATATAAAAGATCTTGTAATTCTACACAGTTTCTGTTCAATATGGTTTAACAAAATACTCATAGTTAAAAAGTTATCGTAAGAAATGTCTCTAAAATTCACTCATGATTCGTGTCCTAAATTTTGACCCCTACCGAGCTTCCATACTAGGCACTTCCGGAAGATTTGAAAACCCAGGTGATCAATGGCAACATGTCCTCTATCATCGCTGAAAATTTCAGCACTCTAGCTTTAATCGTTTTTGAGTTCCATTGCAGACAAGGAGGTCCTCTGAATTTTGATTAAAGGGCGATAACTTCCGACCGGAAGTGAATTTCAAAAAAATGAGAAAAACGTATAAGGTTCAGACAAAGATACATCTTCCCTGAAATTTTCAAGTAAATCGATCGAGCCAACTCCGAGAAATCTTCTGCACAAAAATTGTAAAGAAAAAAAAAGAATAATAATAATAATAATAAAAGTGAAAAAGAAACAATAGAATAATAGAAGGGTCTTCCGTTGGAGACGGAAGACCCTAATAAGAAACAATAGAATCACTATAAGGTCTTCCGTGGAGACGGAAGACCTTAATAATAATAACTAGAAACTCATTGCGAGCAATGAGAGGTCTTCCGTCCAATTTTGAAACTAAAAATGTAAATTCAAGCTGAAAAAGTGAAAAAAAAATTCAGGCACTCTGGAGTTTTAACCCTGGTCGTCAGCGTGAAAATCCAACGTGCTAACCATTATACGCCATTTCAACTCCCGCTTCAAATTGAAAATGACGAATATCAAACGTTCGGATTTATCAATTCGAACACAAATTTTATATTTAGTATTTTGAAAAGAGGCTCTCTTTACCCTACAGATAATACAGAAAAATACTGAAGATGAAAAAATCGATTTGTTAAGTTGGCTTCTGCAAGCGACCGGAACTAACGACGACGCATGAAATAGTCCCTTCGCCAATCTAGAAATCATGTTCTATCATCTCTAACAAAAAGAAAAACACTCAACATCATTTATAAAGTTGAAAAGGTAAATTTAAGCAAACAAATTCGGGATTAAACCCAGATCGCCTTCATGAAAATTCAATATGGAAGCCACTACACCAGCGCAATTTTACCAGTCATCATCGATGTTTACTTTGTATCATTGCCCGAAGTAACGAGCGTCAGGGAGGTTAAAAGTTTTTTTTATATAGTGCGGAATTATAGAATGAGAGCTAGCTAGCCAAATTTTGTGCAAGCAGATTCACCTCGGAATTCGTTACTTGAGTTTAAACAATAACAGATAACCTATTACTGATGAACTGATGATACTGTTTACTTCCTTTATTCTTTATGTATTCAACTTTTTAGTCCACGTAATCTTTTTCTGGACTTCTGCATCAGACTAGTTTTTTACTTTGAAAGGAGAGTCACATTATTTCGCGCCAAACTCACGAGTAAATCTTCGCGCCTTTTCTTTGAAATGTATGTTCTATTAAATGGTTTCGATTCTCATATATATCATTGTATGTACCGTACATATTACTTATCTAATTGCATTTGGAGGTCAGAGTATTTATGTTTTCAAAGACAAATTATCAATTTCTAAAATGATCCAGATCTAACAACTCCTCCACATTCATTGATGCTTATGGTAGTTTCCTTCAAGAAGACGCTCGGTTGTCTCCACAAAATCCGACCTGCCAATTGGCAATCCTCGGCTGACTCCGCCACGCTCCATACGAACATACAAACACATCAGCAACATGGAAGAACACCGTTGACGTCCGAGGTTACTGTGCGATGTACGAGCGACCCGAGGAGCTCCGAGTGCCGACCTGCTCGTCGGAGTTTACGGAGATAGCCGCCATTTTGGACCCGCTTCAAATTTCAAAATGCTAATATCTAGAGTTTGGATTTATCAATTTCAAAACAAATTATATATTTAGCATTTACAAAAGAGTCTCTCATAAATTTACTAATAAATTTAAAAAGAAAGTTGAAAAACAAAAAAGTTGAAAAAAAATCACTTTTTTAAATTCGCTTCCGGTAGCGACCGGAAGTAATGACGACGCACGAAAAGGAGATTCCGCATATCTAAAAGACATGCCCTCTACTCTCTAACAAGTCTCCAGTTCATATCTTTTACCATTTTTGAAAAAAGGGGCGACAAAATTTCATTTTAAAATCAGAAAACTGTCCATAACTTGGAACCGGAAACGAATTGTTCAAAAAATCTTCCAAATGTAACAATGACATTTAATAGCGCATTACCCCTGAAAGTTTGATGAAAAAGCACTGAATAGTTCTCGAGATATTGCATGCACAAAATTTGTCTAAAAAATAAGAATAATAATAATAACTAGACGAGCTTGTTGCAAAGCAACAAATAAGTCTTCCGTCTAAATCTCAAGGAGATGAGATTGAGATCGAGAGACTTCTACGGTCATATGTGCAAAAATGAGCCATTTACCATTACTCTCGGTGTGACCGGAAGTGACGTCATTTTGACGACTTTTAATGGTCACTTTAGCTGCTACTTGTCATTTTGAACAACTTTTCTTCTATGAAGCTATACAAATTCTCGATACTTTTTGAGATACAGTACAGGCAACGCGGATCCCGTATTAGACCGCGTCCCCTCGGCGGTGTGTTAATCCTTTCCGCGTTACACCGTCGCGGGTTTTGATCGCGGTACTACCTGCGACCGTGTTTACACCGCGGCGGGGCCAGCTACCGTTTTTCTTCGGCTTAGAGTTATTACCTGGAAAGTGTTGTCGATTTTTAATCGCGACGAAAAAAGGGGGGATCATTTATTAATAAAAGATCATGGCCTACATTATATCGTGAATATCATTAAAAAAAAATTTTATTGAATTTTCAGTATTGTATAATAGTTATTTATTTCCTATGTTTTTTTTTATCAATAGTCACTCAAAATTTATTATTTCTCAAATTAAAAAAAGGCATACATGTATAATTGCCAGCACTTGCGGTAAAATTGGATGAAATATGATCATCAGCTTATTAACTGTGTATTATTTATTTAAAATCAATAATTCAATTATAAATTATCTTGAAATTGCTAAATAATCCACCTTATAACAGTAACATTAGATTTTTTTTTAAATGCTATCCTTTCTTAATTGTCCACGATTAGCCCGTGCATTTGCGTTACCAGTTACATGTAGCTAGATCTAATGCGTTTATATTTTTCTGCGAGATTCGATCATGGTCTTTGGTTTCTTAAAAAAAAAAAATATGCCTTTGTATATATAAAATCTGATATAAATATTAGAATGATAAACGATGATAGATAGAGATGGTACTTGTATTAAACACGTGTACATTTAGGAATTTATACCATTAACTGCTTATATCATGCGCTAAACATGTAAGACTGTAGAAGTAATATCAACATGACCTTTTTTCGTTATTGTTGTTAATAAAATCATTACATCCTATATATTCAGGATAATTTCATAGCTAGTTTTTCCATTTTCTTTCTTTTTGAAATTAATATGATCATGCTCATCAGTATTTTCATTTACACGCATAGTCAAATCGGAAAAACCCTCTTTTACTGGCTGATTTTGGGCCCTAAAATAATTTGAACATACAACACAAAAATAAACTTATTATACTCAGAGACAAATGTGTTAGAGCGATAGGCTGCGAGTTTTCAGGTGTCTGTGTAACTAGCAAATACCCTAACGAGATACCTGCAATACTGGCAGATTGCGTTATCTTACATTGTGAAGCAATATGGCGATCTTATAAATAAATGTCTTGGAAGCAGTAAGTTGGTTTAGGAAAATAGTGTCTGTGGCTGTTGTACTTGAAATAAAAGTTTAAAAAAATCATACACTACATGTTTTTCACAAATTAATAAGAAGGGCACTTTCGATTTGACGTTATGATTCATTTCCATAGCAAAGTCTAAATAATGCCTATATTTCACGAATAAAAAGTAAAATATAACGCAGGTGGGTTAAGGCTTCCCATAGAAAATCACAGTGCACTCTGTGACTTCACTTCTCTGAACTACCAAAATATGACGTCATAATGGAAAATGGCGTCAAATGACGTTTTAGAGTTTCATTGAGTTATGACATGAAGTCGGTACGTGATCAAATCTACTCTAACGCCCTTCGGGCGTTATAGGATTTTATCACGTGACCGACTTCATGTCATACTCCAATGAAACTCTAAAAATGATATCTTATTTCTTAAATGAACACAATTGCTGATTGCAGGTCCATAGTGGGAGGAAACAGAGAGAATGCAAATATAATCCGTTTATTCGCCACAAGACTTGCAGTTTGAGATCGACTCAAATGAAATATAAAGAAAAACACATTATTTTGATATGATTCGTTTCTATTTAAACTTTCTGGTACTAGTGTAATTTGTATATTCATATGGACGTTTTTAATCATTTGCGTTAGAGATTCTTTTTCTGTTAAAACTGTCGCTTTCTTTTTCTTGCTACCATTGAATGTAAAACCGCTAATGACGTCACAAACGACATGGATCGCTCTTGTTTTGTAAGAAAAATGAGAACTGTAGATTAATTTTTGAGCACTCTTCCAAAGAAAATTGCACGATCCTTGCTTAAAATTGTAACGCGTTACACGCTTAAAATATCAGTAATTTGCGCTGTAAAATTTTATAATTTGCATGAAATTTATTCAAATGTTATTTTTTGACTGAAATCGAGTAGTTCTATTCAAAACCTATTGATTCATACCAAAACCATCCATATTGCGGACATTGTTTAGAAATCACCAATAGGTTTTATAGGTCTGATACTTAAGTTGTATGATAGCACCAACATCGCGCGTAACTTCTTTATAGAGTAAATATTTTAAGAGAAGTATAACTTTCATTAATTCTTACACTTGTATAACTCATCTGTATTGTACTGATTTGAAGGGCAACCTTTGCCAAATGTTCAACAATTCGTGTTATTTATACGGAAACTTGGTTCATCAAAAATAACACATTGACCTGAAAGAAAAATGTGAAAAAATCTAACATCAGAAGCTTTTTAAGCCTCATCAAGTAATGATTTAAGAAAATTGTCCTTCTCGAATCGCGAAGATACTAATATTTTCATTGTTGAAATTCAGAAGATTATTTGTATTTCTGAATTTCCTTTTAGAACTATTTTGCTTTTAGAGAGAGGGTGGACTTCCTTTAATCTTGCCTCACTACTTAATGAGAAGCACATATATTATGATATGAACAAAAGCTGTCAACTGAATTTAGATATTTCTTGTCGATAAAATTAAAGATAAAGGTATAGTTACTTATACGTGAAAAGAAGAAAACACTTGTTGTGGCCTTCAACTCGACATTTAGATATATCGACGACGTATTGTCAATTAACAATGGTTTTTTCCATTCTTATGTCGATGCGATATATCCTGGTGAGCTTGAGATAAAAGATACCACAGAGTCTCACATATCTGTTTCATATTTTGATATTTAACTTGAAAAAGACGTTAATGGTAATCTAACAACCAAGCTTTATAATAAAGGTGATGACTTTAACTTTCCAATCGTCAACTTCCCTTACTTATGCAGCAAATATACCTTCATTACCTGCATACGGGTTTTATATCTCTCAGTTGATTCGATACGAAAGAGCATGCTCTACGTATGTACAATTTCTAAAACGAGGTAAATTATTGACAAACAAGTTGATGAAACAAGAATATCAGCAGCCTCCTTAAAGGCATCATTTCGTAAGTTCTATGGTCGATACAATGACCTTGTCAGCAAATACAATTTATCATTGAGTCAAATGCTGACTGATGTTTATCATACTAATTATAAGACCATTATTTACACACTGAATTGTCGTCGGATTTTCCGTTATAACCCGATCATGACAAGGAGCACACGACGGGTGTGACCGGTCGGCAGGGGATGCTCACTCCTCCATGGCACCTGATCCCACCTCTGATGTTTTGGAGGTCCGTGTTTGCTCTGCTCCTATTTTGTAATGTTTAATGGACATTTGAGCTTGAATACTGTTCATTATCTCCAAATATTTCATTACATATATGAAAATTGATTTTCTAGCAAAAAAAAAAAAATAATAAATAAATAAATAAATAAAAAAATAAAGTAAAATAAGATAAAATACTGGTATTGTTAATACCGTGTAAATTAATTAAGTAGAAGCAAATTACGGCATTTAAAAAAAATCATCGAGACAACTGAATATCAAAAATCAGAGAGTTATTAATCTTTGATATTTTATATTATGAATTAGGGAGTAATTTTCTTCTTACCCGATGGTATCAGAATCGTGCCATGGGGATAGCAGAACTCTAATAACTTTGTCAAATTGCGGTCTGGTAAACATAGATAAATGTTATCTGTTGTATTTTGTGAACAGTTCAATCTTGTTGCAGCTCGTCTCCATTCTGATTCATTTCCTGGGCATGCGGCTGTGTTAAAAACTTCAAACTCATCTTGCAAATTCAATATTCCTCTCTAAAGATATACACAATGTACAATTATTAATGTAAATAGTGTTGCTTAAAATAAATCACATAAAAAATGACATAGAAAAACTTCAAAATTGATCAATATGTATTTGTAAGAATAAACATTCACTGACACATACATGTACCTAACTGCATCAACTAATTTTTACAGTTTTATATATGGGAGTACTTCGTCTGAAATACTGGTGACGTAACTTTTATGCATGTAAATCATCATGTTTTAATTTAATATATTTATTCTCCGTATACTTATCGTGCACATTCGATGCAATTTTTACTGTACACCCCTTGTAACAATATTAATCAGATCCAGACAATTAAACATATTAGATCCACAAAGGTTCGGATAACATTGATGCATATCGGCATTAACATAATTATGAAATGTTTGATCCAAATGGTAATTATGATGATATATCAAAAAATAAAATAAAATAATATTCATATAGATGAACAATTTTTTCGTAGTAAAATTTATTAGAAAAAGTTTCTTCGAAGTAAAGTCGATGAGGGAAAAGCTTAAGGTTATTGAATTAATTATTTTATATTTCAAAGTTTCTTTGGAAATATTAATCAAAATGTCTGAGATATTGCACTAACTTAATGGTATCTGAGAAAGTAGAGAATTTGTATTTAGCAAATTTTGATATTACGTATACGATGTGGCAGTTTTCAGTATTGACTGCATCATTACTTCTGCAAAGATAGACGAAAGTAAAACTTTACATGTAGCTGTATTTTTCTATCTAGAAGTCTCTATAAGTGTCTAGATATTGTTCTAGTTTTATCTATTTCTAATTCCTTATTAGGTCGGTGTAGGTAAGTTATTTCTGGATTTCCTCTAGAGTTCGTTGTCGAAAATAATCGCATAGTAGAATGAAGGAATCAAACCCAAATGCTGCTTTACACACATTTGCAACACTAATAAATAAAACTTTGAATACAGACAAGAACAATGCTATTCGTGGAGCAAGTGTAACTACTAGAAGAGCATTCTGTTCTTTGATTATTACATGTAAAGTTTGCCGACTGCGTATGGCTCGACCATCAGAACAAAGTATGTTGAAGAAAAATAGCGATACGTTATTATGAAAGCTAAATAACTGACAATGACAATGTCATAAACAAATATTTTTATAAGTGATATAATTGAATAGTTCCTAGCTCTCTGATTGCCTGAGATCCAGTGTTGTAGAAAATAGCTATTTCTAAAATCTTTTGTACAAGCTTAAGAGAACATAAATTATGTTTGATTCCAAGACGCAAATCATTTAATCGCTAGTATAAAAGGCTGCGGGTTTATCTACAATTGACTATATGTGGAATAGGTGCTTCCTTAATAAAAAAAAATGCTGTATTCCCTAGAAAATGTCATAATTTGTTCTTTACTTCCAAAATTAACAAGTGATGTTAATGTTTGTAAATTTACATTGCTACTTTCATTCACAAAAAGTATACATGGTTAATGCTTTTGAGACACATCTGTGTTTATATCAAGTCATTTATCTGTATCTATGGCAATAACATTTGCTCCAAGTTCTTTGACCTTAAACTAGTGGGTTTTTCATTACTTAAACATGAAAATGGAGTTCAACATTCACAAAAATGCGCGCATGTGTACCAGTTATCTCAATGTAACTTTTTACCTCCAGAAAATGGCATACTATCATGATAGTATCAATAATACCAAAGAAACATTGTAATTGGATGGGTTTCCAAAGAACAGCATTTAAATGATTAAAATACCAATTTTAAACCTGTGAACGTGGAGTCCTTTAGCAAAGGCATATTTCATATTTAAGTAATTATTCCCTTCTATTCAAACAATTATGCTTTAAATAATAGATTGGTTATTCAAGATGATTCCAAGGGGTTTAAATTATAAATTTTATAAATTAATTTCATAATCATATGAAGAAATACAAGGAAATAAAAAACTCAAATAAATGTTTTATACATGAAATGGAGATTTTAGGAACTTTTAATACATACACAGTCGGCTGCGTGGCGCAGAGGTTAGAGCGTTTGCTCCACAGTAGCGGAGTAAGATGTTTATCCTTACGTCGAGGGTTCGAATCCCACAACGGGACCTGTATACAGGTCCTTCGGATAAGACCGTATAAACCGAGGTCCCGTGTCGCACTTGGTTCTGGCACGAAAAAAGATACCTCACTGCTCAAAGGTCCTACGTTCCGAGTACAGGTCTAATTTTGCTGCCCTCTACCGGCAAGTGGTGGTGTCTCAAAATGATTGAAAGACCCTCGAAGTAAAGATAAACTAACATACAAACATACAAAAACGCCATACATAAAGATTAACTATAATTACACGAATTGAACACATACGCATGTTGCACTTACACTAGCTACTGCCGTAAAGAAAGTTGCCACAAGAATCAAAAACATTTGTGAACAAAATCGATGATGAGTTTCCTTCATTTTCTCTCCACGATACGTTTTCCACACTGACAGTCTATATTTGAACTGGTCGCTCTGCTTAAAATCCACAACTTACCACTATTCAATGGAATAATATTTCATCTGAAATAAAACATTAGGAGTACCGCGGTTCTGAATTTGAATAAAACACATTTTGTGCTCGAAGTATTTTAAAAACATACCCCAGATCAATTCAAATTCACTTAAGGTAAGGTTTGCGATTACAGGGAGATAACTCTTATGAATCACTTAAGGGTTTGAAACCGGCGAAATTTAAACCAGCGATAATAAGCATTCAATCGCTAATGAATTTCGGCTGTGAAACACCATGACATGAAATGATGAACACAAACAAAGGACATTTCCAGTAGAAAATCGTATAGGCCTAACAATTTAAAGTAAAGGAATCTCAGAAGAATTTAGCGGGCAAATGCTTAGCGTGATGCACGATTGATGACGCAATAAAAGAGCACTAGTTTATTTTCAATACGGAACTGCGCAAGTTGCACGGTTATTCAAGTCAGCAGGAGCAAAGAAATTGAAAGAATCAGATGTATTGTAAATCATGCACTTCACCGCGTCACTTAATCATGTTAAAATGACAACACGAACGAAAGAAAGAAACATCCAGGATCCTGTTACACTCTGAGTGGTGTATGCAGTATGCACTCCGAACAGGGAAGAGAAGTCATGGAGTATTTGACAGCTTAGATATAGTTGCATCAGACAGGTAATTATTTAACTGTTAATTTTAAGTATTTGTAGTTCATAATCGCGTATTACAACTACGGATTACAGAACTTTGTCAATGACCTAAACAGGAATGAATGAACAGATCAGGGTACATGTTAATCCGCGAGTTTCCTCTGACTGTAAACCCTGCTTTTATCTGTTTATATTGTGACATGTTCAGCGAATATCAGATAAGGTGCATGTGACTTTAATCCCGCAAAGCAGAAAAAGTTTTCATCCAACTTTTTAAAATCTCTCTCTCTCTTTCTTTCTCTCCATCTCTCTATTTTTTTTAATACAATCAGGAAAGCATTTTCATCAGTTATTTTTTATGAAATTGTTTGAATTATTGATTGACACATTATTTTTCAATGCAAATTAGTTCTCTCTGAAAAAGATCTGAAGTCCAAATCCATTTAAAAAGTATCAATCTTGAATGCAGTAAACAAATAAATGTTCTAACTCCTAGTCAAAACATACTAGTTTATATGTTGCACATGGATTTTCTCCCTAGATAGATTTTAATATGAATTTTATCATAAACTTTAATTTAATAATCTCAAAGAGGATTTAAAAGTAGGATCAAAAGAGGGGGATTTTTAAGCATTGAATCATTATTTTTTGAAAGATATAGTCTCATAACTGCAACAGTGTGTGCAAACTAATTGAGTAACGCGCGTTAGCGCATTATGAAAATATGTTGGCACACACCGTTGCAGTTATGAGACTATATCTTTCAAAAAATAATGATTCAGTGCTTATATTTACATTTTTTAACTCCTTGCCTTGATTGTAAATGTGATTTATATTTCAAAAACCCTGTATTATCCTTCGGATAAGTTACAATGAATGGAAGAGCCGTTGCAACAGCCTTCTGTTCAATGTGAGCGTGAATTTTGATTTTTGCTTATGACGTTGCATGACGTAAAAATAAAAAGCATACTTTAACCTTTTGACCCCCTGTCCGTGTTATGGTGTGTTGAATGCCATAGCTTTCCTTACACTTTAAAGCAAAATACATGTGGAATGTAAATATAAAGCTATAAAGTCTGGGACTCAGTATCAAGACATTTTCAATACTTTTCCTATTTTTACTTATATGCACTGGCTATATATGTTCCAGTATTGATTATGGTTTACTGATTGCTAAGCTCAGTTGATTGTCCTACTCTGACATGGTAAAGTTTGGTTCCCTCAAAATAGATACATGGTCAGTTGGTACATGTAAATATAAGTATTTTATTTATTTCTTTTTACTTTATTATTTTCATTATTTTTTTTAAGTTTGAAGTAACCTTTGATGGGGTCTTATAGAGACAGCTGGCACAGGTTGGAATTATGACATAATACAGGTGAGCTTTTCTAAAGTACAGTTTGTATTTATTTTTTCCTCACCAAGTGATACGTACATTAGTATAGTCTGGATCAGGCCCGTAAGAAGCAATTTCAGCTGGGGGGGGGGGGCACAACGAAACCCATTTTCAGTTCGGGGGGGGGGGCACTACCAATAATATTAAAATTCCTTGGCAAGCAAAAATGAAAGGTCATCAGACGTTATTATTTTGGTGGCACAAGCATATATTTAGTTATGTTTTCTATGATAGTGTATAGTGTTCTATATATCAGCAAATTTAGGGGGGGGATGCCTCCCCCCCCCCCCCCCCAGTTCCTAAGACCATGTGGATAGTTTTAATTTAGATTGAATGGTTTTAATGAGGGCCTGGAAATACTTTCTGTGAATGAAGTTCTATTTTTATTAGTATCTCATTTTTTAAATAAAAAGAGATCCAGATTATGCATGACTATTTAATCTTAGCATTGCTTAGGTTGTGTTTTAGAAAATTCGCTCTTCAAGCTTATATAATTGCATTCATCTAATTCAATCTATATAAATTAATGTATACATTTATTTTTGATAATAGTTGTACCATTATTAGTTATAAAGTGAGTATGTTGGAAATTCATTCATTTCATTTTTTTTCCATTCCTTTCATTATATGAAAATGAACACACAATTTCAGATTATGGATCATTAATTGGAAATAAATCAGAAAAAGCAGTCTATGCGAAAGTCTAAAATTTTTACAGGACATAATGTCTGGTAAAAATATATATTTTACCAGACCAAGCATTTACTTACCAGACCGACCTTTTTTCTTTAAAGGATGACTGCACTTAACGCCTGTTTTTGGGTCTTTTTCGGTTGCTTCTGTTGCTTTTATATCTAAACCTTAATTCACTTTTGTATGTTTATGAAAGAATCCTGCCAATTTGGAACCAAATTTAAATCTCAAAATGATTTTAGACTGTGATACAATAAAATGATTCAATGTTTTTTGTCCTTAGTGCTTTCCAAATATAGTGAATTTACACTTACCTGCCCTTGATTGAACATTAGATATGCATGAGAGGTGGAGCTAACATTGTAAATATGGGTCTAAAATTAGACTTGATAAATAACAATGACATGTTTGAAAAAAGAACGTGATCACTCTTTCCAATCTCCCTCTCCATTCCATATGGCACAAATAGACTTCTGACAAAGGTTTCAAAACGAAACTAACAATATGAGCACGTCAATGTAATTAAAGCATTGTATATCCATGCCAGATGACTTAACGTGTTCGAACACAATGTCTTAGCTAGCACAAAACATGCTACCTTACAAGTCACGTGACGGAATTTAGTATTCACAAAGTTACCTGAGGTAGGACATCACGCGGTTAATTATAATATTCAACATGTCACAATCCTTGGTTACAACACAGAGAGCGAATGTAAGAAGAAGCAGTTTTTTTCTCTTTTTAACCATGAGCGCATGTTTGTCTATTAATCTCCTTTTGACACATTATTATTTATGCAAATATACAACTGCTGTGAAACGGAGAACAATAGACAAACATGCGCTGACTATGTATAAAGTCAGTAAAAAACTGGGCGTCCTCATTATCGTACGGAGATTCAAGAAATTGTGATGACCCCTGCCTTTGAAAACAGATTCGAACTTCGTAAATACACACTTTTATTAAACGTAATTACATAAAGTTGCAGATTGGATGTTGGCCATTCTTGCAATGAAAAGAAAAATGCTTGTTTTGAAAGTTTATTTTGTCGCAATTTTCGCATGTCCTTAAGTGCAGTCATCCTTTAATCATACATTATTCTGATAGAGATTGTTAAAAGGAGGGGGGGGGGGGGGGTTCTCACTGTTAAATTGAACCTCAAATAAATCCAGATTTGAGATTATAAAAAAAATTATTTTGTGAAATGTACAAGCTTACCATTAGTAATTTTCCTTTATAAAAGGTAATGTACAATTCAAAACAATTTTCCCTTTTTCTGGTTATTTGACACATACAAACGAAATACACATTGTCAAAGATTTTTTTAAACTTAAAATGCACTTTAAAATATATTTATTTCTTTCCTGAAGTAACTCATTGCGGTTACTCTTGTTTAATAATGAAAATAATTTTGCTCAACTGAATCTACGTATGAGCTATCTATGGATCTATATTCCATGACAGAGGAAATTCGAGTAAGAAAATAAACGATCATGACAGGATTCTTCTAGATTAAAATTAAACATGTATTACTGCTAAATGGATCAAATAAAGGATATGTGTGGACAATAAGACCATATGTACATGTAAATTCAGATTTTTAGGCCTTAATTTTTCATCGGACAATTGGTCCTGTATCCTGAATTTTTTTACCGACCCGAACCAAATTTTACCGGTAAAAACCGACGGTCCGGTGACTTTCGCATAGACTGAAAAAGTACTTCAGTTCTTGCTTAGAAGATCAGTGCCATCTATTATAGTAAAGACCATTGTATTCAGCTCATGAATGTTCAAGAAAGTTGAAAGATCAAGCAAAGGTGTGGAACCAGATATGCCAATACCAGTGGCCCAGGATTTGGAGGAGACTGGTTACCCAATAAATGTTATCCATGGAAACAATGATTCCACAACAACATTCTATCTATAAGCTGTTTTCTTTATATTTAGAAAAAATAAGAGTCTGAGATGATTATAGTACATTGCTTCTCCATCTTTGAACTTGCATTCAGTAAAATAAATTTATGCATCAGATGTATTAATTGGAGGTGGCATATGTCTGCTTAACAAGTTTCTATGTAGCATTCAAAAAGTGTTTGTAAAATTTCATGTAAATTGTTGTAGCAAAATATCCATAGATAATGGACAGAATATGTATCTGTGTCATTGTGGCATTGTTATATTTTTCCTGTTCTTGTCCAGTATTCATGACAGTGTAATAACTTCGCAGAATTTTACAATTTGACTGAAATCGGAAGTACTTGCACTGTAAACTCATTAAATTATGAATTTGTAACTTGAAATCCAATGTTATTGTCTTCTTACATACAGCTGCATTTATCCAGAATCTGGGACTGATCAAAGTCGCCCTCATGTTGCAGTGGTTAGAGCTTTGCTCTAGAATCACAGGGAAAGGAGTTGATCCTTGCATTGCGGGCTCAAATCCCACTGCGGGACTTGGAGACCAGTCCTTCAGGTGAAACCATATAAACCTAAGTCCCGTATCAAGTATTTGCTGGCACGGAAAAGATCCCTCATTGCTCAGAAGGCCATAAGTGTCGAGTACAGGTCTAAATTTGCAGCCCTCCACTGGCAAGTGGTGGCGTCTCAATATGAGTGAAATAATCTTGAAGGGAGGGTAAGCAAACAAACAAACAGACTATTAAAATGATTGATATGTAGATATTTGTTACTGTTGTTAAGATAAAAGCTACCTGGATAAAATGCCTGCAACATTTCACTCAAGTCATAGCATGTAAAGCCTCCCCAGTCGTAAATGAGTAAAGACATTAGCTAAGGATGCATAGAAATTAATACATGTAGTTGAAATCTTTTGAAATGATTAAATCAACATAAGGTCAAAAAGTTTTACTTAAACTTGTTTTCCAACTGTTACAGCAGCATGCTAAGAAACCATGATGAACAATTGCATGTACATGTATACACCTCAAGCATGTTTATAGATAGAGGTATTTCTAAAAGGTGTTGAAACATAATTCCATTGAGTTTTTCATCAATAATATTGTAAAGGTGCGTTATGTAGGACATGTATACCAAGAGTCTTTCCACATGAACTGATTATTTACTATTTAGTAGCATAGAAGGAGTGTTATTGTGGTCAATTTTCTGCCCCAAAAAACAATTTCATATAAAATTTAGTTTGATGAGTACACTTTCTGAAAATTGTATCAATGTTTACTTTAAAATGCAAAAAGGTCTGATTTTCATGTACAAAACCCATTATATAGCCTCTGTTTCCATGGAAACGGTGTTGGGGACATGTATATCTTTTTAGTCCATTGTAATGAAAATTATCCATTGAACAATTTCTTGGATTTTTGTGGAATCGGTAGATATAGATAATGGTGATTTTTACTTGTTTGTTGCCATGGCAACGGTTTCACTTTATTATGGAAAGTTGAAAAAACCTCTTTTTTAACCCAAATTTTTACATTTTCAGTAACAAAAATAAAAAAATAAGATAAATTAAGCATAAAATAAAATAATACATGCCATTTTAAGTATTTTAATGATAATATATAAAATTAATCAATTTTTTTCATTGAAAATAATTAAACATGTAAAGCGTCAAATACCTCAAATTTGGCGTCTTTTACTCAAAAAACGGGACGGGCAATATCTTTTAAGATGGTGTTAAATGATGAAGCTATTCTTCCCAAACAAATTGATGTATGACATATGTACAATTTCAAAAAAAAAAAAAAAAAATTTGGAGGGGGTCGCAAACCTTACCTTAAAAGACTGTCTAAAGGAATAATATATTCAATAGAACCCAATTCTCTGCCGACTTTTACGCATCGTCCTTACAATAGAGTCTCAAAATTTCGTCAATGAATACTGCAATTTCAGTTTAAAGTTCCACAAAACAACGTCGATATATATATATTATTATAACAGTAACTTGATCCGAAGAGCCGTATCACGTCAAGTTGACAGGCGCGGATCATCAGATCAAACGAGACGCTTCGCGTCGCGTCTCGTTTGATCTAATGATCCGCGCCTGTCAACTTGACGTGATACGGCTCTTCGGATCAAGTTACTGTTATAATGATAAATTTATTATATACCCCTTTACAACTAGCAAAATATGATAAAAGGAAACTTTTTGGATCAATTACAGAACTTAAGTCCATTAAACAAACCATTTCGTCAAGGAACATTTTGATGCACGAGAATAAAAACGTCATTTATCTGTGTACTACGTCATCAGTTTCAGAGAGGGGTGATATGGATTCAGAAAACCACAGTGTGGTGATCCGGAACGTCGGATCACATTGTCACGTGATTGCGTGAATTCAACAGTAAAACTGAGTGACAAACAGTTGGGTATATAATAAAATATTATAAAATACTGATAAAATTCTTTTTTGTTCTTTATATTTTTTATCTTTTACAATATTACATTATTTACAATATTTTACATCAAAAATACAACACAGTGTTTGACATAATTATTTCATATTTGGAACTTTTACTAAAAAAGACATTGTGACAAACTACTTAGTATCACCTTCATGATTAACAGGATGAATTTAGCTTTTTCACGCCAAAATTGCCTTAGATATTTCAGCAGTGTACTATTAATACCTGCATATGGTGTTAATCTTCCCCAATTGTCTCAAACGCATACAATTAATCTCTCTCAACAGATGTAAATTACTGATAAGTAAGTTCATTTTAATGGGGGTATCATCAATATTCATGAAAGGCAAAATTTTGAAAACCTTGTTTGCAAATATAATATGGCGTTGGGTCGAATATAATCGCTGACGTTCTCAAACAAATTGTCTCAAACTAATTTACCAAGAGAAAATATTGAAAGACGTTTTGACAGGTTGAAAGGGATCCTTACTCCTCCATGGCAAATAATTCCATCTCTAGTGTTCTAGCGGTCAGCGTTTGTATTGCTCTTAATTACATTATTTAATTTTAAGTTTAGTACATTCAATTTGAGAGCTTGAAAACTGTTTGTTATCTCTATAAAATTCCGAGCCCGAAAACCCATGTCAATTGTATTCATTTTGGACAGCATAATCCTTTTTAAAGGACGGCATTTTGAAATTATTTTGGGAGTTCTGGAAAGTTACAGGTGTATATTATCATTATTTTTTCCTTCAAAATCCTGAATTGAAGAAGTCTTTTAAACGTTTTCATAAAAAAATGTATTTTACGTCCCATTCGAGAATTTTTCACTAATATACAAGATGTAGAGAAGTCATAATATACCATTGAAAGGCTTCAAATTTAGACTCAGAGCCATTGAGCAGTAAGGGTTCTTTATCGTGATACAGGACCCTGGTGTTTAAGGTCTATTTGGAAAGACCCGTGGATTCCAATTTAAAATGTCAGGCGCTTGATGAAAAATAGTCAAATAGTCGGAAAACAAGAATCGAACCTGAGCCTTCCGATCGTAAAGAAACGTCCTACTTAAAACGCTATGTGCTCGGTGATAATGGCATGAAATTGTTCAGAATAATCTACACATTTCTGTAACGTTTGCAATGTTTATTTTAAACTAGTAATGCTTTATCTCTTTCAGTATTCTCCAAGCACTGTGCAAAAATGTTTGCAAATAATGCAAGCCCTATAGAGCTTCATAGTTTCATTTTTTTTAAATTGGAATAGTATATTTAAATGTATTTGAGGTCTCAACTCGTTTGTTTCAATTAAATCTTATCCTTCGATCAAATAAAGGAATTCAATGGTACAATGTACCTCACCCCTACTAATGTGTTCGGAACCTTTTATTTTTTCGATGTTTTCCAAATTATAAAACTCGAGGAGTTCAGGATATCTCTGAAAGTAGCTCTGGCGAGATTTAGAGAGACTACAGCGAGATGAGGTAAATTATTCACGGAAATGTGGCTAGGAAGTGACTTCCACATGGAGACATGTAAACAGAAAAGTTATGTTGCGTTCCAGTGTTCACCACTGTATAATATCTGTAGTAATGTACTTCAGTCTCTCTTGAACACATTCAAACTTCAATAAGTATTCTTAATGAAATTATTTTCTGCAGTTATGTATTAAAATTTCTTTTTGGACAAAAATACTTGCATGAAAACTGGGACTATATATTTTTGGCGTCACATTAACAAATGAGGTACCAACGTGGCTTTAACGGAAAAATCAACTGAATGAGTTGAATTGCATTGTGGGTTACTACGGATACTAACAGGAATTTTACGCTTGGGAAATAAACCAAATCAACAGGCGATCGGAAAGACACAAAAGAAATTTACCATGCATTTCATAGATGAAAAGTAATCTGTCCATTTTTATTCTATTATTCCCATGCTCACAATTACAAATATTTGTTAAATAAATGTAGAATTCTAGCTTTCTTAAAACCAAACTGTAAGCGTCTGTATCCCTTTGTTGTACTATCGGTGAATGCAATTGTCAGGTGGGTTCCCTGGCCAAAAACACATGTGATCACGGGTATTGTAATGTAAAAAAGACTTTGTTGTCCATTTAACTATTTAGATGCCTAAGAGATGCTGCTCGTTTTCCTTAACCTTGAAGTGCAGGTGTTCTGAACGTGGCACAGACTACATTTTATTATATATATTTTCTAGTTAACAACGTAACAACAAATTGCAAACGCCCGTGAAATCTTTCATAGTTTCTAATCATTGTATTTTTTTTTTTTTTATAAAAACAGTTTTTTTTAATTGTTTTTTTACAGTCTATTTAATATTGATCGTAGACTGACCTGAACCACGTGTTCGAAGTTAAATGTGAACATGTAGTTGTCCAGTAAACGTTGCTATTCATTCAACGATTGGTCAATTGTTCGTGGTAAGATCCTCTGTGCGCATTGATAACAATAGCCATATAAGGTAAACAAAGGTTCATTGTAGAAGATATTACACATTTTTTTTACCAGCTTATTGGGCCATTTTGAAAAAAATTGTCACTACTGAGCTCCAATTTTCGCCGTAAATTATCACAAAAGCGAAGATTAAGTAGATTGTGATTATAATCCCCCCTCCCCCACCTCCACCCCCGCCCCTATCTATTTAAAATCATGAAAATCTCTCAGAGAGGTCTGGAAACACATTTTTCATTAGAAACAGACTATAGCAATTTCCTGTTTACTGCCAATTTTATTTATAAAACCGGTTCTACCTATAACCTTTGAATGGGTAATCTACATCACGTGTCTTGAATTTGAATCTCAATAACATTAGATGGGGTGTACTTGATCCCACCTCTGTTTTTTTTTTCAGGTCCGTGTTTGTTCTGCTCCCGACTTGTATTGTTTTAATGGACTTTGAGCTTGAATACCGTTTGTTATCTCCATATATCATGGTATAAAGAAAAATATGATCGTATCGGTTCATACAATGAGTGTGTTTAAACCGATAAGTTGGAGATGGACTATGAAGTTATACAATATACACTTTAAAATATCATTATAAAAAGTATTGTTATATGAGAAATTTGACGATTTTCAAAGGCAGTATGATGAATAATCTATTAATAACGTAGTGTTTTTTATATATCAACTTTTTCCTTTGTTCCACAGCTAAGTTTTTTTTTCTCATAAATAAATGTTTTTTGTTCTTCCTGTAAAATTCAATTTAAAAAATATGTTTTTATTCTTAAATTTTGAGAATTCTCTCTTTTGAGAGATTTATTGACTAATCATATTATTGAAGCATTCTTTGCCACACCAAAAAGTAAATAAGTTTGGTCTAACATGCGTAACTGTCGTTGAAGATTGCCAAAACCACCAACAAGTAAACAAATTTTGACATTTATATAAAATGATTCGATCTTAATGTATTTATTTCAATAATATAAAAAAAATTGAACCAAGTAAGAATGCAATGTCTTATTTTTGGGAAAAGATTACTATATACTAGCCACTATTCCCCAACAGAGTGAAGTCTCACCAAAGTTTTGGGGGAAGTTTCATATGGGGAAATCCCACTATTTGACAATAGATCCAAAAGAAACATAAAGTAGGTGTAGTCAAAAAATCGAAGAATTCTGATATATCTGGAAAGAAAAATAGTTGAAAACTGACCATATTGTGTATGTGTGTGTGTTTATACTGAAAAAATTCTGAAAAATCTATCCACCTGGGAACATTGAACAAAGAATAAATTTATTATTTCCTAGATTCAGAGTTATGAGGGATATTTGCGTTTTTTTTTGTTTTTTTTGTTTTTTTGTTTTTTTTTTGTTTTTTTTTTTTTTGTTTTGTTTGTTTTTTTTTTTTTGTTTTGTTTTTTGTTTTTTGTTTTTGTTTTTGTTTTTTTTTTTTGTTTGTTTGTTTTTTTTTGTAACTTTCTATGAAGAAACATGAAATATCTAAATGCATGCAGTAATTAGCTTTTGATGAGAGAGTTAATCCCTACCTTAAACATATGTCGTACTTTCAACATTCATTTTTTCAAAACATTCAGATAAATAGACTTAGATATCTTAAGTGAAGTAATAAAGTATGTACTACCGTAAAATTTAACTTTAAATCTTATCCTTCGATCAAGTAAAGGAATTCAATGGTACCTGACCCAACCTCTGTTTTTGGAGTCTCGTGTTTGCTCTGCTCAAACATCTTATGAGTGAAATAAATACATGTATACTTAGATTAAACGAAAATTTTCCAACTGATCGAATTCTAGCTTAAGTTGAAATTTTTTCTTGCGTTACACTTATCAAAACTGTCTTATATACATTATTTTAACCATGGCAACAAGCACAAAAAGATTTTTTATTGCGTGTGTTTATTGGCAAGCTTTTGAGTTTGTTTTTCCAATGTGCTTGATTTATTATTAGAATCCACAACTATTGATATTTCTATTCAAATATTTATGTCATATTTTAACCAGGAACAGGAATTAAAATAATAATCAAATTAGATATATCCTGTTCACTAAATTAAAACAACAACGTTCACTCAATATTTGTATTTTTTTAAAATAAGAGTGATTTTCTTTAATTTAATCTCCATTTCAAAATTTATGAGAAGTCTATTGTATCAAACTACTCATCATGCAGCGAAGTATTCCAGTAAACTCATCGTAGTGAAAGAATCAATGCATGGACTGAGATAACTGAGAATTTTATAATTTCAATTGGAGATAAGGTTATTCACCTCCATTAAGGCAATCCCTTCAAAGCCACTACATGTATATTTTTATAATACTTTATGATACGAAAAGAATATGGTTTAAAGACTCAACTAAGAAATTCTTTTCGTCTTTGGCCAATTTCTGATTGATTATTCTATATCTTTTTTTCTTTCACTACATTTTTTTTAAATTTAACCTCTACTGAACAGAGACAAGAAGAGTTTCATTAGTAAGCTATCCCTAGTCTCTCCGCCGACCTCTCAATCTTGTTGCAATCTATGAGACCTGAAACACAATAAGACAACACATGCACCAAGATACATAATTCTTTGTGTCAGTTCTTTATTTCGACAAACGGAGTCGTCAATTTTAGTAGATAATACAAAGGTACATCTTGCTCATTTATTTCTCCTTTCAATGGTGTTTCCATATCTATTATTAATATAATTTTCTTGAAATGAAACTGTTAATCTTGTACATTCTTTCTGAGATAACATATTATGCCCAGCTCTTTTGTGCACCACCGTTTCTTTTGTTCCAAATGTTGACAATTATGATTTATAAGATTTATTGTTAGTTATTGTAGTTAGCTTTCTTGAAGTGTCGGCTGGGATTTTCATTATATGACTAGTCGTCATATTTTCGAATTGAATCTAGTCAGATTTAAACATTGTTTGCTTGACTTTATATCCCAGCCAATTAAATATTTGTAGGTGTTAATATATTTTGTCTGTTTTCGTCATTTATATGATTCACTCATATGACGTTGTTTCTCCTATTTTATAATATATACGACTAAGCTAAAAACGAACTGCGAATTACCAGTCTTTGAAAAAAGGCCAACCACTTTTTTTGGTTTATATTTCCCTTTTTTAACCTATTGAATTTTTCAGTGCACGACTTGGTGTTTGATAATACAAAAAGAATAGGGTTTAAACAGGCTCAGGTTCGGTTTCAGAATCTCTTCTGTATTTATTAAATATCTGATTGAACACTTTCACAACCTGTTTTATTTTTATTTGTTTTATTATAATTTAACCTCTACTGGACAGCTATCAGAAAAGCTAAATGAGTGAGATTTCCTTTATCCGTCCGTCTGTCAGCGTGTCTCCCTTGTGAAAATATATCTAAAAGCTCATTTCTGAAATTTTATTTTTATTTCATAATTTCCTCTTTTATAATTAACCAGCCCCTTTTCTTAAACTGCATGTTCTTTATTTTCATAGATTATTAGGACCCTCTTCCTCATTTTTATATACGTCACGGTAACTCAGTCGGTAGAGCTCTTGCTCCCTGATCGAAAGGATGTGTGTTTGAATCACGGCCGTGACTGACCTTAGTCGATAAAATATAGGTAGCAACTGTTCCTTCTTCAAGCGCTCGGCATTTGAAGTGAAAGTTGCAGGTGAAATCTTAAAAACCGAGCTCCAGTGTCACTGTAGGCGTTGTCACGATAAAGAACCCTCACTGTTCAGTGGCCCTGAGTGCGAGTAAAAGTCTAAATTTGAAGCCCTTCACCGGTATATGTTAACGTCTCTATATTGAGTGAAAAATTCTCGAACGGCACTTAAAACAACATACAATCAATCAATCAGTTCTCATATTTATGGTCCGGTTAATATGATGCAGTGATTTTTTTTTTAGCTTTTCTCCTTACATCTTTTCTTAATCTATATAAATACCTCTATTATAATAATAATAAAAAAAAAAGATGACAAGTTTCCACTCTTAAAAACTCTCAGAAATTAGCTGTGAAATATCACTTAAATGAGTCCACAATTTTCTTTCACGAAAGTCCAAACAAAGCAAAACTTTTATTTGAATACATGTATGTATCTGCTTTCTCTTTTCATACAAGTTAATATTACAATTATATGATTTTGAGTAAGGTTAAAAATTTCAGTTACTGATATAAGGATTTATATCTATCACAATTCTACTTTTATTACCTTTTGTGCATCTTACTCTTTTGAAAGGAAAACATTTACATTTTTTCATGAATATTTAATCTTGTCCATGTGTCTCAAGAGACCTTGGAAAAGTTAAATATTATTTCTCATATCACTTACTCAGTACTTGGGATATTTAAAGTTGTTTACTGCTTAACTTTTATTCCCTCTATCTGTATTTTTGCGTAATTATGCGAGATCATCTTATTCTCGCTTTTATTTGCTTTACTAAATGATAAACATTTAAATGACCTGATATCTTTAAAATTTACCCTTGCTTATAAGTAACATATATTAAGATATTGCAATTGGTATAAAATAATGATAACCAAGTTTAGGAAAAGAAATAATACCTCTTCCACCCAAATAAAGATCACAAACATAATTTTAAAAAAAAATAACAAAAACAACCCCCCCCCCCCAAAAAAAAAGGTTGTAGGATGGCTCATTATATTCTTATTCTGAGTTGGGTTCGATTCCCCGAAACGGTCGTCATCATTCTAATTTAATAACAATCAAGGAATACCAATTCATATTGGTAAAGCCCATTATAATCAAATGTATATCACTGTGCTTGCCTAAAGAATTCCTTCCACAACTCCATTTCAAACAGAATTTATTCTTTCTTAAGAAAGAATTAATAACATGTAAATGAAATACTAATATCTGAGCCTGGGAGCATTGAATTAGCGCTTCTTTTTCAAAATTACCGACATGTACTCATTACCACGTCTAGATAGTATACATTAGCGCTACATTTACATCTATGCGTTTATGAGGCAATGCCATTTTCGTTATATATAGCTACCATCTTGTGCATGAAAATGTATAAAGTACAGTAAAACATCTGAGATCGTCATGAAAAGATGTAATTAGTAACATATTTCCCTCAGATGCACATTGGCTACATTCTCATTTGAGCATTTCATGCCTAATTAAATCATGTATATTCAAGTAAATATTTAAAGCCAAACACTTGCGTGCGGGTATTACTGTCTTATGACAGCATCTAGTTTAATTTTAGATTGATTGATTGATTGTTGTTTAACGTCCCATTCGAGAATTTTTCACTCATATAGAGACGTCACCATATACCGGTGAAGGGCTTCAAATTTTGACCTTTACTCGGCACTCAGGGCCATTGAGCAGTGAGGGATCTTTATCGTGCCAACGCCTGCCGTGGCACGGGGCCTCGGTTTTTCAGGTCTTATCCGAAGGACCCGCAACTTTCACTTCAGTGCCGAGCGCTTGGCGAAAGAACAGTTGCTACCCATTTTTTATCGATTTAGGTCAGTCGCGGCCGAGATTCGAACTCACGACCTCCTGATCACGGAGCGAGCGCTCTACCGACTGAGCTAACGTGAACGGTAGTTTAATTTTAGAATCATTATTTCTAAAGGATAATAAAAAACAGAAAAAACAAGTAAACCGAAGTACACCTGGTGGTTATTTTATTATTTAGCTTTGGAATTAGTTCTTCAAAAAAAAAAAAAAAACCCTTCAGTTGGAAAATAGATAAAAAAGAAGCATAAAAGGTTTCATTATATAACAAATATAAACGTTTCCTTTTCCATGACTGAACTTCAATATCTACTGAAAACAGATTGCTTTTTGCTTTAGAACAATTAACTGCTGCTAGTTTCGATTCTTTTTATAAATAATTACCATGTATAAAATATGAAGATAACGAATAGAAATCAAGATCAAAAATCCATTGAAAAATACATATTGGGAGCAGAGCAAAGAAGGATGTACACAGACATCAGATATGGGATCAGGTGCCATGAAGAATTAAGCATTCCCTGTCGACCGATCACATCTGCCGTGTGCTTCTGGTCATGATCGGGCAAAGAAAAATCCGTAGCCAATTCAGTGAGAAAATAATGGCTTAACGATTTGAATGAAAAACGTCAGACAACATTTGATTTAAAATAGATTGTATTTGCTGACATGGTCATTGTATCGACCATAGAGTTTGCGAAATGTTGACTTTAAACAAAGCATTAATATTCTTGTATCATCAATTTATTTTAGACAATAGCTTGCCTCGTTCAAGAAATTATTCGTACGTAGAGCATGTTCTTGCATATCGAATCAACTGGGAGACATAAAAACCGTATGCAGGTGATATATAATGGTTTATTGCTACATAAATTAGAAAAGTTGACGATAGGAAAGTTGAAGTCATCACGTTCATTATAAAGTTTTATTTCTAGGTTACTATTTACATCTTTTCAGAGTGTCCATTCTTTTTGGAAAACTGTCCGTTCTTTTTAAGATTGAAATGTTTCCGGATTTGATTTGAAGTACATTTTCAGGTCGAAGTTTGGCTTATGGATAATCCAACACTCAGAGCACAATTTGCATCTCACCAATACACTGCTGCGGTCAAAATATCCTCAAAATTTGAATTCAAATAAAGCATTCGAATTTAAGTATCTATCTGTCGAAGAAAAAGTTCATTTTGGGTCAACGTTTGACTAATATTTTTTTTACTCTTACTATTTTCTGTTCTCGAGTCCAAATTTCACTGATTTTTGCATCTTTTGGTCCATTAGATTTTGATTCTGTTATATACTATCTCCATCGGTTGAAAACATGTATGCCTTAACAAAGCAAACTATAAACTGATTTTAAAGAAAGGAAATCATATTTTAAGTAGGAGAAAGGCCTACAGCCCTCGATTGGGTTTTTTTTTTCACAGAATGGACAGTTTTTGGCCTTTCTCCTTTACATGTTGATAAATAGTAAAATTTAAATCTATTTGTCTTCCATTAATTAAACGAGAATGAGATTTGCTATATTAACACTACTCCTAGGCAGCTCTTCTAAATTATTTCGTATAATCATATAAAGGTGTTCATATTCAGTTTATTTACTTTATGATCAACAAAAGGTACCTGACATATTTCTTTTGGCAAAATACTCAAAGACAATGAAGGATTAGTAAACACAAATCAACGTTATTTACTAAATTTATTAACACTGGAAAACACAATGGTACTATTTTCAAATATATTATCTTGATCTTAGGAAAACTTGAAGCTATTTCAGTAAGTAATGTACGGGATTTACTGTAGATTTCGCTTATTCCATTTCTTATCAAAGGGCAGATCATTCTAACTACATAAAGCTACAATGCAATTAGAACTCCTCTAAAAGCAGTGTTCAGAGCTTCCTAACACAAAGAGACTTATTCAGTTATTAGAAATATATATATTTTTATCAATTCCCTAAAAATACCAGAATTCCGCTCTACACCGTGCCTGTTCTACATTCACAACTCAACATGTGGGTGTAGATAAAATGAGAAAACTGGAAGAATATTGAAGATATTACTCTTTATTCATTTTCCAAAAATAATCATATTTAACGTTTCAAATGTCAGATGGTTTTTGTTTCTTCCTTGCTGACTCTTTCTCATCGCTTAGTCACCATTTGATAGACACCCCAGCGGTTGCCTGGTGTCCCTCTGAATTCGAGCTCACACTAACAGTGGGATTAACTGTTCCTCTGTTGTAAGTACATGTAGTCCCGGGAGAGTAACTTCCTACTGTACTTGTTGATTCACAGGCCCATTTGGTACCGCCAATGTTTGTTGTACATGTCCTACTTTCCCCAAAGCTATCAACATCGTAAGTTCTTCCATTTTTAGCTCCAGAATGTCTATCCATTGCAACCTTAACGTTGGAAGATAAAATTCAAACTATAGAATCTATGAGAGATTAAAAATATCTAAATCCTCTTAAGAAACCTTTTAAAGGATCATATACCGTTTAAAAAGAATTTTTAGCGACCGTCTAATTTTGACATTATTAGCGACTGTTGTATCGCTAAAAAATATGTCGCTAATAATTTAAAAACAAAAATTGTTTAAGAAAATAGAAAGGAATATCCCCATAATCGCTAAAAATGAACTGCGCAAATAATAAACACCCTTCTAAAGGATAAAATCGTTAAATTTGCACGTCGCTAAAATAACGGTGTTATGAATATGACCTGTATCTTATTTGTCAACTAATCAATGTAGATTTACTTCCATGACTTTTTCTTATACCAAAAAAAAAAAAAAAATAAAAAAAATAAAAAAAATAAAATTAAATAAAATTAAAAAAAAAATAAAATGATTTGAACTCTCCGAAACAACCCCTGAGGAAAATTAAAAAAATCGCATGAACTTAAAATGAATTGGTATATCTATTAGTGATCAGATCCCAGCTTAAGTTGAAAATTTATCGTCTAAGTGTCTGCTTTATATACATCATTTAAACCATGACAACAAATAGACAAACAGAAGAAATTGTCAAACTTTTGTGTGGTTTTTTTTTTTTTCAATCGGATTGAACTATTATTAGAATCCAAATACATTTTTAAGACCAATGATCTATTCTATTTAAATATTCGACACACAAAATATCCCATAGACTAGGAAGTTGTAAAAAAATTCCACTCTGGACAATTGACAGAAGTTTAATTTCCAACTAGGAACGGTCACCGTTTAATGCTTACTTATGTTAAACAATAGGGTTCTTTAAGTTTATCATTCCAATCAGTTGGCGTATTTCTTTTTAAATCTTATTACATGTACAATGTATCTTACAAAAAATGAATCAAGATCGCATTCGAGGTTTTCTTATTAAGTCATGTATATTTATAGAAATTATTAGGTTAAAGCAAGTTTAATAGATAATATCGATAATAAACGTCTGTTACGTATGAAAATATAGACATGATATCGATGTGTTCAAACACTATCAAAATTAGGATTTTTTTAAAGTGTTCTTTTTCTTAAGTGTTAATTTCCTTTATAAGCAATACTAAGCAACAGGGGCCTGTTTCACAAAGGGTTCCTAAGATATGTCGTAAGACATAACTTAAGATATGCCTAAGTTATAACTTAGGAAGTTCCTAAGATTTGTCACATCTGTTTCACGAAACAATCTTATCTTAAATTTATCCTAAGACATTTCTTATACGGACTAATGAAATAACTTCTCCACTCTATCAACAATTCTTACTGTTAGGAGGATGTCATTATGAGTAAAAATCTTTAGTTTGAGTCGGGTTTTTTTTTTCAAGTAAAAAAAAACAGCTTGAAAAGGGGAGGATCTGGAGGTTAGGGGTTACCCTCCACTTTCAAAGGACTTGGACAGAAGTATGGTATATCCTTGACAAGTTTCCTACTTAAACTAAGCACTCACACATCCTCACACATATATACCCCCCCCCCCCGCCACATGACGCGTATTTTTTAAAAATAATATTTGTGCTATTATATGTTTGCCTTTTATTTTGCTCTGTATAAGGTATCGGAGGTATGCAATTGTTTATTTTTTCCGCCTACTATATATTTTTCTACTAGTATCGTTTCAATTAGGAAATGGAATAAATTTAAAACAATAATTTTCTTCGAGGGGCAAGCAATCTAACAGAGGCCTTATTTTCTTTTTATTTCTTCGCGAATGAGTGCTCCACGTTAGTTGTCCGTGTTACTGTGCAATTTTAAATAAGAATTTTTCGACAGATAAGAAATTCCAAATTGGCGACTGTGGAAATGACAACACTAAGAGAAAAAAGTTGAAAAAAGGAAATATATATATTAAATTAAATCTTTTTGCATAATTATACCGTGACAAATCAGCCCAAAAATGGACAGGGGGACCTAATATTCTGTAACACAACATACATTTGTTCAGGGGAAGAGTTGAAAAGAAGTGGAGTCATTAAGTGGAAAAAGAGAGAAAATGCTCAAAGTCTTGCACTTCAACACCTCCTTCTTCCCATGGGAGATAAGATACAAACAATTTTTTTGGAGAAATAGCTATATCAGGAGCCGAAGAAAACAAATTTGTTCCCTTATCAAATATAATCTTTCAAATACTAAATATCGATTCAAATAATAGTAATTGTTCCCTTATCAAATATAATCTTTCAAATACTTAATATCGATTCAAATAATAGTAATATTATTAGATTTAAAAAATGGTAATTCAAAGTTTCAAAGTTTTTACTATAGTTAACCAAAGTTCCAAAGTTTTCACTATGGTTAATCAAAGTTCCAAAGTTTTTACTGTAGTAAATCAAAGTTCCAAAGTTTTCACTGTAGTAAATCAAAGTTCCAAAGTTTTTACTTTGATACTATAGTAAACTATAGTTAACTTTAGTTTACTATAGTATTTTTTTGATAGGGAGAATAGCAGTATGCGCTAATATCGAAACAAAGTACATGTAATTTAATGTCAAAATTCGGTTACCTAGTAGGGCTACCTAAGTCTTTCTTTCTTTGGGTAGAGAATCGATTTTGAGCGCTCTAGCTAGGCAACTCGGGATGAAATATCTTAGTAAAAAAATTTTATTAAACCAAACACCCTTAAATTTCATTATTTTATTGAAAAGTATTTGAGGTAAGAGAAGGAATTCTTTTTAAAAGGACTGAGTTCTTTGTTATAATTTTCTGACACGGATTATCATTTGATTTTAACGCTGATTATTAAACAATAAAGTATAGAAATGTTCGCTTGATGGCTTCGTCCTCACTAACTGTCACATTAACTAACATATTATTAATAAATTATATAAATCCTTTACAAAGAAACTTACAACTAAGACTAAAAACTTTAGTTGATTGAGAAATCTTACAAAACTTATGTTTCTGTTTAAAATTGTATGCATAAAAATATCTTTATAAATTCTTTTCAAAAAGATTAAAACCATTGTCAAAGTAATGCAAAAAGGAAAGTTAATTGCATGATAACATTTTGATCTTAGTCGGAATTTCTTTTGTAAAACGGAGCCCTGTATATCCATTCAAGCAATGAACATCATGTACTAGACATTTTCCTAAAAATAATTATTAATAGGTACAAAAAAAATTGTGATCGGGCAGAAACGATTATTCTGAATGGGGACAAAGCCCTCGCGTTTGCGTGAAAAAAGCCCCCTTTCACCTCCCGACCAAGTCCAGGAAATGTGAAAAAAAAAACTTTCAAAATAATTTCTTGTGCAGATTTGTGCAACCAAACTCCGCAAAATATACCTTACTGGCTGAAAGTTATCCAAATATCACTTATTTATTATCTAAAAGGTTTAATAGACGCAACAAATGAGCCGTTTTATAACCACAGTAAGTACTTCGCTTGTCCAAGATTGACATCTATGACGTCAGAGCAATTGCAGATCAAAATATGCATTTTGAGAAATTCAAACTTTGAATCGCTGAAACATTAAAAATCGTTACGCAAAGATTGGCAACTATTTAGCACACAAAAACCGTTAATATCCGCAGTATTTATAAGAACTATAATTTATTTTTTTTCATCTTTCTCTTTTCGGCGATATATTCGGTTTTAATAACAAAACCTTGTTATATCTGTTGAATTTCAATCTTATCATGCTCATAGAACTGCGAATAAAAGTGGAGGAATAATTTAAATCAAAAAGTTGTTTCACACAACATCACACCAAGCCCCACGGTTAAGTAATAGTAGCGTAATATAAAGGTTATCTTATATATATATATATATATATATATATATATATATATATATATATATATATATATATATATATATATATATATATATATATATATATATATATATAAATATTATTGCTTAATAAATAATAACATAATCTATATTTTAGAAATACATGTACCAGTTATAGCTCCAAGTCTCAAACTAATTTTATTAACAATAAAGGCTTTATGTTTCCATTAAAATATCAACAACCGGGATAGCCTAGTGGATAAAGCATTCGCCCTCCTCTGTGAAGGTCGTGTGATCGAATCCAGCACGGAGACGTCTTTTTTTGATATATGTAACTTTTCTTTCTTTTAAATTTTATTTGCCGAATTAACAAATGTGTAAATTCGGGTTTTTATGAATCATCGGACTCTGATTCGGACGACCCGGCTAAGAAGGACAAATAAAGCAAAAACTGTGTAATGCTTGAATGTCACAGGACTTTGATTCTCGATCAGCGGACTGGAATGAAATATAACGGTATCTTTTTCTATAACAAATTTAAGCATTTTAAGACTATCTCTTATGGAAAAGTTAGAATTTATCTCATTTAATGTAAGGGGGTTAAATACTCCTGAAAAAAGAATGTAACAGATATTATTTTGTTGCAAGAAACGCATTTTGTAGAAAAAAAATGAATCTATGTATAATTTAAATTGGAAAGGAAAAACATTTCACGCATATAGCGACTCATCATTTAGTAGAGGCGTGTCTGTTCTATTTAATGAAAAATTAGATGTAAACATAATAAATGTCAAAAAGTCTATTGACGGTAGGAAAATTTTGATAAATCTTGAAGCTAACGGTAATATTTTTACAATAGTAAATATATATGCTCCTAATGAAATTAAGAAGAGGTGTGAATTTTTAAAAAAAAACTTAAATATTTTATTTCAAAAAGTTGTGTCAACGAAAATATTATACTATGTGGAGACTTTAATTGCCAGGTGAGCAATAATACTGACAAAAGTGTAAATTATTTAAAAGATTTGATAAGACATTATAATATGGATGATATATGGGCAAAACAAAATCCAGGTATGTCAGGTTTCACTTGGTGTGATGCAAAAAATGACCCTAAAAGTAGAATAGATTATGTTTTTATAAACGATTCTTTTTATTATACATATGTAGCATAGCAGATATTAAGGTTAGAAAAATTCCAGGTTCCCATTCAAACGGAAGTCGAATGAGTGACCATAGATACTTAAAATTCAGTTTTGATATTAATAAAACGAAAAAAGGTCCCGGATATTGGAAACTTAATGTTTCCTATCTCGATAATGAAAAATACAAAAAAGGAATTTTAGATATTATTCATAGTATAGATTCCTCTTTAAGCCCTATAATGACATGGGAGTTGATTAAACGTAAGGTTAAAGATTTCTCTATTTATTTTGCAAAAAATGAACAAAAATCAATTAAACAAAAGATAAGATCAATAGAACGCGACATAGAAGATATAGAAGAAGGAAATGTTGATAATTTTATTTACAAAAGATTGAAAACTTTAGAAGCGGAACTGGATAAATTTAGAAAAGCGCAACCAATCCTCAAACATAATTCAAGAAATAAAAACAAGAGAAGGGAATAAAATCAGTAAAACTAATGCCATTTTAGGTGAAATGTACTCTTTCTATAGTGATCTTTACACGAGTAAAGACATTTTAAACGAAAAAATTGAAAAAATATTTATCAGAGATAGAAGATATCCCTAAATTAAGTGAAGAAGATAAAATATTACTAGAAGAATTTCCAACATATGAGGAGTGTAAGGAAGCTGTTGATAACATGAAAAAAGAAAAATCACCTGGACTAGATGGCCTTTATTTCTTAATAAAAACAAACATAGAAATATATATATAACATACTTAGAACAAGTTACATTACGAACTTAAGATAATATGGCAATATTGACTTAATACAATGTAAAGCAATTGAAACATGCATTCAAAAATATTTTAGGCAAAATCTTTAAAAAGGCTGTAGTCTACAAGAGAGTTCAAATTTTTTAGACTGAAATATCCCCAGGACTTTGCAGACGATGGTGTTCATGTTTCCGAGGGAAACCTCTGGAAGTATGGCGCACAGTTAAGGAGAGCTCTTCTAACGGAGTAAAGCTCAAAACGAAAACCGACCCTTTTAAGGGCCACAGAAATATTTCGAAAAGATGCCTCAAGTAGCATACATTCAGAAGAAACAAAGTCTCTTTTTTGATTCATACACCACATACTCAATCACAATTCATTCAAACATATAAACATCAACAAAATGATTAACCTGTCAGTTTTATGGGCAGACATTTACGCAAAAAAATTGTTTATCCTTTAAAAAAAATCACAATCGTAACAAACCAAAGAGTGAGAATTTAAAGGAAATAATCTAAACCATAGCCATATCTTATAAAATATTTCCTAAAGGATACCTATAGCGATCAAAACCATAATTATTAAAGCGCTCCATAGTCATATTATCTAGTAAACTATTTGCTTCACCAAATTAAATAAAGCATAATCACTGTAACATAAGCGTATTTTTGAAAAATGGAATATGAAAGAATATGGCATAATTATATAAAAATGGAGTCGCAGGCAATTATGACCCTTTTTGGAAAGGGGTGTAAAGTAAAATACTCAATACATTATACCTAAAAATATCTTATAAACAGAGAAAAAGATATGAACACAGAAACACAGGAACCCCCCCCCCCCCCCCCCCACAAAAATCCATTGTCGAGATGGGTGGGGGAGGTTGTTTGTGTCTGGATAGTAGGGAATAGCTTCTGTATTTTTATAACATGAAAGAAATGAAGTTTTAAAATAAAAATTCAACAGGAGATTGACTATTCAGCAAAAGAAAAGTTAGGAGGGGAAAGTATCCTTATAATGAACATTTAGTTTCATATTAAAAAAAAAATTAAATCATATACTAGGAAAATGGGGACAGATTCCCTACCTCGACACCAAGAGTCTTCAAGTTCAGTTTATTTCTCTCAAACCAAATAATTGTACATGGGGTACAATAATAATAACATATATACTTTATATACAATAGTCAGAGGTACATATACAATATTAAATCTTGACAGTAAGTTAAAAGAAATATAAAAATAATTTAAGGAGGACAGACAGCAGCATCAATTTTCATAATAACCATGCACATTTTTTTTCTAGAGCATATGGTGGAATTTTCCCAGATTAAAGTGATAAAGTTAATTGAAATTAAATTCCAAGAATATGTATGAAACAAATTAAGATGTAAATGTTTAATTTTCATTATATCAATTATAGCTTTCATTGTTTTTTTTAATAACTAATTGCAACAATCTCTTTTTTTTTATGAAATGATGGATCTATACATAAATGTTCAATCTCAATTTTTTTTTTTTTAGTTTAGTCGCGTTAACAAAAATACTTATAATTTGTCGGCTCATTTGTATAAACCTATTTTACTTGAAAAAATTTACAAACCCCTACATTATGTTTGTAACATTTAAAACAAGCCATTATTATATAGAAATTAAGAGGGAAATTATTATACACTTGTATGAAATATTGGTTGCCTATTTCCTTTACTAAAAATCACTAATGATAATTGATATTTTCTTCATCTATAAATGAACATTTTCGTCATCTAGAGGACTTATAAGAAAATAATATTAGAACCCCCCCCCCTGCAAAATTAAATTCGGCACGAAGGCTGAAGGCGTTCTTTAAGAATTTCGACTTCAAATCTTATATGCTGAATTAAAACTAATAATAATAAAAAATCAACATGCTGTTTCTCAGGATAATCTTCTAATATCTTTTTAGTTGGAGGAAAAACATTTATAAATGTATAAATCTGAATTGTATTTTAAAAAGAAGGGAAAAGTTCATGATGTAATATGTAGGTGTTCGTGTTATTTGTCTACAATGGCTTCACTCATACAGATCTTTAGATGTGCAGTGTGTGTTTTTACAGCAATTAGAAGTGGGACCATTTAACAGGAAATGACATGCTTCATCTCCCTTTGTATATTGCATAGACACTAACATTGATCGCTAGTGTTTTTACAACAATTAATGTGGTTTCTATCAAACAGGAAATGAAAATTTTGAAATTCTTGTTGTATATTATACACATTTGAAAATTTAGATTTTTCCCAGGACATTAATTCGCTCTTTCATTTAAGAATTAAAATGAACATATTTTTTTTGAAAAGGTCAAAATTAATAAGACATAAATTCTACAACTTAGGCGGTCTTCTTCTTATTCAGACTTTTATAATATTGTCTTAATACAAGTATACAATTATTTGTCAGTAACGAATCAATTCTTAATGTCAGAGACTGAAATCCTTGATACGTACATGTAAAATACAATTTTGACTCAATCTTGTGTGAAATCTCTCTCCATATGATAAGTATATTTTGGACAAATTTGAGGTTATCGATGAGCACTTATTGTTTTCATTATAATCGTATTAGCTAATTTAAAGAGCATATATGTACCATTACATGGATCAAAACAAAAACAGTAATGGAAAGTTATGCATTTTAATGTAAAACTTTGAAAATACAGATTTCTTTCAAGGTCTTGTTTTCAATGTGCAGATGAACGAAACGCAAGTCTAATATCTTTAAAGTTAACAATTATATTGCAGACTAAGACAAATTGAATTTGTGAACAATATTTGCATGGTTCTGTTTCAATGTCTTTAAATCAGGATGCAAATAATCCATGTTCCATTTATAAGTGGTATACTATATTTCTGATATTATGCATGTAAGCAATGTTACCATCATGGTATAAAATCATTTCCAAAGCCACCAGACACGTAAGATATTCATTACATTAAATGCAATTTCTGTAATTAATACATATGCTTCAAATTCTGCATAAATCTTTGTAAGAAATATGCACTTTATCTTCTTTTAATATAATTATTATATATATATTTCTAAGATATATGTATTTTAACTGGAATTCTTTACAAGACCGTGTTGAAAAATGTCTGTTTATGAATATATACCTTGTTTTGACACAGTGACTTCATTTTTTTGTAAGATTAATGTATACATACGAAATAAGAAACTAAAATTCGGGAAGTATCTTGGGTCTCTAAATTACTGAGTATAGTCATTATAAATCACTCATTTCCTAGATAACAAAAGATACTTTTTTTGAGTGAACACCTGCATGACTATTTTCAGGAAACTTCATTTATTAAGAGTATTCTCAGAAATTTAGATTTTTAAAAATCATATTATGTATTGCCGAAATATAAATGTATTTTGTTAATCTTAAGTTTATACATTTTAATTTTGAAAATATATTTTAGTAATATTTATGCTAATTAGTTCAATATGAAAAGAAAAGGGCGGGGTTTTATCTTATTTGACGAATCAGAACAATTTTCTTAGTTTTGAAATACCTGATTGCGCCTGCGCGGAAACGCATACATAAGCCCGCGATTCCAACACTGCAGCATTCAGAGGCCTAAAGCGCGAGAGAGACTCGAATTTCGGGATTTATTGTAATTTTTTGCTTCCTTTTTTTGAATTTGCACTTATTTAGACTAGCGTAGAATTTTTTAATAGTATAGGTTTAGATTCTTAGTTTGTGATTCATTTCGCTATAGTGTATAGATCAATTTTTTTTTCTATTTTTTATTTTTTCGCAATATGGCTGTTAATTCCGACGCGTACTTATTCAGCGACGTGTTCGATTTCTTGAAATATAAACGGTTTCCGCCGACCTTCACCAAAAACCAAAAAGACGTGCTTCGTAGGCGTGTCAAAAAGTTTAAGTTAGGTGAGGATGACACTCTGTACTATCTGTCCGACGGTAAGGAGTTAATCGTTATTCGCGATTCTAGTCAGTATCAGCGCGTTTTCGAAGAGTGTCATTCTAGTCCATCAGGCGCGCATCTTGGTAGGGATAAAACTATAAGTCGCGTTCGTGACCGTTATTACTGGCCTCAAAGTTACACCTTCATCGCTCAAAAGGTAAGTAAATATATATTTAGAAATAAGTGTTGTACATCTTAGCTCATAGTACCAATAAGAAAGATTGAAGTAAATACACAGAACAGAGTAAGTAGGCACCTTTGAAAGGTGGCTTTCATTTACTAGATCTTGAAATAACAAATAACAGGTGCATTACTCAGCTATTCATATTGTATTTAGACTTGGTAATAAGAGGATGTAAGCTGACACATTGAGTTCCATAAAATGATAAAAAGAAAAAAATGAAGAAACTATCATATATTTCAATGGAATTTACACTACTAGGATTTATTTTCTATGAAGAAAGTAGGTTACACTTTAGACGTAACTGAACAAAATATGTTTTCAGTACTTATAAAAGAACTTTTATATGTGGACCAAAGCCTGACTCTAACAAAAATTATGGAAAATCACCATGGTAATGAAAAATACACATCATAAGATAGATTTCATTACCATAATGGCAAAAGCATGTAAATATTTCATCGTAATTAAGTCAAGATGTCACTGTGTGAACTTTAGTTGTTTTCAACGCAAAACAGAGGCAAATGGATATCATACATTTATCAAATCTATTATTATTCATTGAATCTTGCCTAGCACTCAATCACATGCACTATGAAGACATGCATAGCATCGTGTTTAACCTTGAGGTCCACCTAATTACGCATTATAAACTTAAGTTTTATATTACCTATATGACTTTCATAAACTTCACACTCCCCATCTCCACTCTATTAATATTCATAATTTGTTGTATCCACAGACATGACTTATTTAAGTATACCAAATATCTCTTAGACTAACATCTTCATTGAACATAACCAGATCGATATCTATAGATATTAAAACTACCTTATGTATAAAATTGCTTTGGTCGTAAAACACAATTGACCTCTTAGTTGGATATTAAGTTGTATACACAGTATAGCAGGTCCAGAACAATCAGTACATTTAGCTAAGTAGCTAGATTTAGCTATCGTAGCTTTATTTAGGCTACTTCAGGTAGCTTTATTCAGCTATTTCACTACAACTTTTCATAACTTTGCTTTTTATTTAAATTAGATAAATAATCACAAGAACATGTCGACTAATATTTATTCGACTAATTTTTATCTTATAAGATATAGAGGATATTTAAAAAGCAATCCAAAGCAGAGATTGTTTAAACATTGCTGCGTTTAAACACTTTTAACATGCTGAAGCAAAAGATGTATTTCCCTTGTTCAGTAACTGTACAAAGTGTGATTTTCTGCACAGCCTGAGAAAAATGCTAATTTAAAAAATAAGTCTATTTTATAGATGAATAAAGCTACTTCAGGTAGGTAAGTAAAGCTATGTAGGTAATTTGGCTATCTAGCTAAATCTAGTGATTATACCAGACCCGTACTCGGCTCACTGTACAGGGCTCATTTAAGAATACAAATAAATCTTCATCTATCCCAGAACTATATAGAATTTCAAAACCAAATGTAAAGAAAATAAAAACAGCATTTCTTCACCTTTTCTTCATCAATATAAAGAATTATTCACGGTCCTAGCTTACATGAAAATGCATCGATATATATTAGAAACACGATAGAGGAAATTCGAGTCACAACTTCGTCGAATTAGTCTTTGACTGGTACAGAGATCATTATTTATATTTATTTATGCCTAACTCTACTTATCAACGATAAAACGTTAATTTCTTATTATTTTTCTATTATCAACACTTTCTTACTTACAGCTGTGGAATCATAAGTGATACACCAACCGAACGTACGACACTCTGGCATGCCGATCTCGATGATTCTTGCGTGTAAAACTAATATATAATCATATTAAATTTCTATCCATTTTCTTTTTACATAAAACATTGAGCACTATATATATCATGTAATAACAAAAACAAAAGGGACAAAATGAGCTGATTCTCCGATGAAAAATGAAAATAAATGAAGTCCATATGCCAATCTCTACATTTCGAATGTAAGTGTGCTTAATACAGCATTTTCGGGATTTTTCTTATAAATATTCAATAATACAGTATTGTTTGATTATCTAATAATTTCATAGCATCAGTATTCTTCAATTAAAATACAGATTATATTTATTTCAGGTATTTACGACTATATATGGGTCTGATTATGCGAGCGCCGAATTGTCAAGCTACCGCTAGGTAATTCTATTTTTAGAGCGACTCGGAGCACTAGCGACAGTTTTCACTGGTACAGTGGTGGCTTAAAGGTGGTTTAATGGTAGGTTAATGGAGTTTGGACATTAAGCACCTATAAGTTTGTCTTAATGGTGACTTGAAGGTTGTCTAGAACCTACCATTAAGCACCTATAAACCACCTTTAAGCTACCTTTAAGCTATCATTAAGCACCCATTATGGTAACGTAATGGTGTGTTTATTACTTAAAGATAGCTAAAAGGTGCTTGGTGACGTAAAGACGACCATTAAGACATCATTAAGCATTAAGGACCTATAAGCCATTATTAAGCCAAGCTTAAATGAAGTGTTTCATCTTGTGAGTTTTGTGAATTGAAAAATCAATGCTTACTGTTAGTTTGTTTGAGCTCAATCTAGTGAACTGATGCCACTTTATGGGGAATGTTTTTGAAATTTAATTATGTGTCTGGATTTTTGTTTCCTTTATCCCTTTCTTTTTCAATATGTTCTAAAAAGTTTTCTAATTAAACAGTAATTTAGGATGTCCATTAATCAACGAATAAACTTTTTTTAAAAAAGTTATACGAATATGATAAGATTTTAATTTAGAGATTGTAATATTAATAAAAATTACCTGTCACGGACCTTGATTTGTTTCAGATTGAATAAAAGTTATAGTAGATTAAAATACTAAATGTAGTTCAAAAGTAATCGAAAAGTTATGGTCATTACTGAATTTTTAAAGAGAGGAATGCATAACATTACAATTTCTTTCAATAAAAAGAAAAAAACATTACAATTACATTCCTTTACTTTGAAAAAATGTAATAATTACAATGCATTGCCATTACACATTACCAGTACCCTAGATCGGGCATCGGCAAGGTTCTTAACAATTCCTTTTAAAATGTTACGATGTAACGAACTCTGACAAATTAATGGATATGGCGAATCGTTTTGTGTCTCTTTGGGGTTAAAAATATCAAAATTTACATTTTATATAACGAATTTTCTAATGTTCTTAATTTGAAAAAAAAAAATTAAAATGACATTTTCCTTGTTCTCCACGATAGGTTACGAATTCGTTATACAGATATAATGAAAACTGATTTTAGCAAAGTAAATCGGCTGAACTTCACTATGGCCGAATTTTACATTATGGTGCAGATCTCAATGTATTTGTATTACCGATATGTCCATGGGGCTCGAAGTGAGCTATTGAGAAGGTGAAAATGTTTAAAGTTGTAAAGATTTTTGTATAAATTAGGTATGTTGTTTATTGCTTATTTCGAATTGTAATATTGCTTTAGTGAAATAAAAAAAAAACGTGTTTTTTTTTACTGACAGGGAATGCCATTACGTTTACTTAATTCTACATATGTTGGGAAGAAATTAACATGTGCAAATGGGACTGTTCCTAATGGCAACAATGAAATGTGTGGTACGTACATGATATTTCATTTTTTGCTTGGCATAATATTTTTCTACGGACTTTGTAACGTACAGGAAAATGATATCAATAAGCATATTTATATCCGTTGTCTTGCAAACTAATGTTAAAATGAATCGTAAATTTGACAATTAGAAAATAATATTGTGTTAAATATAAATCATGTTGGTCTCATCTAATTTATGCCTTCATGCATGATGCTGACATGAATAAGTTGTAACAGGCACATAGTTTGGAGGGGAGCACCGCCCCACCCCCACCCCACTATTTTCCAAACATAACCTTTTACTATTGAAAATGTTCATTGAAAGGATGGTTGCTCAACTTCCCAGTTTTTGTTGTAATATAGTTAAATTATGGCAATTTGGTGATGTATTAATACAATTTGCTTGTGAAAGGAATTTGGAACCTAAACCACCCCCAATTCCCAACCACCAAAATAGGATTTTTGAGTATGATCTTTTTTTTGGCTTGTCAAACTTTTTTTTTCAGATAAGTTGTCAAATTTGTTTTCTGGCTGCCCCCTATCCCCACTTTCAAAAACGATACGTGTCGCTTTTTACATGCCTCTGGTGTCAAAATGTCTGATTTGTACAGTGCAGGGAATTAATTTTGTTAAAGTATCAATGCTAATTTATTTGAAATCCTTTGCCTTCTTGATTTTAATGTTTCCTTTGCTTGCTGATTTAATGCTAGTAATGCCATTTATTCTTATCCTGATTCTCATCCTCACCTGATGTTTCAAAACTAGGCCAATGCTACCCGAAGAAGCATCGTGCCGGAAATGAATAATTGAATTTCGTCATTACAGTTCTAAGCACTTAACATTTTTATATACATAGTTTTATTAAGATATTTAATTATAGCATTGATATTCTTAATTACTAAACTAACTTTCTTTGTCCTTTTTTCTCATTTCATTGCTAGAAATTTCCTGATGCTGATTTAATGCAGGTAAATTCTAGTAACGCTAGTGGTTTTTTTTTCTTTGCTGACTATGCTGACTCTGATCCTGACAATCCTTAGTTTTGAATGCAAATGCTAATGCTAGCTGGATGCTGACGCTAATGCTAGCTGGATGCTGACGCTAATGCTAGCTGGATGCTGATGCTAATGCTAGCTGGAAGCTGATGCTAATGCTAGCTGGATGCTGACGCTAATGCTAGCTGGATGCTGATGCTAATGCTAGCTGGATGCTGATGCTAATGCCAGCTGAATGCTGATGCTAATGCTAGCTGGATGCTGATGCTAATGCTAGCTAGATATGATTATCTTGATTATGTTAATGCTGATTTATGTATCAAAATTAGTTCCTGGCGCTGTACTTTGATGAGAATAAAACTTGTTACGTCTATTATGTAGGTATGTTTATCTATATTAAACTTTTGCACATTTGAAATACATTACATACAGTTGAAGATTGCATAATGATACAAACATGTATTTTCATTTAATTTTGAAATTTCTGTAAAATATACTCTTTATACTCTACCACCTGTGTAATCAGATGTAGAATCTCAAAATCTCCGAAACACTTTTAGAAATTTTAAAATCACCAATTTTTTTTCAAAAGTCAGTAACATCAAAACGTACGATTTTTCTGCAAATCATTGATCCATTCCTCACGATAAATTAAAAACTAGGCTTTTCGATATCGCAGATAACTGTTTCTTCAATGAAATATGGGATAACGAGCAGTATCCAAGATCCAAGTCCATTTAGACAATACAAATTGGGAGCAGAACAAACACGGACTTCCAAAGACGACAGAGGTGGGATCAGGTGCCATGGAAGAGTGAGCATCCCCTGCCGACCTGTCACACCCCTCGTGTACTCCTTGTCTTGATCGGGAATAGCCGAAAAATCCGTACACAATTCAGTGTGTAAATGATGAACTAACAATAAGTATGAAAAACGTCAGTCAGCATTTGACTGAATGATAGGTTGTATTTGCTGACAAGGTCATTGTATCGACCGTAAAACTTGCGAAATGATGACTTCAAACGAAAATGTTGATATCCTTGTTTCAACAACTTGTTTGTCAAAAGCTTGCTTCGTTTTAGAAATATTATTCCGGATTTTGTTCGTGCGCCGACAGACCATATCGCCTTCCTATAAATCGTCTTAGTATTATTACTATGAAAGATATTTTTTAAAGATTTCACTATGTTAAGGAACATTGAAAAAAATATGGCTATACCAAATTCGTATTGTATTGGTTGAAAGTTTACAAACTTCGTATTATGATGACCATTGTAAGAAATTTGAAATAAAATATTTTCTTTAAAATAATTTTTATACAGAGACTCCAACGAAAGACAGTTTAGAAGCAGGATCGGTGACAGGTGCGTTGGTTATATGTTTTATATTAAAATTTATATTTAAAAGAAAAGGAATAAGTTCTTCTGTCCATTATATTAAGAACACCATGCTTACATGTACTTCATTAGATTTTTGTATAAAATTACCTGTTTGTAATCTTTCTCTCTTTAACTTCTTAAAACAAGAAAACGAATCATATTTTATCAATAAAACTTTCAGAAAACTTGTACTTAACATACCTTTGCATTATTAACATTAGATTTAATATTTTGGAGGATCCGGTTGTATATCTTTCAATAGAATCTACCATTGTTAGGTCACCTGAGTCACTCAGATGACCTATGGCTATCCGTTTTCGTCTATCGACGTGCGTTAACATTTGAACATTTTCAGCTTTTTCTCTGCAACCGCTGAACTAATTTCAACCACTTTTGGGATAGAACATCTGTGAGTGAAGGGAAACAAAATTTGTGAATTTCATAGTCCCTGCTTCCATGGGGTCTTAGGGGTGGGGCCAAAACCATCAAAACGAGTCCAATCTTTAAAAATCTTCTTTTCTCCTGGACATCATGCAGTCAAACTGTTGTAATAAAGATTGTGAAATACACATGCACATATGGCCCGAGCGTCAGGGATTCTGAGTTAGGATGGGGCTCTAATAATCATATAGTGAAAATGCAAAAATTCTTTAAAACTCTCTTCTCTCCCTCTGTATATAAAGCAGAAAAACTAGGTGCATGGTTATGATGATCAAGGGTGCCTCTTCCAAACTTGTGAAATTTGTGGCCCAAAGGTAAAGGGTTCTGCAGGAGGGGGGGGGGCTCTATTGATTTTACAGTGAAAGTGCATTATTTCTTTGAAAATCTTCTTCTCTGCTCCTAGGCATTAAGCAGATAAATCAATTATATAGTTATGATGAGCGATGAGCAAGGGCACCTCTTCCAAAACTGTGAATATCTTGGCCACTGGGTCAGGGGTTCTGGTGTTTGGGCGGGGCTCTATTGATCATATAGTGAAAATGCATAAATTCTTAAAAAATCTTCTTCTCTCCCCCTCTATATAAAGCAGATAAACTAGAATCTTAAAAAAAATTATGAACACGTGTGCCTCTTCTAAAACTGTGAAATTTGTTGCCCCAGGGTGGGGGTTTCTGCGGGAGAGGGCTCTATGGATTATATAGTGAAGGTTCATTAACTGATTTTGAAAATCTTCTTCTCTGCTCCTAGGTATTGAGCAGATAAACCAAGTATATAGTTATGATGAGCAAGGATGCCTTTTCCAAAATTAAGAAAATTGTGGCCCTAGGGTCAGGGGTTCATGGGGGGGGGGGGGTCTTTTGAATATATAGTGGTAATGCATTAATATTATTATTTTTTTTATTATTTTTTTTGAAAATCTCCTTCTCTGCCCCTGGGTATTTAACACAAAAACTAACTGCATGGTTATGATGAGCAGGGATGCGTTTTCAAAAAATTTGAAATTCATAACCCCGGGGTCAGGAGTTTTGGTGTTGGGTGAGGCTCTTTTGAATATAAAGTAAAAATGTGTCATTTCTTTGAAAATCTCTGCCCATTGTTATTAAGGAAACATTATACTAAATGCACGGTTATGATGAGCAAGGGTGCCTCTTTGAAATTGTGATTATCTTGGCACCATTGTCAGGGGTTCTGGTACTAGGTTAGGGCTATATCGAATCTATAGTGAAAATGGATTATTTCTTTGAATGTCTTTTTCTCTGTTCCTGGGCATCTAGGAAGCAAGCAGAATATATAAAGTTTTAATAAGCAAGTGTTTGGTGTTTTTACCAGATTTTGATATTCTGTTCCCTTTGGTCAATTTACTTATTTCTACTGAAAGAAGTAATTCCCCTTTGCTATTCACCTGTTATAGTTAATCACTGTAAATAATGTAACTAAAAAGGTCAATTGAATAACATTGAATACAGAATTATACAAGATTCTTTTTAATATGTAATAAAAATGTACTTTCATAGTTTTAGTGGTCATATAGACTTAAAAATGATAGATAAATTAAAATGGGACAAAAATACCGTATCTTTGTATCAAATTATCAAAGAAGCGATTCTTGGCCCCTGGTCCTATTGTGTTATTTATTAGCTCACCTGAGTTATGAGATCAAGTGAGGTTTTTTTTTCTGATCAACCGGTATGCGGCGTCAATCTGTCTGTCTTCCAGTCCATTTGTAAACTTTACAATTTTGACTTTTTCTCTAGAACAACTAGGCTAATTACAACTAAATCGTACAAACACATTAATCTACAATCATTTCCATATTGGATGCATGTCCTTTAAATTTTTTTTGGGATAGACCCCGTGGAAGAATTGGGATTAATTTAACATTTTACATAATGTATGAATAAAGAAAGAAAAAGAATCTTAAAAAAAAATTCTAAATAACAGCAGGGTCCAAGGCTACTAAGATGGCTGTTGTGGCCCACTGACCTCTTGTTTGTGGTGCATTGTGGTTTGTTTGGTGAGAGGTAGTCTGGATTTTCTGACATATGAATGCCCTTTAGGATATCTTAAATGTTTTATTACTACTCTCACAGATTTTTTCTCTATTAGCAGAGGACCACGATTCAGTAGCGGAGCAGCCTGACTCTGTTTCTTAGAGACATAAATCTATGAACAGGAATGAAGCATTCGTAATAGTGTTTTGAAAGATGAAATTATGTCCATAAATATCAGTTTACGATTTGTATGATGAAATTTGCTTTCTATGATTATGTTTAACTCATAAAGTTTTGTTTGATAAATTTAGTCGTTTTTTTTAATAAAAATGTATGATTGTGGTGATTAGCAAATCTCTAAAAATGCATACAAAACGTTCCAAAATCAAATCATCTGGATCATTTTTTCTAAGAAAACATTTTTTATCGGGATATCCCACACTAAAACTGTGCTCTGCTACATGTGCATGTATATATGCATGTCTTTGATCATGAGGCACAAATAGTCACAAAGAATGAGGGCACTTTAGATTGGCATTCGGCAGGAATTTGGGCGTACTTGAAAAGTGAAAATTTCATCGATCTATCACATGAAATTTTAGCATTCTTTTGATGTATCGGGTTCCTGTAAAATAGGAAAGGGAACTATTTTCCTGATATTGTGTTTTGATTTGCTAGAAAATAACTTGAAAATTGGCTAGATGAGTCATTTTGTACAAAATGTTACATTTTAAAACATGTTTTTCTAAATATTTGCTATCTCTGGGTCATCTCTCCATGATTTTGAAACGTTCTTTGTGTGCATTTTAATTTAAAAAAAAAACAATCAAACATTTGTAAAAAATGGAGAGAAGACCCAGAGACCATAAAAAAAATTTCGAAAAAAATCCAATGTGTAAATGCGGTGCTTCATTATCGTTTTAAAGTCCATATCATTTGTGTAGCGATGATAGCTCAGTAATATGCGTTACTTATGGAATTGTTTACTTCCGGAAAGATATCGGGGGATAAATTTTCCAGGGTCGGATCATATATTTTAGGGTCGGTCGGGGAACCGGAAACACACAATTTATTTATCTAGGCCTAATAGAAAAATGTAATTAATAACATTTTAATTTATTTTATTCATGAAACAAACCACTGACCAAAAATATAAAACTTCTAAGTAACAATACTTATAACCACATCTTCTGAAAAAAAGATGACATTTAACGTTTAAAAACTGAATATTCAAGTGCATTACTAATAGCTAATTCTGGGAATTGCGACAAAAAGAAGATGGGCATACTTGACGTTCGATCTGCAGGAATCATGTGTACGAAAAATTTATGGTTTAAATGTCCACGATTTGGTCGACTGACCAGAAGTGGATAGACTTTACCAAGTTACGCACATAGGAAAATGTTGATTTACATTGAAATAGCTTTCGTATTTGAAATATTGTAGTCCACTTATCTTAATAGTTACGATAACACAGTAATACTTGATTGAATAAAAAAGAAAAAAAAATGCTCCATCCGAGGATCGAACCAAAAACTTCTCGACTCCTTAGTGCGCTGGACTGGTAACGCATACTACTGAGCTATCATCGCTACACAAACATGCAGGAATTTAAAATGATAAATAAGCAACGCATTTATACGTTTTTAGGTCACCTGAGTAAACTCAGGTGACCTATTGCTATCCGTTTTCGTCCGTCGTCGTACGTCGTACGTCGTTCGTCGTTCGTCGGTCGTAAACTTTTGAACATTTTTAGCTTCTTCTCTGGAACCGCTCAACCAATTTCAACCAAATTTGGCATATAGTATCTATGGGTGAAGGGGAACAAAAATTGTGAATTTCATGGTCCCTACCCCCCTGGGGTCTGAGGGGTGGGGCTAAAACCACCAAAATTAATGCAATCTTTAAAAATCTTCTTCTTTACTCCTGGACATCAAGCAGTCAAACTGTTGGCATCATTGTAATGAGCATTGAGTCCTCTACCAAAATTGTGAAATTCATGGCCCCAGGGTCAGGGGTTCTGGTGCTAGGGCGGGGCTATATAGATCATATAGTGAAAATGCATTAATTCTTTGAAAATCTTCTTCTCTGCTCCTGGGTATTATTTAAACAAACTAAGTGCATGGTTATGATGCATAAGGATGCCTTTTCCAAAATTGTGAATTTCATGGCCCCAGGGTCAGGGGTTCTGGTGTTAGGGCGGGGCTCTATTGATTATATAGTGAAAATGCATTGATTCTTTGAAAATCTTCTTCTCTGCTACTGGAGACTATTTAAACAAACTAAGTGCATGGTTATGATGCATAAAGATGCCTCTTCCAAAAATGTGAATTTCATGGCCCCAGGGTTAGGGGTTCTGGTGTTAGGGCGGGGCTCTATTGATTATATAGTGAAAATGCATTGATTCTTTGAAAATCTTCTTCTCTGCTACTGGAGATTATTTAAACAAACTCAGTGCATGATTATGATAGACAAGGATGCCTCTTCAAAAATTTTTAAATATATTGTCTCAGTTTTTGGGGTTCTTGACGAAGGGGGGGGGGGGCTCTATTGATTATATAGTGAAAAAGCATTAATTCTATTAATTAATCATTAATTAATCCTGTCGGCTCCTTAGTGTTGAGCTGATAAATAAATTGCTTAGCTATGATGAAAATGGGAGCTTCGAACAGAATTTTTAAACTTTGTGGTCCTAGGGTCAGGGGTTCTGGCATAACGAGGGGGGGGGGGGGGGCTTTTGATAATATAGTGGAAAAGTGTTAATTCTTTGAAGTCCATAGTAATGATGATGAGGGTAACTCTTCCAAATTTGTAAATTTCTTGACCCTTGGTCTTGGGCTCTGGTGTAAGGGTAAGGCTTTGTTGAATCTGTAGTGAAAATGCATTGTACCTGTGAAATTCTTCTCTGCTTCTGGGCATATCGGAAGCAAACTGAGTAAAAGTTTAAATGATATGAGTAAGCGTATTTCTACCAGATTTTTAAACATCTGGACCATTCGTCTAAGCATTCTGGTCCTGGGCAGGGCTCTATTAATTTGTATTCTACTGAGAGAAGTTATTCCCCTTCTCCATTCACCTTTGATAATTAATCACTGTAAATAATGTATTTGAAAGGTTAATAGAATAAGATAATTATGCAAGAATGTTTATCGTAAAATTAAAAAAGTACTTTCTTAGTTTTAATAATCAGATAGACCTGTAAGTAATAGATAAATAAAAATGAGACAAAAATAACTTATCTTATTAAAAGTTCTTCAAAGACCATAAGAGAGGTCAATGTTAGAGATCTTAATATGGGTTTAAAAATAGTACAGAAGCACTAATAGTTTGTTAATAGGCTGCATGGTAATAGTGTTAAGTGGGGGACAGATTAGAACTCAATTTCTGAGTTGATAGTGAATACTAGACTAATTATTTTGTTGATCCTGATCTTCCTACTTCTCTTGTTTTTGTTCCTCTGCTCTGCCTCTGGGTATTAAGTAATCAAAGTAAGCATGCTAACTGTATAGTTATGATGAGCAATAGTGCCTCTTTCAAAATTGGGAATTACATGGCCTCTGGTTTAAAATACAAACCAAATTCAATCGTTGGAAAGTTATTACACGATACTCAGGTGACCTATAAGGCCCGTGGGCCTCTTTTTTGTTTTTGTTTTTTTTTTTTTAATTTCATTTCATATAGTCTCTGGATCTTCTCTCCATTTTTTAGAAATGTTTGTTCGTTTCTTTGAATACAAATGCACACAAATGCCCTTTTTAAAATCGTGGAGAGATGACGCAGAGATAACAAATTTTTAGAAAAACGTGTTTAAAAATGTAACATTTTGTACGAAGTTATTTTTAAGGAAATCAAAACACACTATTGGGAAAATGTTTTCCTTTCCTATTTCATAGGAACATGATACATCAAAAGAATGTTAAAATTTAATTTTACAGTTCAATTAAGTTTTCACTTTTCAAGTGCGCCCCAATTCCTGCCGAATGTCAATCAAAAGCGCCCTCGTCCTTTCTCATTATTTTGTAAACGTTTTCTCATTTAACCAAAAATACATTCTGCAACATTGAACTCTGGACTGTATGGGGGCTGAAAAACTAAGTCAATCTCAAGGGTATTCAGTAACTCTTTCAATAAACGTTCTCCTTGTCTTTGATGGTGGAAACCGCAGTTGTCCATGATGACCATATCACCGCGTTTGAACATTGGCTCCCACTATTATTTTTTTTTCGGCGAGTGCTTCATTAAAAATTGCAATCATTTCTAAAGCATTTGAGGCTCCATTTATCATATTAAAATGATTCATTCGGAAGAAATCACAGCAGACATTGACAGTAAATGTTACAGAGCTTGCGTATTTTTGCACTTTAATAGCCCGTTTATTTGTGTGTGCATGTCCATGAGAGCTATTTTCGGATTTTGTGATAATAGATGCCCCATCAAAAAATGTATCTGTTTATAATTATAGTTCAAAAGGGTACCTAGAAAAACGTCTACCCTAGCTCTGCTTGTGGCCTTGTCGTAAAGCCTCATGTGGGATAATGGTCAACTTCGTGTGAGAAAAATGTAGCTCGTACGTATTTCAATACATGTGATATTCGTTTCACAGATGGTAAATTATTAATGGTACATATTTGCTCATCCAATAATTTTTGTCGGACTTCTCTCCAGTAAATTGAGGGTTTCTTCCATTTCTGGTATTCGATGAAATGAAGAACAGCCTGTGTGACATTTCGGGGTCTATATGAACTTTTTCTCTGTGTTTTGACGACCTGATTTTGCTCATAATCCCTAACAATGTTTGTACATGTACGCGTGCATCGTCCCGTTTGTTTTCCAATCGGTCTGTAGCTTTTACCTTGCAAATGCAACTTGATTGTTTCCACGTTTTATGCGCCATTTTGTCAACACGTTTTTTTAATATGGGCGGAACAATAAAAAAGCGCCAATCAGATTCTTTGTTGCTTTTCGTAACTGAAATACTGACGAAATGAATTGTTTAACTGTCACTTAACGCAATGCTATTACGGTCGTAGTGTATACTTTCAAGCGAGATTTGCGATAATGGATTTGTCAAAGCATTTGATTGTTAAACCAGATGATATTTATTGTATAAAGCTGCAGTATGTGGTGAAAGATTATCTTACAAATGTAAGCCAATAATAAAGTTGTTTGTATCTTTTTCCAAAGTTTATTTAGACACCGTATCTTAAAGATTTTTAATTATAGCTCCTCGAATGTCATCAGAATAGACCAACGCACTTGTTATAGCAAAAGCCTTTTAGATTAGTCCAAAATATTCAAGAAGAGCTGAGAACTAGTACTCAAAAGCAATGAAAGTCTGAAAGTTGGGTGACAAAAGAAGTTATTCCAAGGAATAGTCAAAAGAATATGCCATTTTACGGCAAACAGGGTATTTTATGCTCAGAGCGTATTTATGGTCCCGGATATGAGTACTTTTTTGGCTGTCTTACCATTGCCTTGCCACCTACGCTTGGTCCGTAGGTATTTCGTTGACCTATGAACCCCAACATGGCACCACTCTTCAATCAAGGTAAACCTACATTAGTATCATTTATGGGCTCTGTCCCCATCTCTGCACCACAGGAGTTCTAGCCCTAAGCTCTTTTACTTAATTACTTCGAAGTCCCCAATTTTATTGCTCTTAGTCAAGAATCTTAAAAGTAACTTTGCATTTCCGTTCAAATTTTATTACTTAGTATCGATGGGCTTGATTTGTTATTTTACTGTCACTAATACGTTCACTGTTAATAACTAAAATGATTATGATATGAATATATTCCAAGTTTAAAATGTTCAAATAAAATGTCCGTTCTAAACCCTATAGGATTACACAAATCGATAAAAATGTGTCAAAATGCAAGATTTTATTAGCACATGTGAAATTATCAAAAAAACTGTACCCCAAGGTTCAATCTTAGGAACATTGCTTTTGAATATGTTTTAATGCCATTTTTCTTTTTATCGAAAAATCAGTCCTACATAATTGATGATATAGATGATATTCAACGTTTCGTAGTTGGATAGGGAAGTTATTTCACTCGTGAAACAGGATTTTTTGATATTTTCACGAGTGCGAAGCCTGCCTCAAGAGTGAAATAACTTCTGTATCCAACTACCAAACATCGACTAAACTGTTTATTACATTTTCCAGGGTTTCTGTTTTGCTTATATCAGTCGTCTCCAGTTGAAGCCATTGAAAACAATATTGCGCGGTGAATGTAGGTCCATAAGAATGATACAAAAATTGATCAACACAACAGATTTGAACAATTAAACAACTTTAATATAAATCATTAGTGTAATTTTATTTTTTTAAATGTGAAAGTTACAATATTTTTCCTTTTTCTAAAATAAATAAATAGATCAAATATTCAGGGACGAATTTCTAACGAAAACAAATTGAAGTAGGGTTTCGATTTTAGAAATACTATAAATTGATTTTAGCTGCTTTATTAAATGAATGTGGGAAAAATTAAATCGCTGTCGCTACCTAAAGGTAAGATTCGTTTGAATTTTTCGGCTGGAAGGTTATAATTTGCGCTAAGTTGGTGGTTAGACATGCACGATTTGTCATCAATGTTCTTGTTATTCCTGTAGGATATACGTATACATGTATTAAAGACAACTTATCCTGAAAAACTGTTCCCACACAGCATGGAACTGACTTCGGAATCTATGAGGGACTGACCTGATTTGGAGTTTTTGAAAAGGTCTGGGTAATCGTTTAGGGGGCGGAATGATGTTCCTTGTTAAGTAATTTTGGTTTATCAGTTGATGATAAAATTGTAGAGATTTTCCGTTTTGGTCCTTGTTAAATTTGCTGTAGTTGTTGATGCCATTGGTGTTTTTATGTCCTGATATTTGAGTTATCTGGTTGGTTGGAACACCGTCATCTGATAACCTCTGTACTAAATGTTATCTCATACTAGCAAAAGAAGTTTTTTTCTAGTTCATTTCATTTTTTCAATACTATCTCTTATTTAAAAAAATCAATTTCATTCTGTTTTTTACTTTGAATATTTCAAAGAGACACCGTGACGGAAAAAGGAGAAAATTGACAAAAGTAGAATTTTTGCATGACACATGCAAATTTTGTTCAATTCTTGAAGATATTAGGTTTCAGAAAATTACAAGTTTCAGAACCAAAAAAATCTACTGAAAGTAAAAATAATTTTTGTTTGCCCCAACACAAAAATATTGCTTCACTTCTTCCTCTTTATTCTACGCATGCGCAGAAAAGTTGAAAAATTCACCATGCTGTCATAAATGTCGGATGACCGAGGATTTTAATACAATCTTCAATAAAGATGATCAGAACTTATTCCACACTTTTGCTTGCCCCAATTCAATGTTGTTTACAAGTTTCACGCTAAGAATAAAAGACGCGTGACCTTGACATTGTTGACATTGACGATAACAACTAAGCGATAGATACAATCTTTGCTTTTCCGGCACTTACATTTTGCACTTCTTTTCTTGCTTTACAGTGTAGTTGAGTTGTCAAAACTTCGGTATATTCATATTTCATATAAATCTTTTGTTTTATGATATATTTAAAAAAAAACCACACACATGATTTTAACTCATTATGTAACTTTAAAAGAAATGTCAGACTACTCCTAGTTCAATCTGCATCTACTGAACATACCAATGATTAGTAAATCTCCTGTCACTTTCAATCCCTGCAGAGGACTTCATTTGCTTAACCAGACCATATAGTTTATAGCATTGGCTTAACCAGTCCATATACAGGTAGTTTATAGCATTTGCTTAACCAGTCCAAATAGTTTATAACACCCATGACATTTCTTTTGTACCAGTAAATTGTTGCATCTCCTTAAATATGAATTATTTTGCAATTATAACGTTTGCTTTCTTTAGCTAAATTAATTTTAGTTTTTTCAACTTAATTTCAAAATTTTACTGCTAAGAAAATAGTAAGTTTTTCCGGTTTGGTATCAACAGGTCGTACATCACTGTACTTTTTGTAAAGAGAAACATGATCTTTCTCGGGCTTATCTGGTGTTGCATAAGCCCTTGGATTTAATTTCCTTATATCTCGCGGACTGGCAACTGGTCTTGTTTTTGTTTGTCTCTCCTGATTGAAACGGTGTATTCTAAATTTCCTGCCATATTATAATTGAATGTCTCCCAAAGTCAAGTCATGAATTTCTCTGCCGGGGCTCATTCCTAAATGATTAGTGCAAATTGTAAACATGGAAATTGCAATGGAGGTAGGTAAATATGAGTACCCATAGTACCCAGATTCCTTCTGATGCAAGTATCGAATGATACTTGAAACGTAAACCAACAAAGAGGTTGGCTCATATTCTGGGACATCCTTTTTGGCAGAGAGAAGGAATGAAGTTATGAGCAAATTTAGCTCAAATGGGGGTATTATTTCAGGAACCCTGAATTTTCCCTTTGCCTGCAAGAACATTTTGAATGTATTCATATCACATTTATTTATTTTTTTTTTTGAAGTGTTCTTGTTCTAAGTAGTTGCAAGAAACAAATCAATGTCATCGTATATGACATTAGCAAAGAGTTTCTTTTCTGAAACTTGGTCTCCAGATGGTGAGAGCTTAACAGAAAATTTCCCATTTATGTTGTAACTGATTCCTGCTAATGTTTCTTCGTCCAACTCTGCATTCAAGTCATTGTCAGTGTCAATTTGAATCAATGTCATTGTTTTCAAATCCAGCTCATTAAAATTTTCATTAGAGTCAGTGTTTTCATTTTTAATTGATATATATTGAAACATACGACAAAAGAGCTCAGCCAAGGGAGATGAGTTGATGATAGAAATAAGAGAAAGGAATCAAGGGACATAATTCAATGTAGAAATTCTAAAATAAAATGTAGTTCCAATTTTTGGAATTTGTTTCACATTCAGACAAAAGGGGCTTAATGAATAAACTCTGATAAAACTGGAAAAGTAATCAAGGGATATCATTTATTCATAGGAATATGAAAAGTAGTTCCGGTTGATATTCTCTCATACTATGACAGAATATCATTTTCGTACTTTAGATGTGGGAAAGAAAACATTGGAAAAGAAACTAATGTTCACGTTTGGTAAGGATCAAATAGAATCAAATTTGAAGATAAAGAACAATGATCATTCTTAAAAGTCCATATAAACACTTAATGAGCACAGCCAACACGTAACTCTTAAAACAGAGATGAGATCAGGTGCCAAGGAGGAGTAAGCATCCCCTGTTGACCGGTAATACCTACCTTGTGCTCTTTGTCATGATCGGGTAAACGGAAAATCTGTAAACAATTCAGTGTGAAAATTATTGCCTAACAATTTGTTTGAAAAAAAAATATTAATCAATATTCAATCTAACAACATATCAAACAAGGTCATTATATCGACCATAGAATTGCAAAATGTTAACTTTAAAGGAGATTGCTGATGTACTTGTATCATCAACTTATTTGTCAATAGCACCAACAGCTCTTGGGGAATTTTTGTCAAAGCATTGAGATAATTTAAACAAAAGGATAATTGGTCAACTACATGTACATATAAATAATATTTTAACCCCACAAGGTGGCCCTATCAAAGGGGAACGACACAGACGGATTAGAAGCAACTGTAAGTTAAATTGCTATTACCAATTTTGACTACCAGCTTAATTTTGACAAATTTATTTAAAAAAAAAATTAATATTACAATGTATGCAGGAAAACATAACAACAAATAAATGTTCTCAAACGTTATGAGGATGTTTGTCAAAAATAAACAAGATTACAATTTTACATGTTTTTATATTATAAAATTTAAATTTTTCCCAATGGTTTGGCAGTTTTGAGATAATTTAAACAAGAGACTAACTGCCACCTACATGTCAATATTTTAACCCCACAGTGTGGCTGTATCAAAAGGATCATGACATTGTGGAACTTGAATCCCTACAACATGGGAAGCTTAAGTTTCAGAATGATTAACGACATAACCTTGATGTTTTGGAAGAGATTTTTTATTGATTTTCTTTCCTGCATAAAATTTAATACAAACCTTACCCCAGGATTCATAATTTGAAAAAAAAAAAAAACTGAATCCACACAATTTGGAATGTTACATATTTCATAATTTAGTGGCCCTGCTGTTGTTGAAAGAGTTGTTTTCCCCAACACATTCGTAAGTAAAATATGGACCCCCTTCTAATGCCCACCCTAACCTTCAGGGACATGATTTGAATAAAATCAAATCTGCACAATTTGAAAATGTTTGCATATTAATATGAATAATTAATATTACCCTGTTGTTCTTGATTAGAAAATGTTAAAGATTTTTTTCTTATATATTCCAATGTAAAACTTAAGTGTCCGCAAGCTGTTTACGACAAATTTCAACCCGAAAATCTCCTTTGAACCTCTACCTCAGGGGTGCTAAATTATTTTTTCAAAATCTTTTGACAAAAAATTGAATTTGTAACTGTCAGGATCTGTAATCTTAATCTTTTCAATGCTTTTATATACATTCAAACAACGTATAGAATGCCAAGTTTGTGTGAAGTGTATTTTGTAGATTGAAGTACAGAACGTAAGTAAACATGTACATTGAAAACCTGCTACAAAAAAAGTTCAGTAACATTCTTTTGTAGAGAACGAAGAGCTAAAGGTTATTCCTGACTGGAATTCAGATTTAAAAATATCTTATTTTATTTTAAAATCATTTCTGAACTTTTGCAAGGTATATTTATCAAACGTTTCTCAAAATAAGTAGAAAAGGTTAAACAGAATCACATTTACTCTTTGTTGTTAATAACATACACACAGAAATCCCAATGAGGAGCACGGATGTGAGAAAGCAAATGACATCTAATATTTTCAGTCCATACTTTTTCAGAAACTTGACCAGAGCGTTCTTTTTTCCAGTGATTCCATTACTTGATACAGAGATAGTGTCATCATACATATCAAACGTCGACGGTTTTTCCAAGTCGTTGTTCATGGGTTCAACTTTGATTTCGCCATTTGTTAATCGTTTATTGGCAATAAACGAGTGAATCACGGTGTTGATCACCATAATTGCACTTCCGATTATGGAATATAGATAATATTTACCTGAAGAGAAATAAACCTTATTACAAAAAGGTGTTATAAAGAGTTAAGCAATCTTAAAAATAATCAACTTCGTTACGAAAGAGGTGTTAACAAAAATAAAAAGTAAACAATCTTAGAAATAAACTTCTTTGTTAAAATCGGTGTAAAATTTAAAATCTCTAAAATGTTCAGTTACCTAGCACTGGTACTGCGTTCGAGTTTTTCGGAATGATGTCTCCAACTTGTACAAGAAACACAACAAAAGCCAAGAATATGGTCATTCCACAGGAGATCTTCTCTCCTTGGTCATTTGGGATGAGGAACGCAAATATTGTCAAACAATTCAGCAAAGCAGAAGGACCGAACATGGTAAAAGTATAATATAGTGACTTTCTAAACAAGCAGAACTTAATGGAAGCAATGTTCAAATACTCTGGGGCCGTGGTCCTGAAGCCGGTGATGGTCCAGATCGGATGGTCAACGGTCATAATGCCTGCCCCCGTTACAGATTGTATTGGGGTGTCTGAAAACTTTAATCGAACCTCCAAGGAAGAGTGTACTGTTAGACCAAACATCATGACACAGCTTTGTACATCGAAGGGGAAATCTTTGGGGTCTAGAGGACAGGAGACTGCCATTTCCCCGGCGTGAGTACAACTTACTTCTCCTGTGTGCTGAATTCTCAATAAATCATCTTTTAAGCCGTTGCTCAGGAAACCTGAATCCATTCTAAAATTCAGTGCAAAATGACAATAAATGATTTTTTTTTAAATATAGGTTTGTGCAGTGTTTGTCTTTTACTGATCATTTCTATTTGAGGTGCCTTACTATAAATTCATTAGTAATCAGCATGCGTAATTAGTACATATTGTATTTAATTCCTGCCCCTCCCTCCCACCCCTAGATCATATTTGAAATGTTAAAATAAATCTGTTTGGTTGAAGAAAATCAACCGTACAATTCACCTGTAATTTGCGTACGCCGATCGTAAAATATCATAGTAAATTATGTATCCATATATCAGAATTGAAACAAAAATAACAATATGCTAAGGAATTTCACATAGTATTAAATATGCATTTATGTATATTTCTTTTTCAAAGAGAAAAAACAAACAAAACAAAAGCTATGGAATTCCATCAAAGGGTCTATTTACAGGTATGGTCATGTTGGACCTTCAAAAGGCTTTTGATACTGTAGATCATGAAATTTTATGCAAAAAACTTAATGCCATTGGAATAAGAAATACTGATTGGTTCAAATCTTACCTATCAAATAGAAAACAGTTTGTACAATTAGAAAATATTATGTCTGACCCAGGTACAGTAAAATGTGGTGTACCGCAAGGCAGTATTTTAGGCCCTCTACTATTTTTAATCTATGTCAATGATATGGCTTCCAGTATTGATCCTGACTGCAAACTTATTTTATATGCTGATGATAGTGCAATCTTATTTTCTCATAAAAATGTAGATTTTATTTCAGAAAAACTTAGTACTGTTTTAAAACAATGTTCAAATTGGCTAGTAGATAATAAGTTTTCTCTACACCTTGGGAAGACTGAATGTATTTTATTTGGATCAAGAAAGAAGCTTTCAAGTGTCCAAGATTTTCACATTGAGTGTAATGGACATACAATACATTCTATGGAAAAAGTTAAATATTTAGGAGTTTTTGTTGATCAATTTTTGAGTGGTGAATTTATTGTTGAGTCCATTGTACAAAAGGTCAACAACAGGTTGCGTTTTTTTATACAGACAAGCTCGTTTTTTGGAAATAAGAAGTAAAATGTTATTATGTTCTGCTTTTATACAATGTCATTTAGATTATGCTTGCTGTGCATGGTATGCAGGTTTGTCAAAGAGTTTGAAAAAGAAATTACAAGTATGTCAAAACAAAATGGTAAGATTTATTCTGAATTTAACTCCTTTACATTCCATAAACTACAAAGTGCTTAGTACATAAAATTATTTAAATATAGAAGACCGGGTACGACAACTCAGATTAAACCATGTGTATAACATATATCATGGTTGTGCGCCATCCTATCTAAGCGAAAATTTTACTTTAAGGTCAGCTGTGTCTTCACGAAACACTACAGCATCCACTGATGAAGATTTTTTTATTCCTCATGTGAAAGCATGTAAAGCGGATACTTTTTTACTATAATGGCATTAAGGACTGGAATTTTTTACCAGCTTTTATTAAATGTACTAAAGGAAAGAGTACTTTTAAGAAACAAGTTAAGAGTTTTATCTTACAAATGGCATTTTAGAACATGAAAGTGATATGTTTCAGCATTAACTTATAAACATATTTTATTATTTTATTGATCCTATATGTTGTCATACTTAAATTAAATTTAACGTGTAAGCAGCGCAGTGCTAAAATTATAGTGCCAAAAATTGTTGTAGTGCTTTAATGATGAAACATTATATTTTTATCTTATTTAGGGTAGGACCCCATTGGAAATAAGCTCTCCAGCTTTCATGGGTTATCCTGGTATCAACTAGTCACTATCTAAAATATGGTTTCCTGAATATTTATTTATAAATCTATTTAAAATTTATGGATTCCCAAATATGGTCTTTTAAATGATATATGTATATTTATGTGTATATGTTTCATGTATGATGACATATGATACCAAATAATAAATGATAATGATAGCATATAGTCACCTGATTTCTGCCAATAGCTTACCGATACTGGTTATAGATATATGATATTGTCATTTGTGTTATCAAGTATGCAAACCTGAATAGTTTATATAAATATAATGTACACGTTATATTGTACCTAATGTACCAAGATTTTGGTTTGAGAGAATAAACTTAATTGAATTAATGCTATGAGAGCATAAATTTAATATTACAACAATCGAACAAGAGGCCCATGGGCCAAAAAGATCACGTGAGTCTCTTTGACCCTGCCTGTTCTTCATCATCGGATTTTTATTTTAAATTTCCCTCTTTAATCTCTAAGAAATTTGACTCCATATTATATTGTATGTACCCAAATCTAGCCCCAAGAGAGCTATGATTTAATCAAAATTGAATCTACACAACACTGGGATGCATCAATATCAATATGATCAACATGACTCTGCTGTTCTGAAGAATTTTCCTGTACATACATGTGCATACATTATGTAAAGTTTGGATCTCTTATTTCGGCCCAACCTAAAGTAATTGCTCGTAATTAAAAAAAATTATTCCACACAACTTACGTATGTTTTTCTAATCAATATGATTTAATGTGGTCTTGCCACCCTTGAAAATACTTATTCCTATATTCTCTCTAATGTAAAACCCCGACCCCCTGTTGTAATCTCAACCTATTCCTGGGGGCCCTGATCTGAAAAAAAACTTTTAAACTACCTGAGAATGCTTGCTTATCAGTATGACTAATAATGACTTTGCTGTTCATATGACGAAGATTTATATATATTCCTGTATAAAGCTTCCTATTTCGGCCCCACCCTATCCCCAGGGGCCATGCAAGATTTGAACAAATTTGAGTCAACACTACTTGAGGATGCTTCCATATATATTCAAAGTAACTAACCAAGACTCTGCTGTTCTTGAGAAGCTAAGAAGATTTTTTTTCTCCTAATGTGGTCCCAACCCTATCCCCATGGTCATGTTTTGAACGAAGAATTTTCACTACCTGAAGAAGCTTCCATATATTTATGACTTATCATAGCTTTGGCTGCTTTGCTTTTTTGGAGAAGAATTAAGGTCTATAATAAAGATTTTTTTCCCCTATATATTCTTATGTACAACTTTTATCACTAAATGTGACCCAATCCTACCTCCGGGAATCTTGATTTGAACAAACTTGAATCTACACTACATGAGGATACATATCAATGGTTACATGTACATGACTAATTTTTTGTGTTAAGACTTTTGACTCTATAGATCTATGTAATTCTCTGATCGGCTTATGTGGCCCTATCTATGCCCGAAGTGTTACGATTTGAACAAATTTTAATCGAAACTGTGGTTCCTGAGAAGATTTTTAAAAAGATGCTACCAAATTTTCACCATTTCGTCATTATCTCCCTTAGAAAAGTCTTGGAGTTTGGTCCTTAATTTGAAAAAAAAGAACTCTCGTCACCCAAGGATACTTTGTGGCAAGTTTGGTTGAAATTGGCCAAGTGATTCTTGAGAAGAAAGCGAACATTTGAAAAGTTGGACAGACAGCGGCCAGATAGACAGAAGGATGGACGCCAAAAAATGTGATCAGAAAAGCTTACGAGCTTTCAGCTCAGGTGAGCTAAAAAGTGGGTAAATCAAAAATTTTAGCAAGAGGAAAGACAAGTACATGTAAAAGGCTTCTTTCGTCTTAAAAAAAGAAACTCAAAATTTCCTTTCTTTCGAAATAACTTAAAAGCCTTTTTCTTATGCCTTGGATAAAGTATCTAGTGATATCTTTTAGCGTTTTCTTTTTTAAATGGTATTTCATAAATCAAAAGATATTTTACTCTTTTCAAAAGTCATGTAAATTTGAACCCCCCCCCCAAAAAAAAAAATATAAATAAATAAATAAATAAAAAACAAATAAATAAATAAAAATTTAGAGGTAAAAGAAGACGTCTTACCCTTTGGCAAATTACTAGTATTTTAATTATCCGTAGTAATAATAAGACTATATTGTGATTTTATCTTATGTGCCCCCCCCTTTTTTTAGAGTGTTTTCCCTACAGGTAAAAAAAAAAAACATTGAGAAATAGATCCCCCCCCCCAATTTTAGTTATATGAGTATGTATCCCCCCCTTGTCAAAAATCGCTATTGGTTTATTGTCAGGAAATTTTAGGGTTCTGTGTTATGTTTTCAAGAGGAAATAATCCTTCCTCCACCTTCGCTGTATAAATATTTCAGGATCGTCCTTTTTTCATTCTCGTAAATGAATATTGTTGCTTTTAAGCGTGGTGTAACTCTTTTGTCTCCATAAGCTGTTCTAAATATATCGTTTTCGACTGATACATAAAAAGAGAGAAGGCTTGCAACTCTTTTTTCATCGTCTGCCTCACCTCGCTTAAACTTCGCCTGATTATTTATCGAAAGAATAAGAAAACATGGAATATGCATACATCAATAAATTCGTTATACATTCTTCTTCCTTTTCATATTTCCATTTAATTTTTATGTGCCCCCGACTTGTAAATATTTCGATTAAATCACCCGCATCTAGGGTAAATTTTGTTGATGTGCACCAGCTGGGACGGAACTTCAATAACGGTAACTCTAACTTTATAAATGTTCTGCATTAAAAAAAAATCCCAGGCTTTGCAATAACAGTATTGTGAAATTTGGTTGTCTAGGTCGTCTGTTAAAAGTTAATCTTCATCCATTTGAATTTGCTAGTTAAAGTTATCTTCAATCTTGTTATTCACAGAACTTACCGTTACATGTTATATGAAGAGAAAATTCGGCATTTATTCCTTCTCGCATTTAATGTTCCGAATGACATTACACGTAATGATGATACCCGAAAATACCGGCACTTCCGTCCTAGCTCGAATTTACCCTAGATGCAGGTGATTTAATCGAAATATTTACAAATCGGGGGCATATAAAAAAGACAATAGAGTTACATTATTGATAACATATACAGTGCATATTAGAATACAAAAATAGAAGGTGACTCGACCCCAGATTTAAAAAGAAAAAAAAATGGAAGGGGGGGGGGGGCGTTCATACCCCAAGTGCCTGTGGTAGTGTGTATAGTTATTTAATGTAACATACTTGTTAAGAACATAAATAGGAGGGGTCCAGGCTTCTTTACCGATAACTACAATAGAGCTGACATTGTACTTCTCTTTATTCCACCTCATTAGTTCGTCTCTCCAGCTCTGCATGAAAGAAAGAATTGTTTGTTGGATTTAATAGAAACATTAAATAGCATTTGACAAAACGAGCGTCCGAATTTTCAAAAAAAAAAAAATTAAAAGAATTTTAAATACCATTTCTAAATTTCCCATGATTGTGAATTTTCCATCAATTTCATCCTGGAAAAAGAAACAATTATATAATTTCAAGAGAAGATTAATTTTCTACAAAGAGAAAAAAAAAGTTTTTGATCCAAAATTAGGAAAACAAATTATTCAAATAAATTACGTAAAGTCTACAGTGTCTGCATCGAAATCAAAATAAGAGGATCTTAATTTAAACTTCTGAATCTACAAATAAATTAAAACATCTATAGGGTCTGAGAAATCAGCAAAAAGCCTTGCGATCCATGCACGGATGAATAAGTGATATCTTAGAGTTGTAACAAATTTTTACTTGACTAATAAAGCCATGTGATTGCTACGCAATAAACTGTGATAAGTTCCTATAATAACCAATCGAGTGATACATGTCAGCCATTTACACGGTGTAATGAGCTCTGATGAGGTTTTTCTTACCAACGATGTCGTCAATGACAAGTTGACATCTCTATGTTTTGTCGAGTCTTTACTTAGTAACATTTTCAACAACAAATCATGAGATCCATGACGTGATTATATCTCTAGTCTACATGCTCTCGTGAGTTTTAGATCCCAACCAAACAACTTCAGAAACATTTTGACCCCTGACAATGTAATGTTAATGCAGTGACTGTTGGCGTAACGAGTTCTTACCAATCCAACAACAAACCCCGTGACCCACGACAGCGTGACATTTATAGGCTCAGAAGAGTCCCTAGGTAATGCTAACGGGTTGTGCCTAGTGGTGTTGAAGAGATCAGATCTTAGTTCCTGTTCATTACACAGTATACCTGCAAAGATACATTTTATCTGAAAATCAAACATCACAGATATATTTCATTTGAAAATCAAACATCACAGATATATTTCATCTGAAAATCATACATCACAGATATATTTCATCTGAAAATCATACATCACAGATATATTTCAATTATATATGTATCTTAATGTTATGATTCTTTTTTTTTTTTTTTTTTTTTTTTTTTTTTTTTTTTTGCATCAAATTTATAATTTCTATTTCCATATTTTGATAATGGTCTTGCCTGTCTGCTGAATTTTTAAACGAAAAGGAAACCATTTCAAGTACACGTATTTAATAAAGAATGAGTGCACTTTAGAGCGTCATTTGGAACCTTTTCGGCCACCCATTTTAAGCCTTGAATTAGACTATATCGCTAAGTTAATCTATGATTATTGTGCATACATATGCTTTTGATATTTTTACTTCGAATTTTTTGTTTAGCATATTTCTATAATTTCACACGACGACATTGAAAAGAACATGTATAGGCCTCAAATTCCGGAAAGAATGAGTGCACTTTAGTACGTCATTTGGAACCTTTTCGGCTACCCATTTTAAGCTTTACATTACAATATATCACTTAATTAATCTATGATTATTGTGCAAGTATATTCTTTTGATATTTATTCCTTGAATTTTTTGTCAAACATATTTCTATAATTACAGACAATGTCATTGAAAAGAACATGTAGAAGCCTTAAATTCCGGAAATTTGAACGGGACCACTTTCGTATTTAAGGTATCCGCAAATAGGCGGAGACATTTAAATCGCATGGATGTGGAATGTAAACATTAGCACATATAATTTTTTTTTCGCACTGCGAATTTAAATGGAGAAGAGAGAGATTGTGTAGTTTCATGGTGCACAAATAATAAAAGATTCTAGTGTTTAGGGATGGGGAAGATGTCTCGCCCTGCAGACCATTATACAGAGGCGACATGAGCCTGTACATGTACAACGTACTTACTAATCACACTGTCAATGCCAGAATTCTTTCAAAACACCCCTAATGAAAAAATACAAAGTAAAATAAGAGACATATAATCTTCAAACCCTATTAAAATTTGCGCAAATATCTTCCATAGTTTGAAGTTGGAAGTACGATAGATACTGTCACAATAGAAACTTTCAATGACAAACACAATGAAATATTCAATGAAAGCCTTAGCGTATCGAACAGTGGAATGTCACGTGAGTAAAGTGATTATAATATCAATCGTTGACACTCGGTGAACTGTTAATTTAGTGGCTAATTCGACCATAGTTTGGAGACTTTTTCAAAAAATTAGATATGAGCCGCAATTTGTCCAACATTGTCCTTTGGATATGTTGAAGTTTAAATTAAAATACACATTCTGTGCAAATGAGACCAATGGACAGGTTGCGGCTCGATGTAAACAATGTCTTTGAAAACTGGTATGCATATGAATAACAATAGAAATGTGACAAAACTGTTAGACCCCCGTCTCAAAAGCTAGTGTCGCTCGGCATTATTTAATACTTTCATGTAATATAATATACCAAAACCTGCTCTTAAGACATTGTTTAATACCTATAAAACATAAAGTTTATGAACTTCGGAATTTTATTTTGCGCAAAAAACCGGGACCCAACTCTCATAGCTTAAGTGCACTCATCCTTTGAACGGACCAGTTTCGAATTTAAGGTACCCGCAAATGATATTTAAATCGCATGAAGTGGACACATAACGTAAACAAATGGAGGAGAGAGAGATTGTGTATGATTCACACAAATAATAAATGATTCAAGACTATACGTACATATTGATAATTTTTATGATCCGTATCCGTATGTTTGCTGCCTAGCACCGAATCAGCTCAATATCTTAAGTTTTCGTATATATCTGTATTTTTTAGGAAAGATTCACATTTATATGGCTTCGATGTCACACTACATTTAATCGTAATTCACTGTACATGTTGTATGTAGTAATACAAACGTGTAGTGAAACAATTAAAGTATTACATGTATGTAGTACTCACGGTGATACATATTTTATTATATGCATGTATAGATAAATAACACTTGGAAATGAAATATAAAGTTTTAACTGAAAATTTGAGTTGCTAGGTTAACATGAAAATTCTAAGAAATACAAACTATATGTGAAGATTATGCACTTCATGTAATGCTATTGATGATGAATTTCATTTCTTTTTACAATGTCATTGTAATATACAAGCAAGGAATATACTTATAAAAGCCATGCTAGATAATTATTGTTCCTCATTCTATCTCGAATCACCCATACAGAAACTTGAATATATATACTTAGTCCAACTCGTGAAGTTATACTGACTGTTTGCACTTTTATAAAACAATCATTAAAATTAAGAAATAAAAGGTCCACATCGGTGTAACATATATTGAGTAAATTACTGAAATTGTGCCTATTGTTATTATATATTATTCATTGTCCTCTGGGTTTTTTTTTATTTTGCAATAAAGAAATTATAAATGTAATTTAAATTAACATTTTTTGACGGAACAAGTGTATTTGATATTAAAAAACATGGTCAAAGAAAATTCTACAACGTTACTATGTCGATAATCACTCGCAAATGTCTTCAATATCTGTTTCATTTCTGCAATCTAAATATTGTCACGTATGATACTATTGTTTAGGGATGTGTCTGTAGATGCTTACAGACCATAATACAGAGGCGACATGAGATAGCTCAGCTACATGTACCTACTAATTGTGCACCTGATTTGCACTGGCAATACCAGAATTTCTTTCAAAATTCCAAACGAAAAACACAGTTTAGTGAAAGAAGATGAGGTAAACTTTAAGACCTTAATAAAATTTTCGCAAAATTCTTCAATATTTTGAAGTTGCTCAGGCCGGTACACACGGCGAGAGTTGTAATATAATACAAGTATTATATTTATATTATTATACTTCCCTGTACACACGCTTATACATGTCTTATTAGATTGTTAATAGACTTTAGGTATTTCTACGTGTTTCCCTCGCATTATCTCTCTCTCTCTCTCTCTCTGCACTGCATTAAAACTGAAAAGACCACCATTATGGAAACAGCGGCGGAACACTCGTACGTGTACTTGGTGCACATAATGTATCGCTAGATGAGGTGCAAAGAGAAGGCCCCAGAAGTTATAAAAACTTCTTTAGAATAGATAGTGTAGCATTTGAGCAACTTTTACAACATTTAATCACATGTAGTTACTCCTTTTGATCTCCTTCCCATAAATCATATGTTTACTGCTAAAGTCGACCTTTATTTACCATGTGCTTTTTTTGTTATGATAAAAATAGGATGACCCCAATGTGAGTAATTTTGATTGTATTAAAAATGAAAGGTAAGTTAAGACTTGTATAAGAAATAGAGCATTGCCCTTTTCTTAATAGTTTTATAAGATTCGAAAAAATCTTATGATTAACTGTATTAAAAGTCTATCCATAGTGAGATTTTGCACTTAAATACATATTCGTGTGTACAGCCATGAAGTCGATTGACAGACACAATGAAAGCATATCGAACAGTGGAATCACGTGAGTAAAGTGATTATAATATTAAACGGGTCAAAATAGGTTGACACTCGGTGACCTGTTAATTTAGTAGCTAACTTGACTGACGTTTGGAGAATTTTTCAAAAAAAATACATATGAGCCGCAAATTGTCCAACATTGCCCTTTGGATATGTATAAGTTTAAATCAAAATACACATTCTGTGCAAATGAGACGAATGGACAAGCTGCGGCTCGATGCAAACAATGTCGTTGAAAACTGGTATGCATATGAATAACAATAGAAATGTGACAAAACTCCTATACCCCGTCGCAAAAACCAGTGTCGCTCGGCATTATTTAATATTTCCATTTGATATAATATATCAAATCCTGCTCTTAAGATATTGTTTAATAATACTGATTCAAAAAGTTTATAAACTTTAGATGTATTCACTATTACAAAAGAATTGACCTATAGGAGAGAACAATTTCCCGGAAAAAAGTTACATTTAAAAATCAATCTTTATTCATTGTTTTCTACTGTATATATATATAAATTTTTCAAATTTGTATTTTACAACTAAAATTTATTATTTACAAGTTTACAATAAACCTCCAAAGTGGGCCGAAACACCACTATGTCCGTTAAAGCGTTGATTTTTGCATGAATTTTGGCCTAGAAGTCCTTCAGGGCAGGCCTGCCCCTAAATAAAATTGTGATATTTTGATAGGTTGGGATGTAAGGAATTATTTTAGATCGGATTTTTTTTAGGGGCACCCCTGCCCTAGGGTCGAAATTCACAAAAAAAACTACGAAAAATAAGGAAACCTGATTTTGACAATCTGCTTCAAATTTATACAATGCAATTTTATAGTCTGAATAGCTCAGTTAATATATGTGTGAAGTCGGGGGTTCGAATCCACCTGGTGCCACACTTTTATAGTTTTAAATTTTCACGTTTTCAAAGACTATTTTAATTTTTTTTTATAGGCTTGTTTATTTTCCTTCAATTATCTATCCTTGATTCATTCCCATTCTTGATATAAAAACACCAGAGAAAGATCAAATCGTAGCAATCCAATGTACAGTTGTCAGTCAAGCGGAACACTTTCTCCGAGGACAAGAATAACTCACACTGTGTTACATGTTCTCGATACAGGTATTCTCGGCAGCATTAAGCTGCGATGAATTTCAATAGAATATATTCCTTTGAATTAAATCACATTGCTTTTATTCCGTCTGTGCTACTAGTGCTTGTCTGGGTTACATGTGGTATTTTACGTATTGCTTGAATTATTTGAAATTAATATATTTAGAATAACATAAATGATTTTTTGTTTTCAATGTTCTAAGATCTTAAGTTTTGAAACAGTTGGGCTACATGTATCAGTAACTGTACTCCCTTGGATTTCATTTAGGCCTATATAATTTGCACACATTAATGGCATGTTTTTATTATATCCAACGGAAATGTGTTGTAAAATAAATAGCCTGGACATAAAGAATAGAATTCCAAAGACAGTAGACATAGCCATTATGTACAATGAGAAGTAAAGAAAAATATCAATTATTACATTTGGAGATAACAAACTCAGAATATTAATGAAAGTGTTCCTACTAACTCTACTTACTGAAATAAAGATTTATGAAAAACAAATTGTTACATGTATTCAGCTTCTAGTCATTAACCGAAACGGAAATCGACAAGCTTTTTGTAGAGAAAAAAACCAAGCCCGGCCCTATAGGTCAGATCCCTTATATTTATATAGAAGTGAACATTTCGGAAATTTACTTTTGGCAAAGCATCGGGACCCAACTTTCATAGCTTAAGTGAACTGATCCTTTCAGTGTCAAAAAACCCTACTGATTTCATTATTTTACACACACTGCGAGAGAGAGAGAGAGAGAGAGAGAGAGAGAGAGAGAGAGTTTTCAGACACCTTTACTTACTGCTTAGCGTTCCAAGTAAACCTAAGAGTACCAGTAATGCCATGTTAGATTATAATTTTCTTTCTACTTTTGCATGTTCCTGATAATCATTAAGACAGAAATACAACTGTACCGCGAGTCACCCACTCTAAACTAAAAATTGATTTGATTAAATCATTTTCTAAGGCCTCTTTTGTTGAGCCCATTAAGGATGAATTAGAGTAAATAAAATGGTGATGTCTGTGTATTTAGTAATTATTCACTTCAATTCGAGCAACATTTACTGAATAAGGTTTTTAACAGATGCACATGTTTAATTAACTTGAAAGGTATGGTATCCTTTTAATGAGAATAAAGAAGTAATTTTTCTCTCATACATTTATGATCATAGTGTTCAAGTAAAGAAATCGATATTATTTCGTTGTGATATCTACCGCTGTCGACAGATGATGGCAACATTGCTCAATTAATAAACAATAAAATGCCTTCTTTGTTTGCTAAGGAATATTTTTAATTTATAAATTTTGTGCTCATATAAAACGCATGCACAGGTAGAGGTGGGCTCTGGAGCGTGACACTTGCATTTAGAAGTAATATTTACTAATTGATTACAGTATTGCAAGTTGTCAAATACAATTTTATTTGATTTTCTCTCTATACACACATCAATATAACTGTTCAATATATTGATTATTCAGTGCATGTTCTACACAGGGAAATTATATTAAATCATATAATGATTTTTGCCGAAAGAATTTTTTGCAGAAAAATCTTGTTCGTCATAATTTCAAACCTTTCAGCTATAAGAACTTTAATCTAAATATACTTAATTCATAAATTGAATATGACTTTTATATATTTGAAGCTATAGGCATTTTTGTACGCCTTGTTCGCCGTTCTTCTTTTAATAACGGGAAAATTAATGTTATTTAAATTCAGAAACCTAAATCTGTCCTAGATATTCAAAGAGTGAAATCTTGGTGATAGACCCTAAATGGGATCAGAAACTGAACTGCAATTAAGTTACATTTTGAATTTATCTTAATTTATCCCAAGATTTATTTCATGTACAATAAGTTTCCATGGAATATTAATTTTCGTTAAAACAATAAATATTACTATGTCTTTTATTTCCTAAACAAAAATTAAATGGCATAATTTTTATATTTCAAGAAAATTTATAAAATATTTGGTAAAACTCCGGAGCTTCGGGGCCCTCACCAGCAGGCACGTAGTATCAGGGGAGCCTCCCCCTACTTATTCCCAAAACTTAACCTTTTACTATTGAAAATGTACATTGAAAGGATGGACCCCCACTGTTTGTTGCACCATTGCTAAATCATGGTAATTTGATAATGTATTAATAAGAATTTGGTTTGTGAAAGATGGACACCCCTCCCTCCCCCCTCATCAAACACACACACACGCACAAGAAATAGGAATTCGAATTTTGACAATCTTCCTTTTTCGTCCTTGCTTGTCAAAATTTATAAAGTTGTAATTTTTTCCTGGCTGGCAAAAACTATGTTACGTACCTGACCAGAGCCCTTAAACACTGGGGAGAGGGGGCTCAAGACCCCCAACCCCCTGCCGTTCTCTGCGTACACATCATTTCTACTCTGGCTACGCGCCTATTCGGTATTATATTTTTTTTCTCGGGGGGGGGGGGGGGGGGATATAACATAATACATGTATCAGTCTGTGATATAACACAATACATGTATCAGTCTGTCAGAATCAGATAACAAACTGTTATTTAGAGGTGAGGTAAGATTGATAGTCACGATATTGGCCATAATAGTATAATTATTGTACATTTTTAAAATATCCTGACTAGATCTAGAAGAAAAGCATGCCGTTTTTTTTTTCGGAAAAAAAAACTGAAAAGAGGAATAGTGGGCGGGGGGGGGGGGGTAGGGGGAGGAGCAGGGTGTCGAGAAAATAGGAAAAAATATTAAGTTTTCTGGACAAGAAAATGTGGTTACATGTATTGCATGATAGATAATACATAATGGGTGATGGATATTTCGTCTCAGCTTTTCAGTCTTGTTCATGCTAATTAAGTACTGCTCGAAGAAATTATAAAGAAAACTGTTTATTGAAGAGATTATTGGTTTGTCCAATAAAAATTTTGCTTAAATCAATTTGTCATATTGATGAAAATTGAATTTTAAACCAGGAATTCATTTTCTATGACACCACTTGATGTCCAAGTTGGCTTGTCGTGTTTCCCGCGCCACAATCCCTTTAATATGCAGTTACCGTTCTTGGCATTAGAACTCTTTCGTACCTAATTGGAACGTTGATGCAGACTGTTTGGGGAATCACTGTAGTTTTACAAATATAATTGATCTAACTCTTATCTTCTATAAACGGTAAGTCATAAATTGTTATTATCTACATCATAAATCATTGCAAGTGACGCAACTCACTCAGTCTAGCGTTAAATGTTTGAAAGCTTTTAAAACAACAAATTTAAAAAAAAAAAATGGCCTCCTTGATAAAGTTTCGCTCACTGGCAGGCACATATTTCATTTGGTCCTGCGAAATGCATCAGACTGTCGGTCCGAATGTCCGGTATTAAATTTTTTTTTTCGCGATCACTGCATTTAGGAAAGGGGGGGGGGGGGCACACAACATAACTTCTTCGTCAAACCGTCAGACGTTAATATTCAGGGGTCACAACCGTTTGTCGTATAAAATAAGGCTGGTTTTAATTTTTAATGCGTATTTTGAACAATTCAATGGATATTTCTGCATTTTTTTTATATACATGTCATGTTGTAAATTTTGAATTTACCGGGTGGCAGAAAATCACAAAATTTACAACATGACAACTCGGTCATGTTGTAAAATTTGTATTTACTGCCACTTTGTTCTGTTGTAAATTCTGTATTTACTGCCATCCGGTAAATTCAAAATTTAAAACATGACATACACCTTATATGGAGTTCTGCAACATAGGATATTTGATCCCGCCAATATCATTATGCATCTGTACTAGTACTCTTTGGATAATTGAACTAAATCTAAAAAGAAAAAAAATACACCAAAAAACATCATTTTTTCCATGATAAAAATTTCAGAACCGCATTTTTAATGGATTATTATTATAATAGAGTTTTGAGTTTCATTGTCACTTGTTTAAGAGAAATTTAAATTATAATTAACCCTATAGCATATTTTATTCAGAGATTTACTAGAGAGAAATGAAGACTTGAAAAAAAAAAATCATATAAATTTCTGCTGTACTTATTTTATTTTGTCCACATGAAACTCCAATGATCAACCATCGGTAAATTAAAGAGAGATAATTTAGCTTACCAATTCAATTCAATTTAATTTGTTTATTTACCAATTTAGGGCCCTCATGGGGCAAAAAGAAAGTACACTGTAAACCATTCTTACCATTCTACTTCAGATTTGGCTCATTCATGTATGATGGATGTTGGTGTACTTCACACTGGAGTCACCCTGTTTCTAATGCTACTGAGTCCGCCCTTCACATCAGCCTATGGTAAGTACATGTATACTCCGAAGTACTTGACACTGAATATTTTATTTTATCACTATGGTTAGTATGCTGTACAAGGGGGAATACACAAGGGTGGAAGATGGGACTTGGTATTCAATGGGGGCCTAATACCTCCATCCCCCTTCCTGGATTTTCACACACTGTCAGGTACTTGTGGACAGGATGTATGCAGAGACAGTGTGAACCGACATTTTAGGTTAAAATAAAATACATGTAAATACATGTTTTTAAACCCAGAAGGATCAGTGGCGTACAACGTAAACAAACCGGAGTGGCATACCTTTCTCTCTTATAATGTATAGTGGGGTATTTTTGTGTGCAACGATTATTTTGGGGTTTTCACGATTTTTACCTATGGTACACATGATGAATAAGGGTAATAAATATAATTTGTGAAAAAAAAATGTCCAACAAGCCCCTGGGTTGAATATCGGGGGGGGGGGGGTCCTGTGCTTAACATTAGAAAAGTTACGACCTACATGTAGATAATTATGTATATCCTTATACTTATGACGTAAAATCACTTTTCTTGCCCCTTACTTAAATAATAAAATAAAATCATTCAAAGTCTTCTTCATGTGAACTGTTTTAGCATGGGGGGTAATCGTGTTAAAAAATCCAGACTTGTAAGTTTGTAATCCAAAGTTGCAATCGTATCAGTTTCATATTCTACATATATAAGTAGGTAATTCCGACATCCTAGCATTATACAACTGTGTTGACTTTGAGTTTATACTATGAATGTGTGTATTTTTGATGCTGTAAACTATGTTTTCCCGATTTTATATTGCCGCGCTCTGAATAAAACACAAAGACAATTCACAAGTTTACAAATGTAAAGTGTACATGTTTGTCGAATTTTGATCATGAGAAACTATGGAGGGGCATCAATGCCACGATTCTTTTTAAATTTTCTTATTTTCTTTTAACTAATTCGACAGTTTCGACCTAAATAAAATCAAAATAGTCTTTTTTTTTACCTCATCAAAGAGGTTTATTCTGCACTCTTAACACAGTGTGCATTACCTAAGCACATTTAGTGTAACTTGAAAAACCCGATATTAAATTAGAAAACCAAAGTTAGGCCTATAGAATTTTTTCCTCTTTCCTCTGTTTCCATGCTAACAATGGGCAATTTTAAAATTTTGATGCTGTCTGCACAGCTAGAAATACCGATCGTCATTTCTGTTAAGTTTTATAAACATAAAAATATGACCCCGGCAGTATCTAAAATCTCCATTTCTGAGTTCAAGCACTGTATTAACTTTTTCTTCAGGACGGGGGGGGGGGGGGGGGGGGTTGATTTATTTATGTGTAGCGAAAGTTATCTGGAATTAAATTCTAAAACATGTTTTTTTGATAATGAGTGTAGGTGGTGATTTTTCAAAAGTACCATTTTTTTTTACCAAGATATTAATCTGTAGCTTGTTTATTATTTTACAGTGAATGGCAGACATGAAAAGGGTTCTCAACACTCATAAATTTAATTACAAAAGCTCAATATTACTACAAACAATTAATGTAGGAAAGCAGGCACTTGGAAAGCAATTTCAGTTTAAGGGCACAACTTAACAATTTCAGTGGGTGGGGGCACAGCGGAACAAGAAATATTCTTTTACAAGAAAAAAAAATGGGGGGGGGGCTTTATTATTGATGGGACACGACCATCGAGTAGTTTTGTTCTGAGGACCCCCCCCCCCTCCCCCGGGGGCTTCCTTCGGGCCTGAAAAGAGAGGAATCTTTGACAATACTTACTGTGGTAAATTTGCTTGAAATAGATTCCTGTTTGTGGTTTTTATGTTCAGTTGGCAGCAAACTCATTTTGTAACAATTGATTTTCAATCTTACTTTTAATAACATCAATCAAAATAACAAGGAATCAGAATTTAATGTGTTTACTTTACAGATCAATTCGTCATTCCTGGTGTTACTCAAGCAAATTTGAGATCACATCATGGCTACTTGTATGCTTCGAGAGCAGTGGACGGAATCTTTAGCTTAAGTGGTTTGCAATGCTCCCATAGTGGTGACTATTTTGATGGTGTTCTAGTAAATCGGACGTGGCTATGGATAGATTTAGTTAATACCGTCAGTGTTAAATCAGTCAAATTTTGGTACAGAAATGACAGTAAGTCAAAATTAGATCAGAGTATTATTTTTTAAGCTCTCCCTGAGCCATGGGTTCAGGCGAGCTTTTCTGTTATAGTTGTCTGGCGTCCGTCTGTCTCGAGCCAGGTGTTGTCTGTAACCTGCACACTTTTCATTAAATTTGAATCTTTTTACTTAAAAAAGACCGGACAAACTTCAAACAAACATAACTGGTGTATAGGGAATTCAAATTTGTTCAATGAAGAAACAAGCCCTCTTTCAAAGGAAATAATTATAAGAAATAGGGAAAATGTCATTGAAAAACATTCTTCTCAAGAACCACTCAGCGAGTAAAAATTAACTTATATGAAGGCTCTCTTTACATTGGAGTCTTGAATCAAGTTTGTCTAAATAATGGCCCTGACAGGGATTAGGGTGGGCCGTGCCACCAAAGGGTATCAAAGTTTTACTTTCCTATATATATATATATATATATATATATATATATATATATATATATATATATATATATATATATATATATATATATGAAAAAAAATTGATCTTCTCAAAAAATATTAGGCACTTGTATAATCATTATCATTAATAAGCAAACCTTCTTTAAAGGTCAGTTGAAAAGAACTTTCACTTTCATTTATCCTACCCATTAATACCGGTCCTTTAAATAAATCATAGAATTCAAATTATTATTACAACAATGCTTAATTAAAGTTGTTTTGGAATGTTTTATAATAATATACGGGAACAATCGATTAGTTAACATTAAGTCAATTAAAAATTTTCACTGCGTTTCAGTTTTTTCTCTGTTTCAAATACAAATGTCAAAGGAAGTTTCACGGTCCTCAAGTGACCGTCAATGTCTTTATTTCTCTTGTTTTGCCTATGGAGGAATTTCTAGCTTTATATGCAGAAAACTAGGCTTACTATATGCATAAATGGCCCTGTTAACAGACCCATAAATTAATTGTCATTCCAAGTGTCATTTAAAATATTAACTTTATACTTTCATATATAATAGGTCCTTCGCATCGTCCACAAAAAAAGGAGATTTGAAAAATGCAAGTTCTTGAATTTTTCCGGAAAAAAATATTTGAATACTGTAAATAATGCAAAAAACAAAGTCAATTGCAGAGTTTCCGAAAACCATCGGTCCTACCGGCAAAACCGGTAGCCTACCGGCAAATACCGGCAATTCGCTATATTCTGATATATCCGGTCCGGGTGACCGATTGTTGTGATCGAAGGCTTGTCTTGAGACACAGTTACATTATTCTTATAAATTGTACTCTGATCTATTGCCATGTCTCGAGGGGTGTGCAGTTAGCATCGCTAGCATTTTTTGGGGTCGGGCTAGTAGTTTTTTTGCCGAGATATTAACCCCTGGGGGTAGTAAAAGTCAAAACTACTAATGCACTGTGATACATGGAAAGCACTACTGATATTTTCACTCATTCTTTGCTATTAAATTCCCGCTAAATGAAAAAAATCCAGGCAGCATGCTCCTGTTGTTCGTAAATCTCCATAATCTTATCCATTTTGAAGTACTTTTTTTCCTAATCCGAATTTCCTCCATTCCTCTGTTTATGGTAAACACACGCAGATATCTCGTTAAATTATTTACGGTCACTCAGTCAACTGAAAGATGAGTGTTATGTGATTTACATAAAATATAGTTCTAATGTATTTAAGGATTAAAGATGAAAAAAAATTGCTTCAGTTTTAGACGAGCTAGTGCAATGCCTAGAAAAAGGGAAGGTAATTCATTTTTATTTTCTATCATAATTATTAATTTGTATATGATTCAATTTTATTACAATAGAGAATTAAACTTTCAATTTTAAAAAGAATGACCTTAAGTCCCTGACTTTTTCCACAGTAAACTTTATTTCATATAAGTTGTTATATCCCCCCCCCCCCCACTTCGGCTAGCAACTTTTTACTTGGGGCTAGTGACTTCATTGCTGCCACTAGCCCTTGGGCTAGTGCTTGAACTTAATTGCATACCCGTTGTCTCACAAGTTATAGTTAAAGTACATTTTATCGAGTGTATCATAGATAATCAAGGGGGCGGTGACGAGTTTGCGAAGCAAACGAGTCTCCGCCCCCTTGATTATCCATGATTCACGAGATAAAATGTAATTTAAGGTCAAGATCTAGTAAATGAAAAGAGCCTACAGATTTCTCAAATTTGAGAAATAAATTCCTTTTATGATGCTTTATAACTATAGCTCGGTCAAATAAGGTGTATCGGGGCATAATTTGCAAGAAAACAAGACGAAAAACCATCTTGTAAACTGTCATTTTCAATGAAAAATTAAGAAAGCCAGTCACGAATATGGGAGTTTTTTCCATATCAGACGAAGGAAATGTATTCAGATTGCCTACAGTCTCTCAGAAAACGGTAATTTGTATGTTCTTAGCCTCTTCTTTGAGACAATGTAAAATTGAATATAGGTATCGGGATTACTTTTCACATGATTTCAAATTGAATGCCATGAAAATACTTTATTTTCTACATAATTCTATTGGAGCTGTAAAGTACGGGAAAAGGAAAGTTTAAATTGATTATGACGTCATAATGGATCTAGCACCGAAAAGACGGTCTAAAGTCATTTACTAGATCCTGACTCGTACAGCCTTCGTCAAACCTTTTTTTCAGTACATGCCCTTTGGGCAGGTTTAACCACTTATTACACTAGCCCGAACAAATATTTACATGCCGAGAATTTTATCAAGTAATTTTTTTCTTATTTGCCTTTTCATGCCAGGGAAATGATCTGAAATCCATTTCTATCGATCTATTGTCTCGCCATTGGTATTGTTTTCAACCTGTACATTTTGTGTCTCCTTTGCAAAAGAGTTCCTTTGGAATTGCAGTAGAATAAACTATCGTTAAAATTTTATTTGGTACTCCACTTTAGAAGAAAAATCAGACTTTTAAGTACATTTAATGTTATTAGTATTATCTAATTTGATAATACGGATGCTTAGGCCTCAGAATTTACATGTCCTTCGGGCTTGTACATGTAAGTATGCAATATCCACATGCCCGCTTCCAATTTTACCAGGTCCCGGGCTTCGGACTCCCGGGATTTGTCGAAGACTGTTTGTATCAACGAACCAATCAGAAAGCTCGGAACATTAGAGCGAAAAATTTTCCATAAAACAGCGTGGGAATGTATCATTTTTTCCCGTAACATAACCCTCGAAAATATCAAGGATTTTCGTAATACAGCCGCGAAAGTATCGACAGCATTTGATAGATTTCGTTATATATTCCCGCTCTGCAACCGGCGTATTATTGGTTCTATAGACTATTGGGACATTCCGTAGTAATTTTCCGCTAATTCCTCTTTATATTCTGGGGATATTTCTGCGCACTTGTCATTTACTTCGATGAAGTTGAGGTGGATGGACGTATTAGAAGATTTGTCGGCCACTAACCTTGGCGATTTAGGTGATATAGACTCTTTTACCATATGCAGAGTTACCGAAGAAGATATTAAACTCTCGCAGGTATTTGATGAAATTGAAGAAGAAAATGCCATATCCGAGGGTCTGTGTGAAAAGCTGTATTTAAACCGTGCAGAAAATATGGACAGTGAAATTGGTATCGAGTTTGGTTCTTTCAACCTAGATACAATGGACCCAGTAGCTGATATTTCCAATCCAAAGCCTCGACCAGTGAAATCGGAACCCGTTTATAATGGTGAACGGTTTGAAAAACCGGTGACGGATGATGAAATTTCAAAATTGATTGCGTCGAACGAGAATGCTAACACCAAGAAAAATACCACGTGGGCTCTCAAGGTCTTCGAGGAATGGCGGGAGAAACGTACTGGTAGTTCCGTTGATAAAATACCACTCTTACATTTAATGACGACAGAGCAGTTGAATTTCTATTTGGGGCGCTTTATTGTGGAAACTCGGAGAAAAGATGGCATTGAAAACCCTCCCCGATCTTTCTACCTCATATCGTGTGGGATATTGCGCCACCTCAGAAATAAAAACATCTTCGACAAAAACATTTTGGACAGTAATGACCCAAGGTTTAGTGAATTCCGGAAAATTCTGGACAGCAAAATGAAAGACCCTCTGAAGCGCGGGTTTGGGACGGCGATTAAGCAAGCTGAGCCGATTATGCCACAGGATGAGGAAAACGTGTGGGAGAAAGGTGTATTTGGGGGTGACTGTTCCGAAAGTCTTCAACATACCATGTTCTACTATAACTGTAAACTCTTCGGTTTAAGGGAGCATGACGAGCATCACGAACTTGAGTGTAGTCAGTTTGTTCTTGGGGAGGACAGCTCTGGAAAATACGTGGAATTCATTGGACGTGCCAGTAAGATTTACAAGGGATGGTTGGCCCAAATGCAGCTGACAAACAAACAGATTCGACATTACAATCACCTGGTAAGATACGATTTAATTACTTGGGTATATAATCGAATTTCGATCTCATAATTATATACACATGATTAATGTTAAGTAACGACTCGGCTCAATTCATGAATAACATAACCCATATGCGCCCTATTTATTTTTTATTAATAATTATTATAGGTGAACGTTGCATCGTAGACTTTTACAAGACTTGTTTGGCTGGCCTAGGTAACGAGGGACCGTTTTATCGACGCCCGTTGCAGGGACATCCGCCAAAATACGGGAACCAGGTTGTAGGTGTAAACAAGCTGAAGACCATGATGAGGACGATCTGTACAAAAGCTGGACTGTCTGGACAATACAGCAACCATTCAGGAAAACGCACGTGTGCCACTCAGTTGTATATGGCAGGGGTGGACGAGCAAGAAAAAATGAGGAGGACTGGCCATCTCTGAGAAGGCAGTACGTAAATGTAAAAAAAAAAACCCTTGCGACGAGATTTCCTGAAGGGTGTCGGAAGTACTCGATCCCGGAGTGCCGCAGTCGGATGAGAAAAGAAAGCGCCGCGAGGAGACTAAAGACATGGAAACTGAAAATGAAGGTCCTCAGAAGAAAATACCCCGTTTGTTTGCTTCCGAAGGTTTGTCCGACATAACAAATGGACAGCATTTTCATAATTGTAACATTTCTTTCAATTTTTAAGAATGAAGACTTGCTAAAATAAAGTACGTGAAATGTCAAAAAAACATTTATGGGCCATAAAGGTTAAGTTTTTTGTTACAAGAAGTAATAAAAATGTTTTTAAAATTGTTTTCATTTCTTCAAAAGGAGGTGGGGCTTCCTGTGATGTGGTAAGAGGTTATTGTACAGTTTTGTACTTTTTCTGTACAATAACTTCCTGATATTGGAAGTTATTGTACATTTAGATGCTCCACCCCCTTGGTGTATCAAGAATTAATGAACTACTACCAGTAAAGGAAGAAAACACAGGTTCGTGATACAATCGGTGTTGTAATGATCCGCGGAAAGATTTACACACTCAGTTTGAGTACTACTGTATAAACCAATGCCATTTTCTTTTGAATTACATCAAGAAATATACTAAAAATTATTCGGACTGATAGAATTTGCTTCGGAGTGGTAGAATACATAATGTTCATTACATGTAAGTCATCAGTCCGAATGACTGATAGAAATATTTGGTTTTCGGAAACTCTGAATTGTTGGTCATTTTGTATGGAACGCCACAGCTGTCTTAAGGGTACAAAATATGCATCACAGTGTCAATTTTACATAACATTTAGTCTGTCCTTTATATCATTAAGTCCAGTGTTTTCAATAAGAGTCGGCAGCCCGCAAAATTAACCGCCTGTACAAGAAATTTTGCCGGCGATGAAATTTCCGTCATTGGGATTTTGCAGGGGTTGGTACGTGAAATATGTAGATTTTATCACGACTTTCTACATGATTTAGAGTAACTTCCCTTGAGTGCGCTCTTTTTTTTCATGGAAGTTTGATTTGATCCAATACGTAGTACAACTACTGAACAAGGCTACAGCTACATCTTGCGAGAGGAAAGTTTAAAGAATAAATTTATTATGAATAATTCCAACCCTCATATAAAATTCACAACTCAACGATCGCGATTTAACTTTACAGGGGATGATAAGATTGTTGAGAATTTGGGGCTTCATTGACACATGACAAGCGTCGGGTATCTACGACCTAAAATGACGAACAGGAAAATAAATGTTTTTTTAAACATTCACTTTCACTTCACAAGCTATGTCAAGATTACTACAACAGCAAATATGTATATCTAGGCCAATGTAATCTAAGACCTTACGAAGAAAAGTCTTAATTTTTTAATCATGACTGAGACCTAGGAATTCTTTCAGAATTTCCTCAAACAGAAAATGTAAAATGTAAAATACAGGAACAGTATAATTACTTTTCACATTTAAGAAAGTTTTTATGTACTAGTAATTTGTATCCATTTTTTTTAATAATTTCGTTCTGACAATCTGTACAAAAATTTTCAAAATCGTAAATAAATTTAAAGGTTTATGATATTTTAGTGTAAGATTGCAGATAATTTCAATTTTTGAGGGTACTGTAAATCACTAAGTGATAAAAAAAAAAGTTCTTAAATTTTTAAATAAATTATTTTCTTAATTTTGAATAATTGTCCTGACCAGTTTATATGAAAGGAACTAAATATGTAGCATTTTCAGTATGAAATTCTAGCACAGGCAATTGTCTGTGCTAGAATTTCATACCTAAGAACTTTTTTGTCTTAATGTTTTTATAGACGCCTAGTTTTCAGGGGGAAAAAACTCAGTCTGTCAAAATCAATGTGCTACTAAGTCAGATGCATATAACATGCTGAAGCTAGCAGCCAATGACAGCAGCCACCAACCCCGTAGAAGCTAGCAGCCAATAACGAAATTCATCAAACGACTTAGAGTACTCTGATGCAATATTGTTTTTATACTTATTTTAGACAATTAATAATTAATACTTAGACAATTAATGCAACACTTAATTACTTAATAAGACAAATACTCGAAGGCAGTAAAGTAAATAGGTTAAGTACTTCAAGGAGAATCCCTTTTAAGCTCTTTGACGGGTCTCAGGAACAGGACAGGACCAATTAGCTAACATGAAATTTCCTTACTCTTAGTATTGATGACTGATATATGGTTTGAAGGTAAGCTATTACCCAGCTTCTCGTTGAAGTGTGTTTCGAAGAATTACTGGTACAAAGTAAAGGGGCCACACGGCTATTATATACTGCAGTATTAGGCAAAGTGGTGCCAAGGGCAGGGTACATATTTCAAGCAGTAATTATACCCATTATCTTTGAAGTGTGTTTTTAATTATTACTGGGACAAGGTATATGGTCCCTTGTGCTATCATTTCCCGCTATCAGAATGGGGCTCTAGTGGTACCACTACGTGGTGCCAAGAGTGGAGGACATTTTTCCAGCATGCATTTTACATCCATCATTAGCCACACGAACAAGGGCTAAGGAAATTAGGGAGTATGAAATATGCCTGTAACCTAAACCAACACTTTCTAAAGACCCAATTTGAGATCCTGAAGTGATACTCATATAGGTCTTCAATCTACGTCAGTCATGCTTTATGCATACTACAAAGACAAGAGGTCCAAGGGCCTAAAGGGCCGCTTGAGTATAATTCAACAATTTGAAGCATCTATAGAAGTGTAAAATAAATCAAGATAAACTGAAAAAACGAAGATATTTTGCCCAAAAGTCATCGTCTCAAGCCACGGTCCGGAGTCCGCACACAGCTCTCTCCTACCGTGGCTGCTTGATCTCAAAAAGTATCGTAATCTTGAATATTTACACCTCTTTGTTGTGACGTCATGTTCAGCCAATGACAGAATTTGTTTTCATTGCAATTGATATCAACAATTGACATCAACAGTAAAAGAAATGTTTCGTAAACTGTGATTGGGTGTTGAAAGGTCGCGTCAAAGTTCATTTTCCGACTATGCTTTACTCGCATCGGTTAATTTTTTAATGAGCTACGAAACATTCTCTTCTCATTCAACCGTGGCCAGAATGGGAGAGGATTGTACATTTTGGCCGTGGTTTGCGACGATGCCCAAAAGCAAGAGAAAAAGAATGATCATTGATCAACAGAATGATAAGAGTAGTATTCAGCTACGAATTGTAAAGTAGATGTCTTTAATTGTTGGTACTTGCCAGTGCCTAATTTGAAATTGTATTTGTCACTCTAAGCAAAATACATCACACAATCGTGTTTGATCAAATGTAGTAAACCACCACATACCCTCTAACATTGGCCTCTCAGGGTTTTGTATAACGAGCATTGCAATGTCTTACAGTCAAATGTGGACGAATACGTATGCTGGCTTACAGACATGCAAATTTACTGCATGAATCCTATTTCTTAAAGTCTGAGTGGATATTTACAACCCATGATCATTCCTATATTTCCTATTCAAGACTTCGGCCGACATTGCCGATTGTGTTTTGCCAAGAGTATATTTCATGCTCCTGACGAGCTGTCGTACATTTTGGTCTGCCACTACGATGTCTTTTGTTGCAACTTCCCCCATTGCAAAGTCCTGTTGTATTTTATATTTAAATTAAAGTCCTGCACAAAATTTTATAACATTAAACTTTGACGGTTGTTTCTCATTTTGAGAGGGGGATATTGTAAATGTGCAGGTGGATTTGGTCAATCGGTAATCGAAGTTATGCAGATAAAAAATAAAATGTACGTCAGCCATATACAATTCTTACATACAAAACTTTAATATTAAAAGAATAAATGTGGACTTAATTCCATGACCCTTCACTTTTTTGAGTATAAATTTAAAATTCTTTTATATTTTTTTTAATTTAAATTGATCTATCAGTTACAGTATTTACAGGGATTAATTATCGTAAGTGAATAACAAAAGAAACTAACTTCTCCTTACAAAATTAAGGATGCTCAGATCAGAACACTTGATTCATTTATTCAATTTCAAAATTCTGGAAAAGACACCCTTCCTTATTCCTTTTCATAACCAGGCACTTAGTTTGTCTGCTTAATATCCAGGAGCAGAGAAGATTTTCAAAGAATTGAAGCAATTTCACTATACATGTATGACCAATAAAGCCCCACCCTAACACAATATCCCATGAACAAGAGGCCTTAATTCATACTTTTGGAAGAGACACGTTTGCTTATCATTTCTGTGCACTTCGTTTGTCTCCTAAATATACAGCTGTGAGAGAAAACTTAAACTCCTCATCTAAGGGCCACGAATTTCACAATTTGTTTTTGAGGTATCAGTGCATGTTGGAATTCATAAAAGAGGCAAGCTGTTGACAAATAAGTTGATGATTCAAGGATAAAAAGAATCTCGTTAATAGACAATATGTCGCAAATTCTAAGGTTGAAACAATGGTTTTGTTTGCATCTTCAATCTCTCGTTAAGTCTATTATTTTCACACTGCATTGCCTACTGATTTCTCCGGTTACCCGACCATGACAGAGAGCACACGGCGGGTGTGACCAGTCGATTGTGGATGCCCACTCATCCATGGCACCTGATCCCACCACTGTTTTCAGATGTCCATGTTGGCTCTGCTAACATTTGTATTGTTTGCTTTGACTTTGAGCGTGATAACTGTTCTTTATCTTTTTTTTCTAAATGCAAAAGTCTGATTGTTTGATATCCAGGAATAAAGATGACTTTTAAAAGTTACATTAATTTTGATGGTTTGAACCCAGCCCCTTAGGCTCCAAAGAGCGAGGAACTTGAAATTCACAAGTTTTGTTTTCCTTTTACCCATAGATACTATACACCAAAATTGATTGAACTTGATACAGAGGTCACAGAGAAGAGACACCAAAATTGATTGAACTTGATACAGAGGTCACAGAGAAGAGATTTAATGTGTTTAAATATAACACACGACGACAACAGACGAAAACAGATAGCAATAAGTCACCTGAGTAAATGAGCAACCTCATCTCCCTATGCAATGTCAAAATGTGACAATGCTCAGTTGTCCCCGTCCAGCCCCAAAGACTCTTTTAAAACGTGACAAGGGATACTTCCTATGATCCCTTACCCTTACCTAGTGTTGGTTTGTTACATCATTCAAAAACGATGGAGAAAAAGGTGCTTTCATCACTGAAGAGCGGGAATTGATAACCCTATAGCCCCCCCCCCCTTCCCACTCTGCCACAATAATTGTGTTTTCATGCGCACTTCAAGGAAAAGGGGTTATAAGCGAAATTTAAATTTTCTGGGAAAATGACAAAGAAAAAAAATAGAGTTTCTCTCAGAATCTTGGCCCCGTCTGGTTTTAAAGACCCCTCTAAAAACTGAAAAGGAATACTCCCTATGATTCCTTATCATTCCCTTGTGTTGGTTTGTTCTGGTGTTTGCAAAGAAATAAATACTTAAAAACGGCCTCTCAAACAAAACACGACGATTTGATCTACCCCTAAAGTCCTAATCTAAGATCGCTAAACGATAGCGCGATGCGCCACCTACAATGCCCTTCTAATGACGCATATGCACTTTCCAAAAATGCTTTTAATAACTGTCTTTGGTGATTTTTTTTTTTAATTTTCTATTTCAAAACCGTATGATTTTCCTAATGCAGGTGAGCTTAACTGCCTTCGAGTATTTGTTGTATTAAGTAATTAAGTGTTCCATTAATTGTCTAAGTATTAATTATTAATTGTCTAAAATAAAGTATAAAAACATTATTGCGTCAAAGTACCCTAAGTCCTTTGATGAATTTCTTAGTGGCTGCTGTTACATGTATTGGCTGCTAGCTTCAGTGTAGTATTTTTGACTGCATGTTACACATGTATGCATCCGACTTTATGGTACACAGTAAAGCTTCTGTACTACATAACATATAAAGTGGACTTAATGATATAAAGGGAAGACCTAATGTTATAGGCAACCGACTATGTAGTATTTTAATTTGACATCATATTAAAGCTTCTGTACTACATATAATATAAAGTGGACTTAATGATATAAAGAATTGACTGCATATAATATAAAGTGGACTTAATGATATAAAGAATAGACTACATATTATATAAAGTGGACTTAATGATACATATTACATGAAGTGGACTTAATGATATAAAGAATAGGCTACATATTATATAAAGTGGACTTAATGATATAAAGAATAGGCTACATATTATATAAAGTGGACTTAATGATATAAAGAATAGGCTACATATTATATATTGTGGACTTAATGATATAAAGAATAGGCTACATATTATATAAAGTGGACTTATGATATAAAGAATAGGCTACATATTATATAAAGTGGACTTAATGATATAAAGAATAGGCTACATATTATATAAAGTGGACTTAATGATATAAAGAGTAGGCTACATATTATATATTGTGGACTTAATGATATAAAGAATAGGCTACATATTATATATAGTGGACTTAATAATATAAAGGATAGACTTGATGTTATGTAAAATTGACAATATGATGCATATTTTGCACCCTTATGACAGTATATTGTGTTCCATAGACATAATATAGAAAGTGGTCTTAATAATATAAAGGATAGACTATATAATATATAAGGCGGACTTAGTGATATAAAAGATAGACTTAATGTTATAGGCATCCGACTTTGTAGTATTTTAAATTTGACAACATATCAAAGCTTTTGTACTACATAATATATAAAGTGGACTTAATGATATAAAGAACAGACTTAATGTTATGTAAAATTGACACTATGATGCATATCTTGTACCCTTAAGACAGCTGTAATTCTGGAAGGTATTTATTATGAGTTGGTAATAATGTCACGATTCATAACGTCATATTCAATTTAACAAGCGTGAAGACTGAGTACGTACACGAGCCTTATGGATATTTAACACAATGTCTACTTAATCTGAACAGTTTTAGTTTTTCATAATTTTATAAAGCATAATATGACCTTTGGTAAACTTTGCTGTTTATCATTGTGTAGAAATCCCCATATGGACAGATCCGTTAAATGGCCCCACTATGTGTTTAAAACACAATTGACGAACCAAGTGTTCAAGAAATCTGATTTTGCTGATTTAGAAAACACCATCCTGCCATTTAGTTTAAAGAATGACTGCAAAGGAACAAGCTGCGTATGAATCATATGTTTAGAAACTAGTGTACAATAGCTTTGGCGGAAATAGTACCTGTACTGGAATCCTGATAATATTATCTTCATTTGTAGGTTCTGTAGGCATAAGTCGGTTAAGTGGCTTCACCATCCGTGTTACAAATACTACTGACGAACCAAGTGAGCAACAGATTTGTTATGCTGATTCGGGAAATACCACCCTGCCGTTCATTCTACAAGTTGATTGTAAAAAAACAGCAAGATATGTATGGATTCATCAGACTAAAAGGTCAATGTGGGACTACTACAAATATATACCTATGCTGGAGATTTGTGAAGTGCAGATATTTGGTAAGTTTTATTAAAAACCTTATTTGAAATTTGGTATGAATCTCATCAATCCTCCATACTTAAAAATGATTTAATTTATTAAAAATTTTTAGTTTTAAGATTGAATTGAATCAGAATGGTAAAGGTTGAGAAGAATTAGGTGATATATATATATACAATTTGTAAACAGTTAAACGATGGTCATTGGTTAGGAAATCTGTAATCGGTTAGTCGAAATGGTGTTTTTTCGACTTGGTAAGCGGCTACCAGTATCATGTGTACAGTTTGTATGATCTAACTGATGAGACTGATATAGATGATGTATAAATAATATATGGAAACATGTCAGAAACATCGATTGCAGAAACTGCGAGTGCTACGGATGAGACCGTATAAACCGAGGTCCCATGTCGCAGTAGGTGTTGGCAGGAAAAAGATCCCTCACTGCTCAATGGCCTCAAGTGTCGAACATAGGTCAAAATTTGCAGCTCTCCACCGGCAAATGGTGGCGTCTCAATATGAGTGAAAAATTCTCAAGAGGGACGTCAAACAACAAACAAACATTCTTTTATGTACCCAGCCTATTGTTACGTGGGTCTCAAACAACCTACAAAAAAATTTCTCTTGGGACACTTCACGAACTTCTACAAATAAACTTAAGATTAGCAACGATTGAGAACAATTATACATTACTCGACAAAAGACTGTGCGATACTGAAAAAATGACACATTTTAAGTCTATAAATGACTCTATTTTGGTATTAAGGTAGGTAAATACTATCAGAATTTTCTGTCAAACAATTTATTTTTTCATTTAAATATCTTAAAAAACTCTTGAACCAACAAAAAAACCCATATTACACATACCTTTGCACGCTTATTTTCATACTATGTGCTATAGAGCACATATACTCCCAACTTCAACAGCCAAATTTTAACACAAGGATGTATAATTTCATATTTTATTCAAATATGCACCAAAGCACACTGTATTGTGCTATAATTCATTAAATCTAATAGATAATTAACTACAAAGAGAATTTTTCGAGATATTCAATTGAAAACATGCACATTTAACATTTATACTGCTCAAATCCATCAGAAAAAAAAATCACAAAATATCATTATTTTCAAAAGTCCCTAAATTTATATTGTTAACATGCCATTTTTTCTTTAAAAATATCTAAAATTATAACTAAGGTTAACAAAAAAACATATTTTATCATAGAAGACCAGAGATATTTTATTAAATCATATCTCGAATACCCCTACCCCCATTTTGGTAATAGCATGTTTTACAGTTATATTTTACACACTGTGAAAAATATCAAAATGTAACAAACAAATACAGTCTTAGTACTGAAATTTTGGTCCTTCTAGACACTTAGAACATAAGGGGTAGGGTGGTGGTGGGGGGGGGGGGGGGCAACCCCTTCCTTTTTTCACAATTTTTTTTTACATACAAGTACACATTCTTAACAATTTATAATCTAATACATATAAAGAGAATAAATGTAGTGTAACAAACATACATGTAGATTCTAGCAAGTATAGCTCATAAACAAATAATTTTGTTGAATGAAAATACTTATGATGAACTAACAAGAGTTCAAATACTCCACAACTTTGCCAATGATCTTCTGAGACTTCATAATTCTTGGTGTCTTTGAACCAGACACAACCTCACTAAAGACAGTCTGAATCCCACAATGGGGGTCACGCTTATGTATGAGTTTAAGCTTGTTTAAGCTTAGATTGTTAGCTGTAAGCCTTTTAGAGATCAGTGTAGAAATTACATTGCTTTGTATCAATGGAACTAGTGAGGACTTGACATTATAATAATTCATATTAAATATATCTGAAGATTCACATTTGAATGCTAAATTTGACTCGAACAGTTCTCGTAAACTACAAATATCAGCTAGAGCATTGTGTGCATCGTAACTTTTCCCTAAACACAATCTGACCAATGTTTCTTGTTTAAAATTTCCCATTGTTTTCTTGTCAAACACTTTCTGTGCAAGTTTGTATGTATCCAAAAAACCTAAAACATTTTCATCAAATCGTTTAAGTAGACCATGTCGCTGCAAGTGATATTGAAGAATTGGAAGATCAAAGTTTTGAATATTATGGTCCACAATGACTGGTTTTGAAGCACAATCTGTTGTAAAGTCTGCAAACTGGGTCAAACCACTGACTTGATCTGTTGAAGGCACAGGCTCTCCATGAAGAGTGAGCTGTCCCATGTCATATCTGAGACCTGTTGCAGCCGATGCTTCTTTACAGATTGGTACACTGGGGTTGAGATAAACATTGATTGACCTATCTTCACAAACTGCAGCAATCTGTATGATGTCAGATGTTCTACCTGAAAGCAAAATTATTAATTATATTTTATACCAAACTCAAAAATAAAAGAATACTTATATTTGTTAGTAGAGAAAAGGTAAACTCGAAAAAAATCTTACTAAGTCCAGTAGTTTCTAAATCAAAATACATCAAGCAGCTGCTCTCTGGAAAAATCCTAAGAGGCTCTGGATCAATGTCATCAAGATCAACATCCTCCTCAAGACCAATATCTGACTTATATGATTGACCTGTTACAAACAAAAATCAAGTAAATAATTCTGAAATTCCACTAGCAATGGCTTCTCTAAAGGTGTGAACAATACACAATAAATCAAAGTAAAACATTACATTCAATTCTGTTTTAACTGAAGCACTACCTTCTAGTACATACCTCGCTGCTTCTTTAGCCAACCTGGCAGCTTTTAATTCCAATCGACGTTTTTTTTTGTGGTGGGTAAACTCTGCATCAGACGCTTCCGTTTGAGCTTGTTGGTAAGTCTAATGGTATGTTTCATTGTGAAATTGCCTGGTGACAATGCCATTTTCTTGTTCAACTGTAAAATATAATTCATGTTTCAGTAAATTTTTAATTTTGTGAGTGTTCCATATTCAAATCAAATGGTTTATAAGAACAGGGATTATAGTTTTGAATGTGAATTTCTTAGTAAATCCATATCTTTATGCACTTTATGTACATGTTTATTTAGATAAACATGATTGTAAACATCTTTTTTAAAAGCTACATGTATTTATAGTTTATAATATTTATTGTGGAAAACCATTAAAATCAAAATAAACTTCTAGGACACTAAACACATGTGAACATAACTTTCTTAGGTTTGCCATAAAAAAGAAAGAAAACAAAACATAACAAACAATAAATGTAGAGAAAAACAAATTTAAAAATGATCAACTTGAAACTTTTAACACATTTTTCTACCTCTGATATGTAACCATAACCCATATTCTTTTGACATACAGTGGCTGAGAGTATAGCATGTAGACTTTCTGAACCTCCATAAAACCTAACAACACATTTTTTTGCAATTTGAATCTCATATTTCAGACTCAATTTAAAAGATTATACCTAGAATTTTTGTTTTAAACAAAGAGAAATAAACCAAAGTACATACAATCTTTTGGGGGCTTTAGTGGAGACCATATGGTTGAAATTCTCATTGACTTGGGTGGACCCCATCATGGTTAGCTCTTCTGCCTTACAGCAATACTTTTTGAATAGATCTTCTAAAGCTTCTCGAAGTAAGGTGCAGGACAGAGGCTTTCCATACGGCAAATTTCGTGGTTTATAGTCAGTCTTTTTACTTTGGCACCAAGTTCCACAGTATTCGTGTTCACCTTAAAAAAAAAAGTAGTTAAAATATTTTCACTCTTCATTCCTAATTTTGTAATGACTTTTTTATTGATACACTTACCATATAAATGTGGAACAATTTTGCCAAGTTCAATTTCAAGCTCTTTAGCCTTGCCCCTGTTTTGCTGTACACAATATGTAAAACATCTAAAACAAAGAAGGAAAAGATACTTTTTTTATAATTAGCTATCGCACTTAAAATTAACAAGGTTTTTGTTGGACCACAGTTGATCAAGGGATATTTTACTGAAATATTACACTTCAAAAACACAAACATTTCAATGTGACCTCTGAGTTTTTGATTTTTCAAAACTTTGTGAGTATTGGCAAGCTCAATCAAAGCTCCTGTGAAACCTTTTTTTGTGTGGTTTTTGTCAGCTCTTTTGTTAATGGTTGGGTCCACAGTGGCTTTTACATGGGCAATAGTTGTTGAGTCATTTTCCATGACTAAAGTTCCTATCTGTAAAATACATTGGAAATATGTACTTTAGTTAAAACAGCAAAGTTTTAATATATAATGTAGTCAACTTTACAGACATATTTGGCATTGCTCTAATAAGAATCAAACATTCAATAAAAAGTTACCTTGCACCCTTCATCTTGGATTGCACTCAGCATTTCACAGGCCATGGCTGGCTCCATTGCCTTTGCCAATCCATGCCAATTCCTTTGGCAGTTGTGTTTTCTGGGTGGAACTCCTTTACCTGATGCAGCTGAGCAGATTCTGCATTTTTTACTCTTCGAAGAGAAACTTACTATCTTTTTAGTTTTTTCTCCTACTAGAGATGCATGACCTGTAACAAGATAAATACTGCTAGTACATAACTACATGTATGTGTATTAAAATATGTTACTCTATAAGAAATCTCAATACTTCTTGAGGAGTGAGAATCAAAACATGTAACATTATCACCAGGGCATACCAGTAAGACTATTGTATCCTCTACCAGTACCTCTCTTCTGCCAGGCACCATCAAAAGACACAGTGATGTCTCCATCACTCCTACAAAGTAATTAACACAAATGTGCAAATATTAACAAATAACACATAAATACAAAGCAAAATTTAAATATCAATATTTATTTCATTTCTTCTTGAAGAACTTTATTACAACTCTGCCCTGCCATTTCCTCTAGGTGTTCCCCCACCTCTCTTTCTCTGCTTTTTAGACTCCTGTTTGTGATCCCTGGGATATTCAGTGCAGCCAGTAATGCATTTACATGAGTTATTCCATAACCACCATTTAGCATACCTAAGATATCACAGAAATAAAATGAAAACAAAATAGTTCTTTCAGATGTAAACTTTTGTATAACTGGAAATAATTTATTGTTATCTGCTTATTTACAAAATAAAATTTTTGATTTATACCTGCAGCAAGTTTTGTGTTGACATCCCAAGCATATTGCTTCATATCTGCTTTAACCCTATGCTTACTGCCCGTGGGTATGTCATTAACATGGGCACAGGTGGAATGTGTGCATTTTATCTGAAGAACCTGCATTTGGTCAAAAATTAATGTAAAGGGTATACAACATCTTTAAAAACAAATCTTTGAAATACATTGACAATGTTATAAAAAATAATTAATACCTGCCCTAGTCCAAATTTCCTTTCACCAATAGTGTTAACAAGCTGAAGTGCATTCCCACACATGGCGCAACCTCTTTTCAGATTATCCACAAGAGTGCCAAGTTCTACAATTCGTCTTCCAACACGCCATGAACTTTCTGCACTTTGACACTCAACACTTCGTAGAACAGGGGAAGAATCATTCTCCAAGCATAGGCCATCATTTTCAACATTTAATATTTACACAATAAATGATTGAATCTTTTGCTACATATTCCAACAGTCCATAGCAGAACGCTTACACAATAATTATTAATACAGACACTTACCCTGTTTACCTTTTAACGCACGGGCTTCTCTTGCTCTCCTTAGACCCTCAAGTCTCCGGAGGAACGAAGTTTTCACGAACGTTCCTTTTTTAGACCGGGGCATTCTTGTATTTTTATATAATCACACGAAATTTATGATAAATGACCAGACTGAATGTTTTGCGCCAAAGTCGAGTCATAACCGGAAGTCTCCAGTCGGTGTATAAAATTTAAAACCGGAAGCGAAAAACTATAGCCTTTCCTTAAATGAGAGGGTAAACAAATTTGTTTCGAGATTGTAGCTCTCCCGCGATAGAGGTGCAAATTAAAATATCTATATCAGCATGGGAGTGGGACAGAATGTTGATGTACACAAACGTGCATAAATCAATGAATGATGGCTAGGGTTTTTAAAATTCATCTTATGCTATAGAAAGATGATTATGTCAAGCAATCATTATGATGATTTTGATGAGCTCTGCTATACATGTTTTACAAAATTCACTTACAATTAGGGTGTACTTTAAAACAAAAGAACCGGCATAGTCTTTGTGAAAAAGACGATTCTTTGATTATAAAAACCTTTCTAAAAAGCTATTGGGCTCTCTGAAAATAATATAAGGGGAAGAGTCGATGTGTCATTCCGAATGCCGACGTGCAATGATCAGATGCGTATTAGATATCCATATCTCTTCCCTCGTCCGATAAGTCCTATCCACTGATATTTTCTTTTATTTCGATTTCTTTGGTAGAAAAAAATGAGGCCTTTACTTAAATTCGGTAATTTCGAGTTGAAGAGTACATCCCGACAATTAGGTATATGGCAAATCGATGGTGTTATGTATCCAATAATATGTTTTACGGAGTGACCGTTGGGGCGAGCACAGTTGTACCATCAAAAACCTATACACAGCTTACACTTGTAACGTTGATGGAACTGCCTTTTCAAACTTAAAACCGCACGAGACACAGTCTAGACTGTGACGTCACATGACGTCGGAATTTACGGAGACAGCCGAACGTTATGGTTGAACGAGACTACAGGGTCTTGTGCAATAATAAATGAAATACGTTGTAGAGTAGATGCAATTATTTTTTGCTTCCTTTAAGGTTTCTGCAAAGAAATAAAAGTAAACGAATCTCTGGTAAAAAAAAAACAATTATCCTTGGTCTTTTGTATGTTTTGTTATAATTTCGCATGGAACCCTGGTAGCGAAGAAATTCTGGGAATGTTGCACAAGAAAAGAACAAAGTACGTTTTGGGGCGAATTTGGCCGAGTCTTAAAAATATTGAGATTTATCGTATATAAAGTTTAGAATTTGAACTTTCTAATGATATACAATTCACTAATATCTGATCACGTGGAATGTATCGGAAATAACTCTAAAAAGTGGTACTTCATGACCGTGACGTTAGTTCCGATGTCCGTTTATCTGGACGACGTCAATGACGTTATATCTCATTTGCATCATATAAAGATCAAACATTAATATTTATAAACGATGGGAGAGTTTTTTGTAAAAAAAAAATCATTTGCGATTAAGTTTTCATAAAACGGGTGGGGTAGAAAAAGATTTTTTTTTTCATATTGAAAGCATGCAAAATATAAAATTTCCTGCGTGGAATGTAAGGTAACAAAAACTATTATTTTCAATCGCTCTCTTTCTCTCTCTCTTTCTCAAGCATGTCGCCGTATAATAATGTACTCCCTGCAAAGATATTCTTTTAATGTAAAAAAAAAATTTCTTCAAATCAACTAAACAGTTAAAATAATTATTCACTCAATATGATCTCCTCATTTAAAATAGACTATTCATATTAACAAATAAAATATTTTTGCTATTTACGTTATTATGAGGTGAGGAAAATGTAGAGAATATTCAATAATGGTTTGTCTAATTCTTGAACTCAATTCACGTTTATCACCAAGAAAATTTTATCAAAGATAATATAAATAACAAAACTTCAAAAGCAGTCTACATTCATTCCTCCGTCGGACTCTCTGCACCACTGTCCGATTCATCAACAACACGGGAAGCGTCGTCAAGGTGATCCGCCCAGTTTAAAACGCCATTCAAAGGTTTAGACTGGTGCCGTGCAAAGGAAAGATACCAAAGTACGCTGGTAACATGTGAACAACACCCGACAACACGGGATCCAGATTTACATTTACAGTACCATAATACAATAGCCCCAACAAAGGTATTGTTTTTGGCCGACACGTGACGACTTTTGCGCCAATTATGTTTGGTTTATCTTGTGCAATAAGAATGTCATACGCACTGTCAACTTGGAAATGTTCATGTGTGTACGCTCTAGCCATCTTGACCTGATAGGTTTCTAATGTGATATTGCGGATCTCATCTTCATACAGAACAGGAAAATCTTTGGCAACACTATCTGCATCAGGAGCGTTCCACTGGGAAGGTCTCCTGTCCCAAGAAAACTTGGCATCTCCATCCGAATACCGATGTCAGCCAGAACGTTAACGTCGGCACTGTCTCTGAAGCCACGATTGACTATAAATGTGTCTCCTTCCTGTAACCAACTCTGCATTTCTTTGGCATTTCTTTCAATCATGTGGCTAAGAATACCGGCGTCGTTGTTTTTGGAATCGGGTAGACCGAGGACGGACACAATGTATCCAGATGTCGTGACGACCATCATTGGCTTAACGAGAGGTCTATGTTTATGTAGACTATAAGAGCGTCTGGAAAAACTGAAATTGTTAGACTTCTGGATGTACGATGGGTGATCAAAAAGTTCGCAAACTATCCCTATATTTACAAAACCGCAATTCAGATCAGAATGAAATTTGGCACACATATAGTCATTCACATATTCTATAAATAGCAGGTGTTATATAATGTTTTGCTCAGTGTTTGTGACGTCACAATGTGAAAATGACGTCAGTATGTAGGTGACTTGTGACAAAAAATGGTTGACGCAGTCGTACTCGAGCAACGCACGGCTGTAAAGTTTAACGTATATCTTGGAAATTCCTTTGCAATAGAATATGATAATTTGTACAAGGTTAATGAAGACAAAAACTTACTAGAACTTCAATCATTAATTGGACTGATTGTTTTAGTGAAGGCAGGGAGATGGTTAAAATTATGTTTGTTCCGTTGCCCAGCAAAAGCAAGCCGGGGAAAAGATGTGTCCTTAGTTGAGCAATTTGTTACGAAAGATCGCCAAGTTACAATTAGAAAAATAGTTGAATATCTTAACAATAATATAATTATTAAATCCCTAAAATATCGTGTACTTTGGACTTTAAACGTATGAGATATGATAAAAAGAGGTCGTCCATACTTTATCCACATTGGATAAACGACGCTCCCTAGACAGAGGACTCGGGTTTAATTAGATGATCACCATGCTAATTCTGGGAAGGGATGTCCTTATCCACCCATCTTATTGCAGAGTTTTTTCCCATTTCTGACAGATGGACTGTTCTTGTTTTTAAAATAACTTGCATGGTAAGAAATATAAGACTAGGAAAAATCTTTTAGCTTCTGTGAACAGAACGCCACAGAGCATGTCACGTGACCGCTTGATCACGTGATTCGTGCATGGGCAGAACAGTGGGCAGATGTGCATTATAATTGGAGAGGACTACTTAAAAAATAATAAGCTCTGAAACCTCATTTTATTTCTTTTAAGGAAGTTATTCAATTAGTTCGCGAACTTTTTGATCACCCCTCGTATATATACGTTCCGTCTAACACTAGCAAAGCTGGGGTCGTCTCTGTCAAACCAGGGGAAAACAGTTCTTGTGCTAGGGCCTCGTATGCTTAGTTATGATTTCGCCGCGAGAAATATGTCCAAAACCCAGGTTTTGTGGCACAAAGTCCTTCATAAGGGAGCCTCTTGCTAAGGAAACGGCTCTGCGTACCTTGATAAAATAATAGAAAGATTAACGCACGGAATTTTTTCCTAATGAATTTTTAAAAAATATTTCAAAAGAAAAAATCATTATCTTATTAAAAGAACAATAAAACACCAATGATCAATGTTATAGCGTTAAGAGCGTACCTGCCACTTTTTTTCATATTGGAAAGGGTAGCCAGCATTTTATTATCTAGAGCACATCGCAGTTTCATCAGCAAAATTGCAACACTAGTGCGGATGCGTCTGGATTTGGGTGTATTGATTTGCTCCACATTAACCACTAGATCATCGAACTGCGTCCGTGTGAGTCCTGTCAGGTTGCGATAATCCTCGTCAGAAAGAGAAGTCTCATTATCAGAATCCAGACGAGTGGATGCTTTTCTCTTCGCATAGTTTCTTAAACTGTCAGGAAGATTCCTTATATTGTCATTGCTGAATGACGTACATTTTCTAACTCTCTCAAAAACTCCGTAGCTCAACGCCTCTGATGTCAAATGTTCGCCATAAATATGAGAAGGACAACACCGGGAACCCTCTTGCATGAACACACCAAGTTGTACAAACATCTCAAGCCGAGTCTGTTCTGGAATGACAACTAGTTTACGTGGCTTCTTTTCACATATTCCACAAGCGTCATGTCGATATCTAGTGGACAGAATGGATAGTGTTATATGTTCAAGCGGGGCAGCATTTTCTTTGTCTACAACATTATGGAACTCTGGAACTCTGGATTCTTGTTTGAGGGAGACGTACATGTAGTAGAGTTGCCTGCTTTTGTTACAGACTACGTCATTCTCACCTAAATCTTTCACGAATCTCTTTGACAAGGATTTTCGAAGATTTCCATTAAGCGGTCTTCGTACGCTAGTCTTGTTGCGCCTACAGCAGGCTATATACACGAGTATGACTTATACTTGGAGGACTTCGACAAATTTCAGAACCTAAAAAAATAATTTTCGTGGACTTTATTATTTTCTTTTTTCAATAAATAACGTAATAATCAATAAAATTCTTGTTAAAACAGGTAAAATTAATAAGTTTAGCTGCATACTGTTTAATTTTCCACTGTAAGATTTAATAATGTGTTATAAGGATGAAGGCAAAAAGAGTAAATTTCTGAATATTTTAGGATATATGTGATATTTATTTGCATATCTCAAAACTAAAATAATTCCAAAAATATACATCAGTCCCAGCATCCAATTGTTACATCTGTCTTTAAGGAAGGATTCAGTAAATAACACATTAATATAATAACAGTAGAGGCAGCGGAGATCCCGCATTTTCCGTCTTCTGTATTTTTTCACACACACCCCCTTTCCCCCGGTGCAAATCGCTGTTACATGTAGGTCGCTCGGGTTCCGAACAAGAGCAAATTATCTCCCCATAACTGACCAATTATTTCTCAATAATATATTATAGGATTGACTATATAAATTATTTTGTTCATCGAGAAATGAATCTAAAAAACGAATCGCACACTTTATGAAAGCCGAAGGCTTTCATAAAAAAGTGTGCGATTCGTTTTTTTAGATTCATTTCTCGATGAACAAAATAATTTATATAGTCAATGCTTATAATTCAATTAAAATACAATTCATGTATACTTTTGACAATTTTAATCTGAATAACAAGATATCAACACGAAATAAACAGGAAATTAACACGCGGAGTGATCCACAGGGAGGAGTGCTGGCCGTTGTTAATAGCAACGTGTTTGTTCACAAATCATTCACCTGTTTTCGGCAAAACATGAGCGTTAAAAGCACAATTCTGAAAAACAGAATTTGTAATAAATCCTCCTGAACTTGTGTTTGCCGACACATTTGTACTTTGTTGACTGTACGTTTTTGTAGCTGACATGTTTAAGTCACGGGCTTGTGGCATAACATCAATGCCGCTAGGTCCTGCGCTGTCATCATTCGCCGACGCCAGATTCGATAAAGTTTTACTGATTTGAAGTTTTTGGTTACTTGCACATTCCCTGGCATAGCTACGAATGGAGCCTTCGTTTTTATGTCCGCTCATGAACATTATGTGACGCAGCTCTACCCCTGCATTACTAAGAGCTTGTATGCTAGTGGCTCTCAGGCAATGTGCTGTATACCTTTGTTTACATTTTGCATTTCTTGAAATGTCGCTCATAAATTTTGTAAATTGATATTTTTTCACTGGTGTTTCTGAATACCATATATTTTCGTTTAGGTTGTTAATTGCTTCTTTTGTGCAGTGATTAAACAAAGCGCTAGTGTTTGGGTCTGTTTTACTTAGGAGCAATTTTAATGATGCTACTGGGCATTTGTTTTCATTTGTTGCATACATTCTTTTATCTTGACATCCTTCTTCGTTCGACAACCCTCCTTGTATTGTTTTTTGCTTTGTTTCGTGGGAAGGAACAACATATTCGCGGTCGTTTTCATCCCTGAGAAATTCAAAAGAATTTGGTTTAAGTTGTTCGTGAAACTCAAGTCCGCGAGTAACGTAATGAATTGCGAGATCATACCATACGCGATAACGCAGAATTATGGGGTTATCATGTGAATGCAAGTATTCACTGATTTTGCTCAAATCCTCTGGGGTGATGATGTCCTTATGTTTAGTTGGTCTTGAGAGTCCGCTCCTGACATTCTGTTTTAGTTTTCCATCCAAAGTATTATTTGCATATTTGAATTCTTTGTCTTTTGCAATGTTTATATATCTTCCTAAATCATTAAGGTGCCTATTAATTGTTGCTCTAATATTTTTCATAGTATTTTTGTGATATTCGTTAAATCCTTCTGTTGGACATTTTGTAATATTAGGTTGTGCCTCTGCATAAAATTTGCACAGTTTTGTGTTCAGCTCGAGAGGATTAATTGTTGAGAAATCAATTTCCTCTCCAAAAGTTTCTGAACTCCATTCTATAAAATAAACGATAAATCCTTGCTAAAAATAGTCAAATAACTATATGTTTTTTTTACTTTTCCCACAAAAAAATTAAGAATGTATATCGAACTGTAAATCATACAAATGTTGAAACGAACGTGTACACCCCCCCCCCCCTTTTTTTTAAACCGCTACATCAAAAGCTGGAAAACTGTTGACATTCACTATAATTTTTCAGGGAACTAATTTTATATGAAATGCAGGCAGTTTACTCTATGTATTTGAAGTCAAGATTGAAAAGATCATTATTATCTAAATTTTATATTAATTTACCTTGTATGATTTTGACACCCCATTTTGTGTTGCGTTTTGTTGAATCCGATTGTCGGCTATCCCATAGCTTTTTTATTTCCTCTTCCGTGGCTGTTTTAAATCTTTTGGATAACATTGTGTTTTCGGAATTGTCCTCAGCAAGGGTTCTAGTCATTTCAGCTACTAATTTTTTCAGGATCTTCCGACACTGCAGCATCATTATTTGTGGAAAAAGGATCGTTCATCTCTTCTTGAAAAAAAAGCGTCATCAATTCCATCTAAAAAATCTAATTTTTCTAAATTTTCCTCCATTTCCAGCTTTATTTGAAAATTTCCTTGGTCTTTCGATTCCATTGAGCAGACGTTCGGTATTGAAGTGTATATTTCACATCCTGTGCGGTGTGCAATTTTTTTTCTCTCTTAGAGTTATCGTTATTTGATACAGTTTAAGTTTTTTTTTTATTATTTAAACTATTTTTTAAAAAAAAAAGGAAATAAAAAAGGAAAAAAAAATTAACAAGAATTAATGAAATGTGAAATTGAATTAAATTTCAAAAATTACCTACTAAATAAACTAAAGTTAATAAGTTTTTAAACAGAAAAAACTTGATTCTATGCTTATTTTGTAAGCATTTTCAAGCTTGTTACCATTTCCGGTGTACATATATAAAACTCGATATCAGGTATACTGTGTAAAAATAAAAGGGAGGCAATCCCAACAGAAAAGTAAAAAAAAAGTAGTTCTGGATTTATTCATCGGAAAATGAAGAGAAAAATAGCTTCCTAAGAATTGTACGTAGTAAAACGTGTGAAAACAAAGAAAATTGAATTATAATGGATTTGAAAATGTGATATATAATTTTTAGAATTGAATATATATAAATGTGTTTGCTAATTAATGTTTGAAAATATTTGTTTTTATTTAGTAGATGAAAAAACTGTACTTCGGAAAACTTGCTGAGTTAGGTTCTACAAAATCGACAAAATATTATCACTATTTAAATACAGAAGCACTTTGTTTCAAGGAATTTAATTGTCAAAAATATGACTAGAAATATTATTTATCTGGACTTGGCAATGACAATTACTTAGCACGTGCGTATCATGATGATACTTCAAAGCAGTTACATTTTCACTTCTGTATTTCAGTGCTTTATTTTTGTTTTTCGTTTCATTTAAATAGTAAAGTAGCTAAGGCATATTTTTGGACTGATAAGTTTTCAATATAGATACTAGTACTTGACATTTTTCGTATTTCAGTAAATAGATTAAATTATTTTAAAGTAATTTTAGCGTAACCCGAATCGAGAATTCTGGTTATCATAAATCAATATTCGCTCCTTAAATTTTCTCAACAAACAAATGAGTAAATGTCTTGAATGTTCAATCAGAAAATTATTTTTTAAAAAAGCCTTTCACGATTAATAGTTTTTATAACATCTCTACAGCAAACTTATTAGGACGTTAATATAAATGATTAGTTGTTTTTACAAGAGTGGCTATCAATAATTGCAAAGCTGCCTGTAAGGCGAGTCACACAAGTAAGTAAATATTATATTATAGTGACGTGTATATTTCCAAATACAATAAGAGATGTATGATAGAAACATTTTTACATTACACCCGGCCCATTGGACCTAAGTGCCACTTTAGTATATGTACAATATTTACATTTTTAAAAGATACATACATGTACCAGGTCATCGAAAAAGACTAGTGTGGCTTTTAATTAAAAAATCTTTATGTTATACCCCCCTTCCCCTTTCCCGTCTCTCGCCACCAAAAACGTATTTCCCCCTAAAGTAGTTCACCACTATTTAACTACATTATGCAACATGTACTTAATGTCTGATGATCATTTTTTAAACTTTGATATCAAAGTAAAACAAACTTCATAGAACGACAAACTATTTTTACAGGTGAAATATACTTGACCTAACAAATGAGAATCGAGATATTTGACAGACGGTAGAAATTTCACACACTACACAAAGTCCATATATTTATATTATTCATGTGACTGTACATATAATGTTAAATTACGTTTTTATTTTTGCAGATAATAGAGTGATACTGATTACAAACAAAAAAAAAAAACACATTTTTTTGTGATAATCATTATTTATTTATATATATATACGTACATGCAATATGTATTGCTTGCTTATATACCTCATGCAGTCATTGTATTATATTACTACCACATACCGTAATTTTATATATCTTTTTTAAAATTTTTATATTTATTTGTTTATTTTTTGTGCTTTCGGATACATGAAAAAACTAGAAGTACTGTGTGCAATGAGCTCACTAAATGATACCCCCCGCCTCCCACATGATTATAATGGCTAAGTCCATGTTTTGCTCTGGGAAACCCAAAATAAGTATCAGATCAAAAAGTGGAATAAGAGGTGCACAATGGCACTATATAATAAAGATTCTGTGAAAGTATCATTAAATTTTATTCAGTGGTATAGAAGGAGTTGCGGATAAGAGATGGGTACCCTTCAAAATAATAGAAAGATCGAATGGCAGTGTCCATGTTTTGCTCTGAGAAATCCAAATAATGTGTTCGATCAAAAAGTAAAATAGGAGGTGCACAATGGCACTTTGTAACAAAGATTCTGTGAAAGTCTCATTAAATTTCATTCAGTGGTATAAGAGGAGTTGTGCATAAGAGATGAGTACCCCAAAGCGTAATGGACGTACAGCTAGACGGACGGACAGACGGACGGACATCCCGATCACTATATACCCTCCCACTTTTCAATACATGGAGGAATGTATAACGCTTTACATAATGCACTTAGACCTACCGTGAAATTCCCGACACGGGCATGGTTCATTCTCGATTTTCAATTCGTTTCTTTAAAATATATACAACTAAAATATACCACAGACATCATCTTAATTCTTACCTTATTTGCAGATTTGGATTTCACCCTTTATAAATGTTCTCTGCCCTTACATCAAGTTCAATTTATTTACATCAACATGCAGTTGTTCAACACTGGTCCCCAACGTAAATATTGCGTAAATGACTCTTATGTTGCATATCTATTTCCGGGCTAATTGTTTTTAAAAAAATTCATACTGTTCCCACACAATAACCAACACGAATTTGATAATGATAAGAGGTTTTAAACTAATAATTTTATATACGAAATATAAAAGTGGTTAATGCGTGGGAAAATGTTTAATTTAATTAAAATGTCTTGAATTTACATCAAAAACTAAGGGATTTTGCCAAGCAGTTGGTGTTTGGCGTGGTTTTGTGACGTCATAATGACTTATTACGTCATTTTCATTCTAGTAAATATTAGCTTTGGTCCAATTGTAAATAGAGGTGTAATACATCGAAGATAAACACAAAATATCGTAGTTGTAAAATCGTTAAATTTCTCGGCCAAATATGGTCAATAACGTACTTTGTTCTTTGCTTGACGTATGTACAGATTTCATTCCAAATTTCTTCTGTTCTTACACGTTAGATGAAATATGAGAGCGCGGAGAGCCAGAAGTCAGCAAATAATTTCTTCAAATTTCCAAGTTTAAATGTTTTTGGAATTAAAAATGAACTCAATTATAGTGATTTTTTTTAGATTTCACCTCCAAATTTCATATTTTCGGCTTCAACGAGACAGAAACAGAAGATGCTAATATAATACTCTGACGCATTAATACGGCACGGTTGTAGTAGAGTAGAAAGATTTTCTTTTCATAACGATTACGTTAAACAGTGAACCGGTAGATATGTGACGTCGTGAAAACGGCCCTTACGTATTCAAATTAGTCACAAGTCAACTATTGTTTAAGGGTGAATTTAAAAAAAAAAAGGACCAAACGCATATTTATCAACCCACACTAAAAATACAGGCAATGAAAATAGATTCCTATGTCTCAGCATATGTCTTTAGATAGTGTCTAAATACCTGCCAAATATCTCGTTGATATCTCAATTACATGTAACAAAAAAGTTATGCCCAAAAATGATGCTAAAATTGTCAGGAGTGCAACACCTTTTTGTGACATTTTGAAGTTTCAATATTTTGTGGAGATCTGTGAAATAAAAAATAATCCTTCATGTTGAAAATAAAGACTTTCCTGATAATATTCAAAGTATTGAGCTTTAAATGTGGACTGTCATAACTTTTGTTTAATCAAGTTGTGGTCATGGCTGAGGTTTAAAAAAATTTATACCATGTCAGGAGTGCAACAGAAAAAATGTAGTGTTGCCAAAAAAACATCAATTGTAAAATTCTGATAGAAAATTAAGATAAAAAAGAATTTTGGAAGTGTAAAATAATAACTGATATACATTTTAAAACTTAAAAATATTATTTAAATCACAAACAGCATTAATGAGAGTCAAGTATATGTGCATACCCAAAAATGTCAGGAGTGCAACATTTGATGTTTTGCTCCCAAGCATGAAAAAACTATTAGAAAATGCTTAGAAGTATTCATTAATTAATAATGATCTTTTGTATAATTTAATGCTAAATTATTGACAGTTTTATTATTAAAATCCTTCCGTTTTCAATTTTATCCATTCAGATGTGTTTTTATCTTTTTTTGTGATTTTTTTAATGAACGTTAAAAATAAACACACTAAAACATTGTCATAAAATTCAAGTAATTCCTCCTCAACTTCACTGAAACAACAGAACAAGTTCTTGTGTAACTTTCACTTCACAGTTCTACTTTAAAGGCCCCAATGCTTTTGGTCAGGAGTGCAACAAATATGTTAAAATTATAAATCATCCAATAAGAATAAAAATAAAGAAAAAATGAGTAGAATTTTTCTGGTGGGTTACTGTGATTGTCTTCTAAAGGAAAATATGCTTTAAAATATATTTTATCTTCTAAATATACATTTAAACTAGTTTTTTGGCATAAAATGGGGTATAATTCCAGATAAAATGCGAATTTCAAATACTTTCATCTGTTTTAATTATGAAGTATCGGACTATAAGTATTGCACAATTTCATTACCACTTGATGTTGCCAACACTTTATGAATTTTTGTGTTCTATGGTTTTAATTTTAAACTTTACTGCAGTCAGGAGTGCAACAAAACTGGTTCATAATTACCGATGCTTTTTAACTATCTTTACTAAAAAATAAGTTGAAAAAAAACTGCTTGATACTATTTGATGTTCAAAACACTATGTCTATCAACAAATTACAGAAATTTTACAGTCAATTCAGGGAATAGTTTTCATCATTTCACATATATTTTAAATACAATTTATATATATTACACTTTGCAAATAATCATGTTTTAAGGTCTTCAAAATATGAAACACCTGCTGTAAACGATGAAAAATATCAACACGACAAATTGATTTACAAAGAAAGAATGGGTTATTGTGTGTTATCATTTGTAAAACAATGTTAAATAAAATACATACATGTATCAGATGTCAGGAGTGCAACACAATAATGTGACATAGGGTCACTTCAAAATTTAGTATTTTTTGTACGAGAACTCGTATATAACAATTCTTTTTTGGCTTAGATTTAAAGAATTGACTTGAACGGACAAAAAAATGAATCTTGGGGAATTTTATTGCTTCATATTTTTTTCATATTAAAACTTTTCAAACCAGAATTGAAAAAATAATCTAAAATAACAATCAAAAAGCCAATTTTTTGTCACATGTACAAGAGAAGATACTCATTTAAGGTCTAGATTTATTCATTTATACACCTTTTACCATTTTGAAGCATAAAAAACTATAATTTCTTGTGATTATGTATTTTAGAAAGTCTTTTAAGGTGTAATGATATTTTCTTTTTTCAAAAGAAATTTTACTAATAAAAATTCTGAAACTTTTTAATCCAATTGTCTATTCTATTGCCACTTCAGGATTTTAAACTAGAATGCATTTGCAATATGATGATATAAGTGAAAAATATGTTATAAGTAGTTGAATTTTGCCAAAAAAATTCAGTTTGTCAGTCATTTTTTTTTAATTCACCCTTATATTACCTTTCAGTGCGCTTATAAAAAGTAGTAAGAACAGCTGTAACGTATTTAAGCGCAATCTTTGTCTATTGGAAGAAAAGCGGCACCGTATTCTTGCGTTAATATTCTCTGTTTAAATATAGTTACGTAATACATATATGTAAAATTTTTGAATGGATTGAATTTGTTGAGAGTAGCTTACAGGTACATGCGCGGATCTAGAGGGGGGGGGGGTACAGGAACTCCCCCTGGAATTTGCAAAGTCATTAAAAGTATATACTAAAGCAAAAAAAAAAAAATGACTTTGGACCCCCCTAGAAAACGTGGACCCCACCACCATCACCACGAAATAGGTATTTTACACCTAGTAAACCTAAAGTCCTTTTCGGTAATTTCAATTATTTAAAATGTTGTCTAATCCGGAATGATGAAAATATTAGTGGGAATTCGTACTTTATTAATTTTTAATTGGTTGACCCAAATCTGAAAATTATTTGGTATTTAGCACCAGCTACTATATTAAAATACATTTTATATGCCAAAAGATTTCTGATGCTACTCATATTTTGCTTGAAAAGAAAAAATGGCCATAGGGTAGAATTTGGAGGGATTTTCCGGGAAATCTTTGGAGGCCAAATAGCAAAAAGTACATGTAGGTCATTGACCTAGATATTTCAAAGTGGAAGATGACACTACTATTTGGGTTCTTTAATGTACATATGTTGGTTTGTCCCTCCTATCAGTGGAATTTTTTTTCAGTCTGAGTAAAGGTATACCTTAACACAATCAATATTGAATGAAATACATTGAAAACAGAGTTCGGCGAATCTAGTTAAGGTAGACCAACAAGTATATATAATTATCCATGCGAGTATGTTTCAAAAACATGATATGATCGCAGCAATGGACGAAATGACCGCCTATTACAGTGTAAATAGCGTTGAAGATTTGAATTGCCGCTGCCTCCTTACACAGGAGGCCGTTTATTCCAGTTAAAATATATATTAAAAAATCGTCGGGGGGAATTAAAAGTGGCCGTTGATTTCAAGTGGCCGCTAACGCGTGTTACACAATTTGTTTGCACACACCGAGGCATTTATGAGACTATATCTTTCAAAAAATAATGATTCAATGCTTAAATGGCACAGCATCTTCACAGTATCAAGGTTTTGTGATATTGTTCTCAACAAAGAGAACATAGACTACACTAAGATACGAAATTCTCAGTAACGCTTTTTGATATCGAGGAATATCGTCGCCATAGTTACTACATGTAAAAATTGAAATATCCTTGAAATACTTTCAAAACCGCGTTTCTCCTTCAGTTTTGGTCTGATTTTAATATATAGATTTGCATGCAAGTAGACTACACTGAGATACATAATTCTCTTGATAGTTTTTTTTATTTCTGTGAAAAGCTTTCAAACACTACTCCTTCTACAGTTTGTTTGTTTGCAATAAATCTTAACCAAGGATTTTTATTATGTTTACTGCTCTCGCAAAGTCAAAGTGCTTCTTTTTTTTTAAATTTTTCTCTGTTAAGTACAAACCGGTAGAACTACAGTCTCGTCAGAGAGTTTATCAATGACCTCTGCTGAAGCATTTGCCAATATTTATTTTAAAAAATTTATAAAACTATGATTTTTCTAATACTCTAGGTTGCAGTGTGGGAAGATGGGGTGAAAATTGCACCGAAACATGCAACCATTGTATGAACAAAGACTCTTGTGACGTAGAAATGGGTACTTGTGATGGGGATGGCTGTGCAGATCCAAATTTCGCAGCACCAGACTGTAGACAAGGTAAAAAAATTCATAAAGCAAAATTATACTGAAATCATTTTTGTCCAGATATACTTTTGAAGTCCTCCTAACTATGTTTTCATCCAGGAAATTTGTGTAACACCAGACTTATGGACCAAGGAAAAGTTGCAGGGGCATGCACAAACCGAGCTCCATTCTATCTGTTATTGTTTATAATGAAATATATGCAGATAACGACAGTATTCAAGCTCAAAAGTCCATTAAACAATACAAATTTTGGAGCAGAGCAAACACGGAGCTCTAAAACATCAGAGGTGGGATCAGGTGCCATGAAGGAGTGGGAATCCCCTGCCGACCGGTCACACCCGCCTTGTGCTCCTTGTCATGATCGAGAAATAACGGGAAAATCTATCGACAATTCAGTGTGTAAATAATGGCCTAACAACTAGTATGAAAAACGACAGTCAGCATTTGACTTAATGATAAATTGTATTTGCTGACAAGGTCATTGTATCGACCATAAAACTTACGAAATGACGAATTTAAACGAGACTCTGATATTCTTGTTTCATCAACTTGTTTGTCAATAGCTTATCTCGTTTTAGAAATTGTTCAAACGTAGATCATGCTCTTGTGTATCGAATCAACTGAGGCGTGTAAACCCCGTATGTAGGTGCTGAAGGTACATTACATTAAGGGAAGTTGACGATTGAAAAGTTAAAGTCAACACGTTTATCATAAAGCTTGGGTGTTAGATTACCATAAGCGTCTTTTTCTAGTAAAATATCCAAATATGAACAGATGTGTCAGACTATGTGGTATCTTTTATATCAAGCTCACCAGGATATATCGTATCGACATAAAAATGGAAATAGCCATTGTTAATTGACAATACATCAATGTATATCTAAATGTCGAGTTGAAGGCCACAACAAGTGTTTTCTTCTTTTCACGTATACGATTTTGAACAAATTCTGCTTCATATGAATACATATGAATACAAAAATAGGTCTGCTAATAACGGGGCACAATTGGTACCCATGGGAATACCAATAGATTACTGGAAGACCTGGTCTCCAAAAACCACATACATGTAGATATTGTCAATCAGATCAGAAACTCAAGCATCTTTTTAATATCAACTTCATAGTACTTGTGTGTACAATCAGAATGTTTTTAATAAAATAATTTAGCGAATAACCAATGACAAGGTAAGTACATTTACGAGTTCCATTTTTATTGAAAAAGCAGCTCTCATTGATATCAAAAAGCCTGGACTTAATTTATCGCGGGGAATGGTTGTATATAAAGTTGAAAAGTCGTAAGTTTTTTATGTTGTTGATTTTGGTAAAGTTTTGTCATTTCAAATTTTCCAAAAGTTCCTTAGAATTTTTAAGTATCCACATCTGATTTACACTACTTCTCGAATATATTGTTGCACAGCGCTCCTAAAGTTTCTCCTTCACTATTGTTATTATTTGAATGAGGAGTAAAGAAAGAGGCTTGGTAGAACATTTACTGGACCCCGCTATGTATCTTTGTCTATAAGGATTTTTATGAAGTTTCGGAATCCAATATAGATATGGTAATTCAAAATAATGTTAGTTGTTGGAAATATTAAATATATTCAAAAGTGACATATGATTTTGAAGAATGTCCTCCTTAGAAAGGGAACTATGGGTATAAGTTGGATTACCACTAAGTCTTGTAGAATGAAAGTTCCTCTAAAATACAATTTAAATAATGAGCCTAACAAACAAAGACAATGCTGTTACCTGCTTTGTAAGCAGGGGCCATTACATACTGATTGTGTAATCTAATTCTTTTTTCACTTCTGAATTATTGAACACAGAAGGATAGTTGGTTTTCATTTTGCCCCTCAATAGCTTAATGCGAGATTTTAATATATATAGGATACATGTATATTTAATCAATTCTGACAACATGTCAAGGTCTTCTTTTCCATGTCTGGCCCACCGTCTGGTGTAATCTTCCACAAAATCCATAACACTATTTATGAAATTATGACGCAAGTTGAAAGATCGGGGTTCCCTAAATTTTGGCCCTTTTAAAATTAATGATTTAAGGTATTAAAAGTGGCTGTAGCTATTGGTCAATATATAAAGGTTGAATACCAGGAGGACAGATATTCAATTTAAGCACTCGAAGGCTTTTCTTTGCCACATTCACACCCACCCTTCAACCCGTACTTTGTTACATAAAATAGATAAGTTAAAATAATTTTTGTTCCAAGAATTGAACAACTTGGTTTCATTGAGCAATGACTGATTAAAACATTCTCGTATTACGAAGTTTGACAAGAAAACATTATCCTAACAAGTAAAAAGTAAAAACTTTGATACTTTGATTTATTGTAAAACTTTAGAGATTTTTTTTTTGAGATTTCAAAGCTTAAAACTTCTTAAATTCGATAACAGTGATGTAAAATTTGGAAATAACATGCGAATATAAGGTAATAGTTCAATTTAATGTAAAAATTGTGCTTGTATGAATTAGAGAACATAAAAAATAACAACCTGAAATCCATAGTAAAAATACTTTGATTTGTTATAGTAAAAACTTTGATTTTCTATAGTGAAAACTTTGATACTATAGTTTTTGTAAGGGGTAGTACCAGGGAATATGCTTTGACAATGATGTGTTCAAATGAGTTAACAGAGATTTCTAGCATTCATTTCTTTGTACAAAATTCACACAAATTTTTGTACATTATAATAAAGAACAGGTTACGTAAGGTTTTGAGAATGAGTCCGCCATTCATTTTGTTTACCTCGCAATTGCTGTGGACTAGGTCTCCATAGGTTTTTTAGCTCACCTGAGCCGAAGGCTCAATTGAGTTTTTCTGATCACATTTTGTCCGGCGTCCGTTCGTCTGTTCGTCTATCTGTTAACTTTTCACATTTTTGACTTCTTCTCAAGAACCAGTGGGCTAATTTCAACCAAACTTGCCACAAAGTATCCTTAGGTAAAAGGGATTCATATTTCTTCAAATGATGGGCCACACCTTATTCCAAGGGGAGATAATTAAGAATTTGTGAAAAATTAATGGTATCTTTTAAAAAATCTTCTTCACAAGAACAACTGTGCTAGAAAATATGAAACTTATATGGAATCATCCTCAAGTAGACTTAGGAGTGTAAATTCAAGTTTGTTCAAAATATCGACCCCAGGGGTAGGGTGGGGCCACAATGGGCAAGTTCTACAAAGGAATACGTAGGAAAAATCTTTAAAAATCTTCTTCTCAACTACAGGAAAGCCATGATTGGTCATATTTATATGCAAGCATCCTCATGTAGTGTAGAATCATATTTCTTAAAACCATGATCCCCGGGGGTTGGGTGGGGCCACAATGGGCGATCAAAGTTTTATTTTAGAATACATGGGAGAATCTTTAAAAAATTTCTTCTCAAGAACAGCAAAGCCATGATAAGTCATATTTATATGGAAACATCCTTAGTAGTGTAGAATCAAGTTTGTTCAAATCATGACCCCCAGGAGTTTGGATGGGGATGAAAGTTTTATATAAGAATACATAGGAAAAATCTTCTAAATTTCTTCTCAAGAAAAGCAAAGCCATCCATGATTAGTCATATTTATATGGAAGCATCCTCAGTAGCGTAAAATCAAGTTTGTTCAAATCATGACCCCCAGGAGCTGGGATGGGGCAACAAATGGTGATCAAAGTTTTACATAGAAATACATAGGGAAAAAAAATCTTTAAAAATCAACAGCAAAGCCATGATTGGTCATAATAATATAGAGGCATCCTCAGGTAATGTAGATTGAATTTTGTTCAAATCATGCCCCCCCCCCCCCTTTCCACCAGGAGTATAGAGGGGCCATGTGACGGTACATATTGTCGTTTTGTACATATTGTTGTCGGCGACAATATGTACATACCCTCACTGCACATATTGTCGTCCATCGATACATATTGTCGCCGGCGACAATTTGTGCCGAGACAAGCCTTATTTTTCCCCTGCATAATGGAGGAAAAATGTGCAGTCAAGCACTAACAGCACATATTGTCGTCGGCGACAATATGTACAGTCAAGGTGGGCACATATTGTCGTCGATCTATTGTTTTGACTAATATTTACTTGAGAAAGGAAAGAGAGATTGACAAACACACACACACACGGAGGGAGACAGACAGCATTACTCGCAATACTGTAGAGAGAAAACTTTTTGGTCAGAAAATTCTGTCCAGGATTGATGTACATCACTATGATATGTCAAGATACCGTAATTCTTGAGATATCTGATATTTTTCTTGTAATATATACTTGGAGATTGAATACATGTATTAGTTTTTTTGATGAGTAGTAATGATTATTTTGGAGATTATTTTTTGCGTTATTCTTAAATACAATCATGTGTCGATGTAATTGGTGTTGGGGTTGACATTTTTAGATCACCTGAACTGGAAGTTCAAATGATTTTTTCTGATCACATTTTGTCTAACCGTCCCTCTGTCTGTAAACTTTTCACAATTTCCGCTTTTTCTCAAGAACTACTGGATCAATTTCAACCAAACTTGCCACAAAGCATCCGTGGATAAAGGGGATTCAAGTTTGTTCAAATGAAGGGCAATGCGCTCTTTCAAGGGAAGTAGTTAAGAATTAGTGAAAATTCAGTGACATCTTTTAAAAATCTTCTCAAGAACCACTGTGTCAGAAAAGTTGAAAATTATCTGAAAGCTTCATTATGAAGTGTAGATTCAGTTTTATTCAAATCATGTCCCTCGGGGGAAGGGTATGGCTACAAAAGGTGATCAAAGTTTTTCATAGAATATTTAGAAAAAAAAATCATTCAAAATCTTTTTTTTTCAAGAACTACTGGGTCAAAAGAGATAATACTTATGAGAAAGCTTCATTACATAGCGTACGTTCAATTTTGAGGTGCTGGCACGAAAAAGATCCCTCACTGCTCAATGATCCCCGAGTGCGAAATATAGGTCAAAATTTGCAGCCCTCCACCGGTAGGTGATGTCTTCTACATACGAATGAAAAATTTTCGAGATGGACATAATAACAACAAAGAAACAGAAGCTTGATCAATTTTGTTCAAATCATGATCCCAGGGATAGGTGTGGGCCACAATGCGCGATTAAAGTTTTACATAGGAATATATACAGAAAATTTTATAAATTTTCTCAGAATCAAACCAGACATTTAGCAACGCCCCCCCCCCTCCCCCGCCCCACCGGTGGTTTGATATATATATATATATATATATATATATATATATATATATATATATATATATATATATATATATATATATATATATATATATATATATATTGCTTTCGTAAATTGTGTTTCTTTAACTATCAATTTAGTCCACAGGTAAAATTTCATAATTAAATGGTTTACTTAACATATACAGTAACACACGTTTACATACAAAATGACTTTTTTGTTTGATTGTCAAAAAAAATTCTGACCCCCCTCCCTTCCGATCTGAAATTTCTGGATCCACCACTGAGGAACAGCAGTAGGCCCGTGATTAGTGATGTTTATATGGAAGCATCCTCAGGTAGCGTAGATTCAAGCATCTTCAAAACAAACTGGGCCTAGGGTGTAGTTACAAAGGGCGATCAAAGTTTTACATAGTGTGACGATATGATTAAGCTTTCCAAGAAAACACTCGTCACTACATGTTAACTGTTCTTTATTCATGAATTCCAAAATGTTACATTTAACTCGCTAAAACTCTACTCTAAGACTTTAAACTTACAGACACAAATTTCATCTCTTTCCCCCAAACTCCTTCCTCATTTTTAAAGATAGCCAATGAAATGGAATAAAACTGAAATTGTAACATCAAAAGAAAGATGGTTGACATTTATTTAGGCCGACTTCTCAAGACAGGAAACGTTTAACCTTTTATCTCTACGCTGAATGTAAAACTTAAAATGCTGTCATTGATACCGTGGGACAGGAGGGGGAGAGATCTCAAATTGATAAATATAACACAGATGCTGAACCATCAGAGTAGAAGTAAAATACTTAAATTCACTCCTTGACAATAGAAATATATGGGGAAAATTCTTAAAACTCATCTTCTCAAAAACAACAAAACAATAATTAGTCATATTTATATGGGGCATTGCTGTGCATTGTCATGCGACAATGATGGACGACAATATGCGCACTGAGGGTAGGTACACATTGTTACTAGCGACAATATGAACAGAACGACAAAATGTACCGTCACAATCACGCTGCATGAAATAGCATACGTGACACGTCAGTGTGATTCTAACACCTATTGCATTCACAAACTACCAAAAAACAACAAAAGAAATCTTTCAGCAACAGTTTCCCTGGGGCGACAAAATGTGCAGTGAATGTGGGGCACATAATGTCGCCAGCGACAATATGTACATGTGTAACATTTCAGCCGGCGACAATATAAACCGATGGACGACAATATGTACAAAACGACAATATGTACCGTCACAGGCCATGGTAGGGAATCATAGTTATACAAAGGAATATAAAGGATATATCAATAAAAAATTTCTTCTCAAGAAAGCAAAGCATTTATTAGTCATATTAATTCAGAAGCATCCTCAGGACTGTACATTCAAGTTTGTTCAAATCCCCCCCCCCCCCCGACCACTTGCATATTTAAACTTTTAAATACTAAACTGATTTCTGCTTTTTTACTTGCTAAAGTATTCAGATGACCGATGTGGCCCATGGGCTTCTTCAATTCAATGTCGCCAGCGAGTGTGTTCACTATACATTATGATACATGTAGTATATTGCTTTGTTTATTGCTGTAAAAACAATAGGGCTTGGCATCCTCTCATAGTGCGCTGAATGTGTGAATTCAAAAATGACCGACAAATTTGAAATTTTTTTGAAAAATTTAACTTGCATTAACCTTTTTTCAATTATATTGTCATATTATATATACATTCAGGTTAAAATTTCCGAAGTGACAATAAGTTGACAAACGCATAAAAAAGTTTCAGAATTTTTATTAGAACTTCATTTGGGAAAAAAAGAAAATATTACTACATTCTGAAAGACTTTCTGATATATATATTTAAAAGAAATTGTAGTTTTTAGCTTAGGTGTCCGTCGTCTATCCGTCTGTCTAGCTGTCTGTCTGTCTGTCATGCTACGCTATAAAAATTTATTTGCATAGCCTGATGTTTTAGTGCAGGATGACAATTATGTGTCCTGCCATTTTTTTAATTTCATCCATGCATGTTTGTTATGTTATTATAGGACGTGTGGACAAAGTGTTCAAAATTCTTTCCTGCACTGAGATATTTGATTAATTGATTAATTAAATTTTTTGATACTTTGTAGCAGGACGTTTAAGAATCGGTGCCATTGTAGATATGTTTTATGTACTTGTATACATCTATTGTTTATTATTACATATAATAGATACGTATATTAGATTATTATTTATGTTGTTCTTTGAATTCTTATTGTATAGATTGTGTTAATGGACGTTATGGGGAAAACTGCACACTCATCTGCGGACATTGCAAGTGTGATCGTCAAGAAGGAAATTGTACTGGCAGTTGTGATGCGGGTTGGAAAGGTTCACAGTGCAACACATGTATGTAATTTACATAGCTGAATAATATATGTTTTTAGTTTTAAATGAATGTAACATGCTCTGTGTTGTACATGTAGGAAGGTACTTAAAATTCAGTCTTAAATTTCCTGTTGCCTTGTGCCAGGAAAATGTACTAGGTGAGTTTAAGAAAAAGTTCATCTTGATTTAAATAAAATTTTGAATTAATTTCTTCAAGTTAAATAGTATAAAAATCCTAAAGAGAGGATTAAAATTTTAAATAATATTTCTTGTATTGCCTATTGTTTAATACTAGTACATGTACTTGTATATTTGCCCTTAATATTCAGGGCATGAAACAACGCGAGTAGATATCAGTTGAAAAAGTAATGTTTAGCAAACAGAATTGATCTGAATATTGAAACAGTAAGTATCGTTCTTGATCGTCTATTAAATCAAAATGATTTTTTTAAATGTATATGTTATATATGTATATGTATACGATCGAAAAATCATGTTTTTTTTTTCAAATGTAAATTTTGAAATAGATATCTCTACGGTTTATGATCACTATGTATTTTATATTAAGGAGGAGAAGGACCTTGAGCTGAAAAAATACTTGTCATTCAATTTTTTTAATATTTTGTATATTTCTAATTAAGTATGTCCCATATATTTTAAAGCAGTTATATCATTAGGTTTCTTACCTTATTATGGAGATATTGATTGACAAATACTGTGCCCTACAGTATCTAAGTGGAGTTTTAATTCTCCATGTTTCCGGACTCATCACTCTGTCCATAATGGGATTTTTTAAGCATAAAAAAATATATTACAGTGGACATGTATCTTTTAAAATAATACAGAGTATAAATAGATTGAAAATTCGAAAAAGCAAGTTTTGTCTATCACACTGCATCTGGATATGTAAAATTACGCACTTTTTAAGACAACTTAAACAACAAAAACGTAATTTACAAAAATTCTATCATTCAATATTTTTTTATTTACGCTGAAATGCAAATCCTTCAAATTATTGATTAACTGTAAAAATTTCGAATGATGAAGCTGACCTCAATATTTCACAGGACATCGTTAAAGAGGACATAAGCATGACAAAAAACGTGTCAAGTTACATTTCTCGAGTACGGGAAAAACCAACTGTGACGTCACACGTAAGTTAAATAAGCGAAATAAGATATACCTACATAAGATTTCCGTCATCAGCCATGCAAAAATAATTTTTGTGTTCCCCGTTTCTCAAAATATTTCATCATATACTGATTATGACCTGTTTTTACATAATAATACCGCCCCTGTGTTCACCGAGTATGATCTTGCCGTACTAACAGATCGTGTATGACGTCACCGACTTGTTGGACGCGCAGTTTAGGAAAAAGAGGAGTGGATCAATCTTTTTCATAATTTGGTAATGTTTGCCAGAATGTTGAAATTTTTTACTTTTTTTAAATAAGATGGTAATTAAAGTTAAAACATTGTCAAAAATTTATACAAGAACTGATGCTTTACACGTTTTGCACTTATATAAACGGAGACTATGACGTAGTTAAACAGAATCATGTGACCATGTGTCCTTCTCCTCCTTAAGTCTGTTTGTCTGTTTTCTGTTTGCAAAACTCTCTCTCTTTATATATATATATATATATATATATATATATATATATATATATATATATATATATATATATATATATATATATATATATATATATATATATATAAAGATAGATAGATAGATAGAATCTCCCATATTTGGTCCTTGTATATGATTTTGTTTTTGTTTTTTTTTTCCTTTGGGGTAAAAACACAAAACGAGTGGCACAAAAATCATATCCAACTTTAAATCATTGGAGATTTTTTTGTCACTTGTTTTACACATAGTTATAAATTTTTATAATTTTTATTTTTTTATAAATGAATCTATATTATTTTACTTCATTACGCAAAACCCATTTGACGTCACAAGTGTGGTATATGAAAAAATCAGTGTTTCCATAGCTACTTAAAAGAGTATTGTAAATCTTTCAAATGTTTTTTCAATTGTTTTTTTTTTTATTTCAACAGAACTTGGTACGATTTAGAAAAAGGAAAATACATAAAACAATAAATATAAATCTAAAAAGTAAGTGTTTCAAGTCTAGGTAAAACATTTTCTTCCTTTAATATGAAAATACAAACCAGTAGAGCTACAATCTCATTAGAAACTTCTGGTTAGTATGTCTATCACATTTATGAACACGTGTAGCATAGCAAGGTAGCAATGTATTTCGAATTTGGACTGCTAAGGCAGATCTTTATTGATTCTGATTGGAGTAGATGGAAAATCATTTCGCTATAAGGAAAACATTTGAGCTCAGGGTTAAGAAATGGGTTAGACAGAGAACAGGACTATCCGTCCCAATTTTTGTCTTCCTTAAGTATAGATTTATCAATGTCTTCTTTTCAGCCTGTGACATAGGAGAGTATGGAAAAGAATGCACACAATTGTGTAGTGGAAATTGTTGGAATAATGAAACTTGTGATCGTTTCTTTGGAAGCTGTAGCAGTTGTACTACTGGGTGGAAAGGCTCCTTTTGTAATATTTGTAAGTATTAGTAATTCAAATCCTCTAAATTACATTTTAGAGAAAAGTGAAGAAGTTTTATGTCATACATATTTTTTTTGTTTCTTAAAAGTAGGAACGTTTTAATAAGTTTATTTGATATTAGATTTTGTCAGTTCTTGATTTTGATCGTTAATAAATATTTCTTTCTAATGAGGTATATATTTATTATTATTATTATTAAGGTCTTCCGTCTCCACGGAAGACCTTATAGTGATTCTATTGTTTCTTATTAGGTCTTCCGTTTTCAACGGAAGACCTATTGTGATTCTACTGTTTCTTATTAAGGTCTTCCGTCTCCACGGAAGACCTTATAGTGATTCTATTGTTTCTTTTTATTATTATTATTATTATTCTTTTTTTTTTAGACAAAATTTTGTGCACGCGATTTCTCGAAAACTATTCAATGAATTTCCTTGAAATTTTCAGGGATAAAAGGTCTTTATATGAATTTTATATAAAATTCCGTTTTTTGGTAAATTCGGTTCCAGTGCCAAGTTATGGACAATTTTCTGATTTTAAAATGAAATTTTGTCCGCGAGTGTTCTCAAGAATGGTTTAAGATATTAACTGGAGACTTGTAAGAGATGATAGAACATGATTTCTGTATTGGAGAGGGCACCTTTTCGTTCGTCGTCGGCACTTCCGGTCGCTTACGGAAGTGATCAAAGAAATCGTTGAATTTCAACTTTCCTTTTTTAAATCAATTCTTACATCACATTATTGCATCTCTTTTGTAGTTTTGAAATATGTTGGTCCCACCGGAAACAGAAACGTCAACTTCCGGTTATAAGAGAAAAACTACATAATTTGAGTATTTTTCTTTCCAATTAATATCTTTTGTAGATAAAGTATTTGGAATGATTTTAAAATATGTTATTCAGACAGCAAATGTCTAGAGTAACCCCAGATATCTTTCAAAAACCCACTTCCGGTCGCGTGTTTTTTTGTCCTCAAAATGAGAAGTTGTCTGAGCAAGATCTCGGAAACGGTAAGAGATTAAGACACCAGACTTATATGAGCAACAGACCTTAAGATGTAGCAAAAACCACTTGGGTTCAGAGCGTCAGCCGTCACTTCCGGTCGTCATAGGAAGTGATCAAAGAAATCGAAAATTTCAACTTTTCTTTTTTTATTTAAAAATTGCATCACTTTATTGCATCCTTTTCACAGATTCGAAAGATGTTGGTCCCACGGGAAAGAAAAACGACAACTTCCGGTTATAAGAGAAAAACTACAAAATTTTAGTATTTTACTTTCCTATAAATTTTCCTTATAGATAATGTATTTGAAATGAATTCTAAATATGTTATTCAGACTGCAAAGGTCTAAAGTACAATGTAACCTCAAATATCTTTCAAAAATTCACTTCCGGCCGCGTGTTTTTCTGTCCTCAAAATGAAAAATTGTCTAAGCGAGATCTCACAAACAGGTAAAAGATTAAAACACCAAATTTTTATCAGTAGCAGACCTTGAGGAGTAAGCAAAACCATTTTGGTTAAACGCGTCCGTCGTAACTTCCGGTCGTCACAGGAAGTGATCAAAGAAATAAAAAAAATTAACTTTTCTTTTTTAAATTAAAGTTTGCATCACTTAATTGCATCTCTTTCGCTGTTTTGAAATAGGTTAGATTCCACCGGAAACGGAAACGTCAACTTCCGGTTTTAGGTGATAAACTACGTTATTTCGATATTTAACTTTCCCATAAATAGTGCTTATCGATAAAGTACTTGAAATGTTTTTATGCATTTTGTAGATACTGCAAATGTGTAGAGAAACGTCAGAGATTTTTTTTTTTTTTATAAAATTCACTTCCGGTCGCGTGTTTACCTGTCCTCAGAATTATAATTTGTTCTCACAATATTGCTCGGCAACAGTAAACGACTGAAGTCTAAAACTTTCAGAACTGATAGTCAGTCATCGGTTTATTTGAATCGCGAGGAAATCTTATATCGCCGTTACTTCCGGTCGTGACAGGAAGTGATGCAAAAAAGTGAATGGTTAATGGTTAGCACGTTGAATTTTCACGCTGACAACCAGGGTTAAATCTCCAGAGTGTCTGAATTTCTTTTATCACCTTTTCAGCTTGAATTTACGTTTTTATTTTCAAAATCGGACGGAAGACCTCTCATTGCTCGCAATGAGTTTCTAGTTATTATTATTTTTTTGACTTTCTAATTTTTGGCACGCGATTTCTCGAAGACTATTGGATGGATTTACATGAAATTTACAGTAATAGTGTGTTGTAACATGAACTTCATCTATCTGAGAGATTTTTTGGAAATTCACTTCTGGTGCCAAGTTAAAGACCATTTTCTGATTTCAAAATGACATTTTGTCCGCGGATAATCTCAAGAACTACAAGAGATATCAATGTGAAACTTTCAGGGATTATAGTTCGTGATAGGTACTAGCCGGGTCGCTACTTTTCGTTCGTCGTCGGCACTTCCGGTCGCTTACGGAAGTGATCAAAGAAATCGTTGAATTTCAACTTTCCTTTTTTAAATAAATACTTACATCACATTATTGGATCTCTTTTGTAGTTTCGAAATATGTTAGTCCTACCGGAAACAAAAACGTCAACTTCCGGTTATAAGAGAAAAACTGCATAATTTGAGTATTTTTCTTTCCCATTAATATCTTTTGAAGATAAAGTATTTGAAATGAATTTTTAATATGTTATTCAGACTAAAAATGTCTAGGATAACTTCAAATATCTTTGTAAAATTCACTTCCGGTCGCGTGTTTTTCTGTCCTCAAAATGAGAAGTTGTATGAGCAAGATCTCGGAAACGGTAAGAGATTATGACACCAAACTGTTATGAGCAACAGATCTTAAAATGTAGGCATAACCATTTGGGTTAAGAGCGTCAGTCGTCACTTCCGGTCGTCACAGGAAGTGATCAAAGAAAACGAAAATTTCAACTTTTCTTTTTTAATTAAAAATTGCATCACTTTATTGCATCTTTTTCGCAGATTCGAAAGATGTTCGTCCCACCGGAAACAAATACGACAACTTCCGGTTATAAGAGAAAAACTACATAATTTGAGTATTTTACTTTCCTATAAATATTCTTTATAGATAACGTATTTGAAATGAATTTTAAATATGTTATCCAGACTGCAATGGTCTAGAGTAACCTTAAATATCTTTCACAAATTCACTTCCGGTCGCGTGTTTTTCTGTCCTCAAAATGAAAAATTGTCTGAGCGAGATCTCAAAAACAGGTAAAAGATTAAAGCACCAAATTTTTATGAGTAGCAGACCTTGAGGAGTAGGCAAAACCATTTTGGTTAAACGCGTCCGTCGTAACTTCTGGTCGTCACAGGAAGTGATCAAAGAAATCAAAAATTTTAATTTTTCTTTTTTGAATTAAAGTTTGCATCACTTTATTGCATCTCTTTCGCTGTTTTGAAACATGTTAGATTGCACCGGAAACAAAAACGTCAACTTCCGGTTTTAGGTGATAAACTACGTTACTTCGATATTTAACCTTCTCATAAATATTGCTCATCGATAAAGTACTTGAAATGTTTTTATGCATTTTGTAGATACTGCAAATGTACAGAGAAACGTCAGAGATTTTTTATAAAATTCACTTCCGGTCGCGTGTTTACCTCTCCTCAGAATTATAATTTGTTCTCACAATATTGCTCGGCAAGAGTAAACGACTGAAGTCTAAAACTTTCAGAACTGATAGTCAGTCATCAGTTTATTTGAATCGCGAGGAAATCTTGTATCGCCGTTACTTCCGGTCGTGACAGGAAGTGATGCAAAAAAGTGAATGGTTAATGATTAGCATGTTGGATTTTCACCCTGACAACCAGGGTTAAATTTCCAGAGTGTCTGAATTTCTTTTATCACCTTTTCAGCTTGAATTTACGTTTTCACTTTCAAAATCGGACGGAAGACCTCTCATTGCTCGCAATGAGTTTCTAGTTAAGGTCTTCCGTCTCCACGGAAGACCTTATAGTGATTCTATTGTTTCTTATTATTATTATTATTATTATTATTATTCTTTTTTTTTAGACAAAATTTTGTGCACGCGATTTCTCGAAAACTATTCAATGAATTTCCTTGAAATTTTCAGGGATAAAAGGTCCTTATATGAATTTTATATAAAATTCCGTTTTTTGGTAAACTCGGTTCCAGTGCCAAGTTATGGACAATTTTCTGATTTTAAAATGCAATTTTGTCCGCGAGTGTTCTCAAGAATGGCTTAAGATATTAACTGGAGACTTGTTAGAGATGATAGAACATGATTTTTAGATTGGAGAGGGCACCTTTTCGTCTGTCGTCGGCACTTCCGGTCGCTTACGGAAGTGATCAAAGAAATCGTTAAATTTCAACTTTCCTTTTTTAAATCAATTCTTACATCACTTTATTGCATCTCTTTTGTAGTTTCGAAATATGTTGGTCCCACCGGAAACAGAAACGTCAACTTCCGGTTATAAGAGAAAAACTACATAATATGAGTATTTTTCTTTCCCATTAATATCTTTTGTAGATAAAGTGTTTGGAATGAATTCTAAATATGTTATTCAGACAGCAAATGTCTAGTGTAACCTCAAATATCTTTCAAAAATTCACTTCCGGTCGCGTGTTTTTCTGTCCTCAAAATGAGAAGTTGTCTGAGCAAGATCTCGGAAACGGTGAGAGATCAGGACATCAGACTTATAAGAGCAACAGACCTGAAGAAGTAGCCAAAACCACTTGGGTTCAGAGCGTCAGCCGTCACTTCCGATCGTCACAGGAAGTGATCAAAGAAATTGAAAATTTCAACTTTTCTTTTTTTAATTAAAAAATGCATCACTTTATTGTATCTTTTTCTCAGATTCGAATGATGCTGGTCCCACCGGAAACGAAAAGGACAACTTCCGGTTATAAGAGAAAAACTACAAAATTTGAGTATTTTACTTTGCTATAAATATTCTTCATAGATAATGTATTTGAAATGAATTTTAAATATGTTATTCAGACTGCAAAGGTCAAGAGAAATCTCAAATATCTTTCAAAAATTCACTTCCGGTCACGCGTTTTTCTGTCCTCAAATGAAAAATTGTCTGAGCGAGATCTCCAAAACAGGTAAAAGATTAAAACACCAAATTTTTATGAGTAGCAGACCTTGAGGAGTATGCGAAACCATTTTGGTTAAACGCGTCCGTCGTAACTTCCGGTCGTCATAGGAAGTGATCAAGAAACCAAAAAAATTAACTTTTCTTTTTGAAATTAAAGTTTGCATCACTTTATTGCATCTCTTTCGCTGTTTTGAAATATATTAGATTCCACCGGAAACAAAAACGGCAACTTCCGGTTTTCGGTGATAAACTACGTTTTTTCGATATTTAACTTTCTCATAAATATTGCTTATCGATTAAGTACTTGAAATGTTTTTATGCATTTTGTAGATACTGCAAATGTATAGAGAAACGTCAGAGTTTTTTTTTTTTTTTTTATAAAATTCACTTCCGGTCGCGTGTTTACCTGTCCTCAGAATTAGAATTTGTTCTCACAATTTTGCTCGGCAACAGTAAATGACTAAAGTCTAAAACTTTCAGAACTGATAGTCAGACATCAGTTTATTTGAATCGCGAGGAAATCTTGTATCGCCGTTACTTCCGGTCGTGACAGGAAGTGATGCAAAAAAGTGAATGGTTAATGGTTAGCATATTGGATTTTCACGCTGACAACCAGGGTTAAATTTCCAGAGTGTCTGAATTTCTTTTATCACCTTTTCAGCTTGAATTTACGTTTTTATTTTCAAAATTGGACGGAAGACCTCTCATTGCTCGCAATGAGTTTCTAGTTATTATTATTATTATTACATGTATATATAATTCTAGTAGTTTGATAAACACCAAACGACCGTGCGTTTTATATCATTTCAATTCTTGCAAAAAAGTAATACACACTTAACCTACCCCTAATCTCCGTATCAAGTTATAGTTTTCATGGGAAAGGGAAAAAAATATGGGATATTTAAAATATTATTTCGATGTTTGATGTTGATCATGTAGGTTAGAGTCATAAAATAATAGTAATGTTTGTGTACCATGAATATCATGCAACACTATGGTATGACAGAGTTCTTGATATTGATATAAGAAATTGGTCTTTTTACTCTAAGAATGACATAAATTATTTTTTCGTAAGCGTCACTTCCGAGATAATGTGAAAAGAACTGCGCAGGTGCAAAATCATTGAAGTGCGAAAAGACGAAACGGGACGACCCAGATCTTTTTCGCTCGCAACGATATATAATTGCTGCATGTGTAATTTTTTTGTCTTTAATTCCTGACGTGGTCAGATATATTTTGTGTCCTTGACGAGGTCAAAGAAAATTCCTACGGAGCACGTCTAAAGTTAGACTTAGAGACTTGTAAACTATTGTCATCACGTGCGTCTTGGTGGACAGCAATGTGGATAAGATACATGGCAATGATGTCTCAAAAACAACAGCAAAGGGAAGAAGAAAGTAGTGACGGCCAATTCACGAACTTTTGCAACTTCTGCATCCACAAGTTCTCGGGGTTTAGGAATGGCGGCACACTAACTGGAGAACTGTAGCTCTCTGCTTGAGTAAATTCGGACAGACAAAGCAGAGAGCCACAGATCCAAGCGTTGTAAAAACCTTCGATTTACGCCGCTGCTTTTTTTTTTTTTTTTTTTTTTTTTTTTTTTTTTTTTTTTTTTTTTTTGGTTGTTGTTGTTGTTGCTCGCTTCGGGTATTATTTTTTGTATTTCATGCTATTTTTTATGCTATTTTATCCGATAATTAACCACATATTTACTCCTATTCTTGATACCCTATGTACTTTCTTCCTCTTGATATTTGAATTATTTATTATCAGAATTGTCAATATTTACGCTCATATCAAAAATAAATGAGAGGATAGTGGATAACCTTGGTGACACCCACAGTATAAACAGATAGTCCAAAAATATTTACACTTTGTTGTCCGCTGTTGTAATATTTGTGTAAAACAGTTTAACCGACTTCTGTATATAATTACCAGATTTGAAATTTGGAGTGATTTTAGAATGAAAGACCAGGATATTACATCGAAATCCTTCTCTAAGTCAAATAAAAGAAGTTCCGGAATATTTCCCTTTTCTGAATATTGCATAATGTCATAAATGGTTAAGATGTTCTCTGATTTATTTCTGCTTTTTATAAAACTTGTACTTTTATTTGCAATTATGCCAGTTGATATTAAGTACACTGTATTGGATCAAGAAATTTGTTTCCAATGTATCAGAAACTGATTTGGTTTGTCACCCTTTGGTTGACATGTAATAATACCATGTTTTGTATTATACTTAAATTGTTAACTGAGTAACAATAATTAATTGACCTAACAACAAAAAATCAAGAAGTTTCGAAAACATTTTTACAAATTCTGAAGTAAAAGCTAAACATAGTGATTTATTATATTTCATTTTACGAGGGCTGTTAGAAAAGTTCGAGGACACATAGATATACGGAAAATATATTCTGTACTTTGAAGAATGACGTATGTCTTATTAAACTTTGATCTTTTGTTTATTAGTATGTAAAGAATCAGGTCCATTTACTAAAATTTAAAAAAAATACAATGAGTTTTACTGTGCGGTGATAGGATTCACGGAGCAATCACTTGACGATTTATGACGTTAGGTGACATGTCCAACTGATTCCAGACCAGTTAAGCTTTTTCACAGTTCTAAATATCTTTGATTTCTATAGACTTTTCTTACTTAAAAATTGAATAACCATATCAAGACACGTTACTGTAGATTCCTAAATATACGCGAGGAATTATTTATCGCGTAATTACAGTTCAGCGATCAGTAATCAGAAACAATGCAAAAGCCATGGGCGCAACGTCCATGCGATAAGCAGGATACTGGGGCATCGCAAGAGTTGATATCAAAAATGTCAGTCCTTCCATTCTTATAAAGTTGCTCCCACTTGAACACTTTGGTTTTACACGTAGATACGTATGTGTAGGCAATCCCCAGCAGCATCTAAAAACATTTTATTCTCTTTCGGCCATTTTCCTGTCTGCACACATAATTTTTTAATAACTCGGTGCTCCAAGACGTTCAATGACGTTATTATGTCACCCCGGACGAAGTCGGGGAGATATATTGCTATTATTCGACCAATAAATATTGCGGTCCGCGCAGTTTCTAAAAGACGACTTTGCCAATCTTGATGAAACTCTACTGTCATAATGATGTGCAATCTTTCTTTAATTTTTTTTCAAAATGGCCACTGTTGCCATGGAAACTGATAAGAAGTGGTATTTTCCTTAATTCATCTTTCTCGGTTGCTTTTAATCAAATCTTTTTGAAACTTTAAAGAGGTGTTCCTTGCCTCCTGTCAAAAACATTTTGGCAAAAAAAAATGGAAAAGGATGGACGGAAAATTCGATAAATTTTAAAAAAGTTGATGTCAAGTGACCAATTTTGTGATATTTCCACACATGGGTTTGTCCTTGAATGTTCTCCTTGAAGGGTTTGACAATATTATTGAAACCTTCCACAGAAATAATAATCACTATTCGTAGTTTTGCAAATCTTAATTCAAATTTTCATTTACGTTGCCATTAGAAAAGAAAAAAATAATTTAATTTCTTTTTCCATAATAATCCTAGGGTACATAAAGGTTTTTCTACGAAGCTTTTATATATTACCAGTTTCTTGATATGATTAAGAAAAAAATAAATATCTTAGCTTTCCAAAAATACGTAGGACCAACGTTTCTTAAACACTACAAAGTATTCATTTTATTTTCATTTATTGTAATTTTGCTAGTAGAGTAATACACATAAGTACGTTATGTAGAGGTAAACTTTCTTTTGTGTTGGAGAAGAGACGGAAAACCTTTCTAATTCCATAACAAAGAGTTTATTGTAAAATAGAAGGATTGTTTATATTTTATTTCCTTTTTTGAAATAAAGAAGACAACGTAATAATTTAACATCCCCCCATTTCTTCTCGCTCTATGTTTTGTTTTATGTCTTAGATCAAATAAAATGACCTTGACCTTCATATCACAAAAAATCTTCATATAGTTTTCAAAATGCTATGACTTTATACTTACTACCAAATAATGGTTAATTTACATGTCTCTTTTCAAGTTCACTCCCTAACCCCCCCCCCCCCCCCCCCCCCCGAAACAGCGAAGTAAATATGCAAGATATAAAATTTACAACAACTGAAAAGGAGATCTTGTGAGTTTCATTAATAAAATTGAGTTCCGCTTATGTGATTTGATATTTTGCCAGCATCCATTCTTTATCTATTTTGTCTACAGAAATTATATTTATATTTAAAATAATTTTTTTCTTTAAAAAATAGCGATTTTTAGCTGTATTCAGTAGCATTTCGCGTTTTCTAGTGAATGTATTACTTGCATATGAACAATTTTTTAAATGATATTGAGAATTATTTAATTTTAAGGAGATGGGTGAATATGACGAGCGATAAGCCTATAGTGTGACAAACATGGTGATGAAAAATGAAATTTCAATTATATCAACATTTTCCTTGATATTTCGTCTAACATTAAAATATACTTTATGTAAAATCTCTACAATTTGCAAAAATCCCTCAAAGATTGAAATTATTTGCCTGTGAAATATTAGACACACACTAAAGCGGGCTAAAAGAGTCATTTTCTCATACTATAACACTATTTTTCAATATGAGTGGGTCTTCGCTCCACCTTTTTGAAAGTTAATCCTCAAAGTTTGCATAAAAATACACATTTTTTGGTTACCAAAAATATAGAGCAATGACCCACTATACCTTAAAAATATACTTTTATGACATAAAATTCGCATCTTTTCGAGAAATAGTTGAAGTCCATTAAGTCAAGGGTCATATCACAAACATGATTTAAATGCCACTGTTCGTCAGGACTTGTGTAGTCTAGTGGTTAGAGTGCTAGTCTCGAAAGAAAATGATACTCAGGATTTTTATTGCTAGGGTTCGAACCCCACGAATACCACATTAATTTTTTTAATAAAAGAATAAATTTTGCCTAGAAAATTTTCCTCAGAAAAGTTTTCTTTATCACAATCTCATAAATTTCAATAATGAGAACTTCACTCTAAATATCAAATTCACGAACTGAACATGATTTTTATATTTCTGAAGCTATAGGCTTTCTGCACGCTATGTTCGCCCATCTCCTTTGCATCGTTTTTAATCATTGAAAATCCTTGGATCCGCTCCCGCAGTTCCGTAAAAATCTATTCACCATTGTACCCGAAAGATTTAGCAGGCCCGAAGTGTTCATTATTCTGCTAAACTAAGAAAGTTTACACATACTTTATTATCTCATAAAATACATAAGCCCCGTCCAATGCAGAAATGCCCGATTTGAAGAGGAAAATTAAGGAATTATTATTTCAGCCATGTTTTGATTTGAAGAGGAAAATTAAGGAATTATTTTGTTTCAGCCATATTTTGACGTGAACCTTGCTCTACTTTCACTTCTCGTAACTTTTGTTCCTTGCTCTACTTTCACTTCCCGTAACTTTTGTTCGACCAAAGGTAACAAGCGTAATATTTTTCGTTTGTTTTTAAAAGGAGGTTGGGGGGGGGGGGCGTTTTCTACGAATACTCTTCTTTAAGTATTGAAACTAGCTTATGGTTCATTTCGGGGTGACATACGCTATTGCTTGCAATAGCAGATTTCTAGCTATTCTTGCTTTGTTTCTACGCATTAATAATCTATAATTAGCGATAAAACAGCCATATAACTCCTCTAATTTAATTCAAAATTTCCCCAAATGACGTTTTATGAATATTTTAGCGATACGTGAAATATAAGATTTATGCGCTACAACAGTGCAATTTTTAATTAAAAAAATGTCTCTGTAATGTAAAGGTGCGAATAAGTAACATGCTCCGTGAAGCATGTTTTATCTACATAATTTAGCTGTATATTTTTTAAAGATAATCGGAAAACACCAAATCTTTGCATTTTAATTGAAAAATACGTATAGTATTTTGTCTGCAGAGTTTTAATGGTTTCATGTATATGGCGCGCTCACAATAGAACTTTTCCGCGAACTTTTCTAACAACCCTAGTATACAAAGATTCCCCTGCTTTTTCATATGTTATATGACCCTCTAAAAACCCTGATTCTTCCTATGAGAGTTTAACAATATTTGAATATATAATTTCCTCCTTCAATATTTTACTTTGTATAGAGTCATCAATGTTTCGATATAGATTTTCATAAAAATGTTTTGTTTCTTTCAGAATATCAAACAGATTAAAAATGATGCCAAGTTATCTAATTCTACATTTTGGGTTATTTTATATAGGAATTTTTTGGATCTAAGCTACAAAAAATAATGTGTTGGTGCTTCACATTCTTCATCTAATCTTGTTATAGATCGAACACAAACACCAGCCATTTTTATGTTTTGTTATATTTTCTTCTTTTTTTTTTTTTTTTTTTTTTTTTTTTTTTTTTTTTTTTTTTTTTTTATATTCCCTTCAAGTGCTTCTGCATCTATTGCATTTCTTCACACCTCTCAACATTTTCAATTTCTTCTTTTTTCGATCTAGATTTCTTTTTAAGGAGGAGTATGAAATACAGTCACCTCTAATTTTCATGAGAAGAGTCTCCAGAACTAATTGATCATTTATCGTAAATGTGATTCTTTATCATTAATTAAACTAAAATTTTTAAATTTGTAAACTGGTACTATATTTGTTTTAAACATTTTCTATTACCTTTCTTTGGTTATTTTCTGTAACTTTGAGAGACCTCATATTATAACATTCTCATTTTGAAAACCATCTATATATTCTCGCAATTTCGTGTACATGTAGCAGGCTGGGTTATCATTATTTGGTCCCTAAACGCAACAGAATAGTAACTTTTTTATCAGTGGTAAATTCTAATAAAATACAAATACACGCTCTATCACCTTTTTGCTTTTAGACGGAAACTCCAGTTAAAAATTGTTTTAAATGAAAACTGCTACATCTCTGGAGTTGTAAGAGCATGACCAAAAAAAAAAAAAAAAAAAAAAAAAAATCAGCACCACAGGTTTCTAGATATCACCTTCTGCCTCTAATGTATTATTGATATCTTAAAGACAATACATTAATTTACATTTTCAAATGTCTTTACCCGAGATAAAGTACAAATAAGGTAATACCTTTATATCCTCATAAAGCGATTTCTCGTGCCAGAACACCATGGTTTCTCGCTGTGTGTTACTTAGCCCCCTGCAGAGATTTTGTATTATTGAAAAAAAGTTGAATCAAGAATCAGGTGAAAATGTAAACGTAAGTAAATAATATCTGGTTTTTGTCTCTGTGATGATGATCATCAGTTTGCTTGCGTGATAATTTTATGCATAAATGCTCTCGTTTATGCAAATTAAGAAATAATGTAAAATTGAAAAAAACAAACAAACAAACAAAACAAACAACAAATTACATACTCATAGCAGAAATATTAATTCAAAGTCACTTGAAATAATAATAATAATAATAATAATAATAATTTAAAAAAAAAAAAAAAAAAAAAAAAAAAAAAAAAAGCAGTGATTTTACAATTGCCTTTAAATGTCTTTTTAAAAAAAATTCTTTCAAGAATCCATGATGCTGACTTTGATATTTTATGCCGATCATTTCTTTAAAAGAAATACTTGTTTTCCTGCGGAGGTGGTTTGATTTTTCTTTTATTCATTGGAAGAGGACTAGCTAGTCGAATATATCAAATGAATATCCTCTATAAACTAAATGATGGAAGGTACATGTACATGTATGTCAATATGAATGAATACACGTATAAATAATTTCAATGTCTTCTTTCAGCCTGTGAATACAATGAATATGGTAAAGACTGCTTAGAGAGATGTAGTGGTAACTGTTTGAATGGTGAAACCTGTGATCGTTTCTATGGAAACTGTAGTAAATGTTCAGCCGGATGGAAAGGTCCTATGTGTAATGTCAGTAAGTAAAAACAAAGCGTTTCTTCTGACAATAAACTTCAACACGGAAATATAGAAAGGGGTCTATATGGACCACATCTATTTTTTTTTCTACAGAAAGTTGGCCAACATAATGTTTGTGATAAAACCTCTCTAAATGTACCAATCTTTTTCTAGTTCTGGCGTTAATAAATAATATTTGTAAGCCTTCAACCCCTTAGGAAATTAACAAACTTTGATTATTTTTAAAGTGAAATATAAAATTAATCTGAAACTTTAAGTAACCTCTGATTTAGTATTTAAGGTGGAATTTTAATATTCACATGTCATCGTGTGTAGTGCATTTTCTGTTGCGCTTTACCTGGCTATTCTTGGATGGCACAGAAAAGCACAATCTGAAGGCAGCATGTTTCCTTTCTTTATGGCTTTTTTGTGCACCACCTTTTTGCTTCTTAAGTGTTTTTACCATTGATACATGTACTATTGGCTGGGCTATTTTTGTCGTGTGATTAGTAAGAATTATGTCGTGTGACTAGTCAGCATGTTTAACTAGTCAATTTGTATTTACTAAATATTTTGTTTTAAGCCCAACCAATTAATTGTTATATAAGTCTATGTAATATGTAAATGTAGTTTTAGTCATTTGTTAGTTTCAATATATGACATTTTCACTCAATAGTTCTTTCTTAATACTATATACAAGAGGTTAGGCAAAAACAAGCTGCGAATAGCCAGAATTGTCTCCTCTCACTACAGGGAAAATTTGTGGATAAAAATAATATCGGCGACAACAATAGTCACGTTAATATTGAGTGAAACAATTGTTGCCATTTAATAAAAAGGTATATAAAATATTAGTATGTTAAAAGTATTATTGAGGTTGGAATAAAATAGTTTTCAGACTCGTGTAAATAACAATAAGTGAGCTACAAATTAAAAGTTCATATTGATATTGACATTTTTTATCTTGTTTTAATCAAACAGGAAATCAACGAAACAATGGAAGAAATATCTGTTTAAGTGAATATAAAAGATATCTATTTCATCATACAGCTTGTGACAGCGGGGAGTATGGAAAAGACTGTCTGGAAATATGTAGTGGAAACTGTTTTAATGGTGAAACCTGTGACCGATTTTATGGAAACTGTAGCTACTGTTCTGTCGGTTGGAAGGGTCTTATGTGTAATATCTGTAAGTCGTTTTATTAACGAAGTATTTTTCTTTTAGATTAACAGGTCGGTTACACTATCTTTTCTGGAATGCACTTTTCAACACGTGACGATGTTTTCGTCAAACCCATTCTCCAATCAATTGAATGAGTCGCAAAGCATGACGGTCCACTACGTGTTTACGATTCAATAGCGACATGTGGTTTTCGTCGGTTTACTGCAAAATATTTACTTGGTCACCGGAAAAACCATCAAGCTTCTTTTTTACTTATTAAGGCTGAAAATGAAAGATTATATTCCGAAGACACTGTTCCATGCTCACATTTAATATTTAAGTTGTTTTAGAGGATTAATAGTTGCTTCAAATACCGTACACTTAGGGTCATTGAGCACTTTTATCGTGCAAAAACCTGCGGCGATAGGGGCCTTGGTTTTTAAGGTCTCATCCGGAAGACCCGTACCTTTCACTTCAAAGTGCCTAGCGCTTAGCAAAGGAACAGTTGCTACCATTTTGGACGAGTGAATAAATCAATGCACGTAGCAATAAACGAATGAAATAGAACCTTCTCGAGACTGAGACGGAGACATATCTACCATCTAATATCAAAACGTGAGCTTGCAAGAACCATGGAGAAAGGTTTCAAAAACAACTGATCTACAAGTAAAATTCTTGACCTCAAATACATCGCAAACTTATAAAGTTTGTCGCTAATGCAACCCGAAACCATGTTTTTATGTTATTTCCAAATCAACCTTTTTCACCCTTAAATATACAGTTGACGTAAACGACCAAAACAAATATACTAAATATCTATAAATCCAATATAGATGTTTGTTTACCATACTTTCATCTCCTGTTGCAAGACCAATTTATAAACCGATATTTTACCAAGCCTTGTCTTAACTGAGAAACATGAATTAAGAATTAAGGATTGACCTAAGAAATGCTGCATAAGTATATTGCATAGCCCAATTCCAGGATGGCCACCCATGGGGAGTTTACTAAACTTATTATTTGTATTCTTTCAGCCTGTGATGTCGGAGAATATGGAAAAGACTGCTTAGAGAGATGTAGTGGAAACTGTTTAAATGGTGAATCATGTGATCGTTTCTATGGAAACTGTAGCTACTGTTCAAATGGATGGAAAGGTCCTTTGTGTAATGTATGTAAGTAAAAAACAAAGTTGTTTTTCTAGATTAACTCATAAATGCGGTAAGGTAAGAAGAGTACTGTGGTGTCTCTTTTTTTTTATAAACTTTGCCAACATAATCTTCCGATGAAACTTTACCAAAAATACCAAAAATTTACAAGAACATACCTGCACAAAGAATAAATGAATAATAAAGTTTTCCAAAAAAAAATGACAAAAGTCGCATTCTTCCTTTTTCTTTTATATTTGTTAATTAAATGTATATAAATAAAAAAAAAACCTTGGTAAATATGCTTGTAAAGTTTGGTAAAATAATTTTCCAAAATTGTGAATAACGATAACATTGCAAAAATTAATAAACGGTAACAGTTTTGCCTGTGGATGTTTTTCTTTTTTCACTACAATGAAAGAGGAAATAGGATAAACAATAAAAGAAATATGTGTCTACAGTAAGTGTCTGAAATAACAAATTAATATCTCTCATATACTTCAGCTTGTGATATCGGAGAATATGGAAAAGACTGCTTAGAGAGGTGTAGTGGAAACTGTTTAAATGGTGAAACCTGTGATCGTTTCTATGGAAACTGTAGTAAATGTTCAGCCGGATGGAAAGGACCTATGTGTAATATTTGTGAGTGTAATTAAATCCTAAAACATTCAAAAAATGAATGGAATGAAGACAAAAATCCTACATTGACCACGTTCATTTTTTAGCTCTACTGGTCAGAAGAGCTTATGCGATAGTAAGGTGTCCGTCGTCCGTCCGCCTGTCTGTCTGTCTGTTTGTCTGTCCGTCTGTCTGTAAATAATTTTTCAAAACGCTACTCCTCCTACAGTTTTGGTCTGATTTCAATATAACTTGGCACAAAGGTAAACTACACTAAGATACATAATTTAGTATCGGTTTTTGATTTCGATGAACAGTGTTGCCATGGTTACTAAAAATAGAAATTTCTGTGAAATTCCTTTAAAACGCTACTCCTCCAACAGTTTTCGTTTGATTTCAATATAACTTGGCACGGAAGTAGATAACATTAAGATACATAATTCTATTTATTGTTGCATTTTGCAAAGTTTCAAATCCAAGTGCTACTTTTCCTTTGTTATATTTACAGACCAGTAGAGCTACAGTCTCATCAGACTACTGGTTTCTGTTAGAAACCTAGAAAAATTTGTTTAAAAAACCTTTTCTTTGCAGCAGACCAACAAAATTTTTTCTAGATGTGAGTGATTTAATTGAAATACTTACAAATCTGTGACATTTAGAAATTTAATGGAAGAACGAAGGAAAAGATAATGTGAAACAACCTTTTAAGATGTATGCATATTCCATGTTTTGTACTGTTATAAACTTACAATCAGATTAAGTCTAGGGGAGGTGGGGAAGCCGACGAGAAATGGCAAACTTTCTCTTTTTAGGTCACCTGAGTCACTCAGGTGACCTATTGCTATCCGTTCTCGTCCGTCGGCGTGCGTCGTGCGTTAACATTTGAACATTTTTAGCTTCTTCTCTAAAACCGCTTAACCAATTTCAACCAAATTCGGCATATAGCATCTATGGGTGAAGGGGAACAAAAATTGTGAATTTCATGTCCCTGCCCCCCTGGGGCCTGAGGGGTGGGGCTAAAACCACCAAAAATAATGCAATCTTTAAAAATCTTCTTCTTTACTCCTGGACATCAAGCAGTCAAACTGTTGGCATCATTGTACATGTAATAAGCATTGAGCCCTCTACCAAAATTGTGAAATTCATGGCCCCAGGGTCAGGGGTTCTGGCCCCAGGGTGGGGCTATATAGATCATATAGTGAAAGTGCATTATTTCTTTGAAAATCTTCTTCTCTGCTCCTGGGTATTAAATAAAGTAACTGCGTACATAGTTATGATAAGCAAGAGAGCCTCTTCCAAAATTGTGAATTTCATGGCCCCAGGGTCAGGGGTTCTGGTGTTAGGATGGGGCTCTGTTGGTTATATAGTGAAAATGTATTAATTCTTTGAAAATCTTCTTCTCTGCTCCTGGATATTTAATAAAGTAACTAAGAACATAGTTATGATGAGCAAGAGTGCCTCTTCCAAAATTGTGAATTTCATGGCCCCAGGGTCAGGGGTTCTGGTGTTAGAGAGGGGCTCTATCAACTATATAGTGAAAATGTATTAATTCTTTGAAAATCTTCTCCTCTGCTCCTGGGCATTAAGGTGATAAACTAAGTACATAGTTATGATGAGGAGGTGGGCCTCTTCCAGAATTATGAAAGCCATGGCCCCAGAGTCAGGGGTTCTGGTGTTAGGGCGGGGTTCTATTGATTATATAGTGAAAATGCATTAATTCTTTGAAAATCGTCTTCTCTGCTCCTGGGTATTATTTAAACAAACTAAGTGCATGGTTATGATGCATAAGGATGCCTTTTCAAAAATTTTGAATTTCATGGCCCCAGGGTCAGGGGTTCTGGTGTTAGGGCGGGGCTATATTGATTATATAGTGAAAATGCATTGATTCTTTGAAAATCTTCTTCTCTGCTACTGGAGATTATTTAAACAAACTAAGTGCATGATTATGATAGGCAAGGATGCCTCTTCCAAAATTTTTAAATATATGGCCTCAGTTTTTGGGGTTCTTGAGGAGGGGGGGGGGGGGCTCTATTGAATATATAGTGAAAAAGCATTAATTCTATTAATCATTAATTAATCCTGTCTGCTCCTTAGTGTTTAGCTGATAAATAAATTGCTTAGCTATGATGAAAATGGGAGCTTCGAACAGAATTTTTAAATCTTGTGGTCCTAGGGTCAGGGGTTCTGGCATAACGAGGTGGGGGGGGGGGGGGGTTGATAATATAGTGGAAAAGTGTTAATTCTTTGAAGTCCATAGTTATGATGATGCGGGTAACTCTTCCAAATTTGTAAATTTCTTGACCCTTGGTCTTGGGTTCTGGTGTTAGGGTAAGGCTTTGTTGAATCTGTAGTGAAAATGCATTGTACCTGTGAAATTCTTCTCTGCTTCTGGGCATATCGGAAGCAAACTGAGTAATAGTTTAAATGATATAAGTAAGCTTATTTCTACCAGATTCTTGAACATTTGGACCATTTGTCTAAGCATTCTGGTCCTTGGCAGGGCTCTATTAATTTGTATTCTACTGAGAGGAGTTATTCCCCTTTGCTGTTTACTTTTGCTAATTAATCACTGTAAACAATATACTTGAAAGGTTAATAGAATAAGATAATTATGCAAGAATGTTTATCGTATAATTCAAAAAGTATTTTCTTAGTTTTAATAATCAGGTAGACCTGTAAGTAATAGATAAATAAAAATGAGACAAAATTAACTTATCTTATTAAAAGTTCTTCAAAGACCATAAGAGAGGTCAATGCTAGAGGTCTTAATATGGGTTTAAAAATAGTACAGAAGCACTAATAGTTTGTTAATAGTCTGCATGGTGATAGTGTTAAGTGGGGGACAGATTAGAACTTAAGAACAAGGTACAGTTTCAATACAAATCTGGCCCTGTATTTTTCTAAAATATGAAAGTGACGAAAGAAATTAAATTTCATGCTTTCTGAAATGTTGAAACTCCATGCACTAGGATCAAACAAATCGTTTTTCTCATTTGACTTCCTAAATGCTAATTGTGACGTCATAAACTTGTGCCTTTTCCCGTATTTCTTTAAAAATTGCAGAAGACATCAATTTTCAGTGAAATTTTCTTTAAGATAATATAGACCACATGCATCGCCCACAAAGATTTTGAGAAATATGACTTTTCAAAGAATTTTACACAACATATCCAAATGTTGAAGTGGGCGATGGCTGTGGACTCAATTTTCTCAAGGAAAATACCCCCTGAAATGAGTCATTTTGAGGCTTTTTCTGCTTAAAACTTCGAAAAATTCAAAATTAATGACGTCATATTTGCAGAATGGTCCTCCTTCATGCCACATTCTTTCATGAATTATCACACTCATATACTCAACTTATATTTATGTCAATTTCAAAACTTTTTGAAAACATTAAATTTTTAGGGCACAATGAAGCCAAAACCATACCTTCTTCTTTATGAGTTGATACTGAATACTAGACTAATTATTTTGTTGATCCTGATCTTCCTACTTCTCTTGCTTTAGGGCAACAAAGCTTCATCTATCAGTGTATTTAATTTCTAAATTGTTGTATTATACTCAGGTGACCGATAAGGCCCTTGGACCTCTTGTTTTTCAAAACTGTGAATGACGATAACATTGCAAAAATAATAGTGAACAGTTTACCCTGTGTATGTTTTTTTTTTTCTTTTTTCACTATAATCAAATACTTATTTCATACCAATTCTTACAATTGTTAGGCCTTTGTTTTTATAGTAAATCTGACTACCAAATGTTCCGTCTATTTGGTAAATACAAAGAGCTCACGGCGGGTGTGACCGGTTAACATGGTATGCTTACTCCTCTTAGGCACCTGATCCCACCTCCGAAATTTCCATGGGGTCCATGTTTATGCCCTGTTCATATGTTTGTATTGGTTTTAGTTTTTATGCGATCTATCACTGTTCGTTACCTTCACCCTTTCATGTATGTATCAGTCGAAAACAGGATATTTAAAACATCTTATAGAGACAGAAGGGTTATATTATCGGTAATATGTAACGCATTTTACTCAAAGAAAGAAGTGTGTCGATCCCTGATTTAGAAAGGGGGGGGGGGTGGAAAAAGGGTGGATTTCCAACCCAAAGAGAATTTGCTCGTGACTACTATAAAATTGTTTGATACACATTAACCAAAAAATAGAAATTTAAAAGAGTATCAGTGATTCATAGGACAATAAATCGGGATAGGGAGTCGGGAGACTAATTTAAGTATAGCGGTGGGCTGACAATATTGCAGTAAAAATAAACTCAGTATGAAATCTCTCGAATATGAGGAATTGTTGAAATAAACATGAATGAATAAATCAAAATTAATTATTTCGAACAATATTAATTAATTTTGGCTTTGAGGGTGGAGGAATCAAATCTCTACTTTATTGTCACATTTTATGATTGTAAATTCAAAAAAAAAAGAAAGAAAAGAAAAGAAAATTGCGTACTGAAAGAACAAATATTAATTTTAAGTCATTTGAAATAAATTTGAAAAAAAACAGTGATTTTTACAATAATCTAACCTACTAAAAAAGAAAAAAAAACTTATTTCAAGAAATTTCATGATGCTGACTATTGATATCTCATGCCGCTCATTCCTTTAAAAGGAATACTTTTTCCTTCTTCGCAGGTAGGCGGATCTTATTATTCATTGGAAAAGAACCACTCGAATATGCAAATGAATATCCTTTTTAATCATGGAAGGCACATGTACATGTATGTCAATATGAATGACACATGTACAAATAATTTCAATGTCTTTTTAAGCTTGTGAAAACAATGAGTATGGAAAAGACTGCTCAGAGAGGTGTAGTGAAAACTGCTTGAATGATGAAACATGTGATCGTTTCTATGGAAATTGTAGTCACTGTTCTGCCGGATGGAAAGGTCCCATGTGTAATGTGTGTAAGTATACATAAAACATCTATTCTAACAATAAACTTTAAGACATAGGAATAGAAAGAGGTCTATATGGACCAGAACTATTTTAATTGTTAGAGAGTTTGCCAACATAAAGTTTGTGATAAAATCCTATGGGATCTTGATAGGGCCTTGTAGTTCTCTAAAGCACCATCGAGGTTTGGGCCAATAGTGAGATGATGCGAAAATTCGATGACAAGGAAGCAATGGTACAATGAAGTGTCGGAGCGAAAGTGCGATAATGGTTATGCGATGACGCGACAATGCGATGTCGATGATGCGATAGCCTGATGAAGCGATGAGTCAATGGTGCGATAGCGATGACATGATGGTGCGATGACAATAAAGCGATGATACGAAAATGATGAAGCGATGTCGATGTTCTCTATCGCTCCATCGCACATCGTCATCGCATTGTTGGGCTATCGCATCATCGTCAGTGCTATCGGACCATCGCGTCATCGTCATCATGTCATCGCTTCATCTTCTACGCGCAATCGCATAATCGTTCCATCGGCCTTTTAGTGGAAGCTCGATGGTGCGATAGGGAACTACCTGGCCCTATCGGATTTCCACAGAAAACCTCTTTATATGTACAAAACGCATTCTGGTGATAATTTGATACATAATATCTGAGAGCCCTCAACCGTTTAGGAGATCTACAAACTTTTATTCTTAACTTTAAAACGAAATATAAATCTGTTAGTCTGTAGCCCTTTTCACAAAAAATCTTAAGTTTCTACGTAAGACTTCAACTTAAGAATCCCTTACGACAAATCTTAAGTGCTTTTTATGAAAGCATTCGTAGCAGATTAAACTTAAGATTTTACTTACGACAGACTTCGTCCCTATACGGAAGCGTATATATATATTTTTTTTTAAATTGGTAATTCCAACTTTAAAGTTGGAAATTCCAACTTTAATCTTGGCTTTTCCAACTTTAAAGTTGGCTTTTCCAACTTTAATCTTGGCTTTTCCAACTTTATAGTTGGTAATTCCAACTTTAATCTTGGCTTTTCCAACTTTAAAGTTGGCTTTTCCAACTTTAATTTGAGCTCTTCTTGCCCCTTTCCTTAGCTTTTTTCCTTTATTTTAAATTATTACTAACTTTATTAATGCAAAATTAATACACTCAAATAGACTGGTGAGCAATGAATATGTATCAATTATTTTTTACCTTGACCTTCCCTATGACCCTACATATAACTTCCAACTTTTAATTAAAAACCTTTATATTTCTTTTGGTCCATCTAATATAATTACAGTGGCGCCTCGTTTATCCGGACGCCTCTGTCCCCAACGAAATCGTCCGGATAAATGAATCGTCCGGATAATTGAATCACATCTCAAAAAGCACTCTCTAAGTATGTACATTGTATATATGCACATTCTTGTTTCAAATGTGACAGCAAAGAAAAAAAACTTTTAAATTATATTTTGGTTTATTGTTTTAAAAGCAGTAATTGATTTAAGAAAAAAATATATTAAAATGTAATTTACACAATAAAAAAAAATGGATGGGCAATTTTATGCTGAGACCTCCTATTTTAATTCGCCTTCTCTTTGGCCTGTGACTTCATGGGCTGAGCAAATTTTGATCTACAGTTGTTTTATTTAGCCATATATTATAATTATTGAAGCTCATATGATATGACAGAACTGTTCAGCATCATCATTAAAAATGTTCAAATATAAACTAACCCCGTATATTCATTACACAGGGTTACTATAAAATTAACTGCAAGCTTATTCAAACAAAGTATTAAAAACACTCGTAAACACAAGCCATCTTCATGATTATCAATATTTTTTCCTACAGACGCTAAGTTTGAATTTTGATCATTAAAAATACCTTGATAAACGTAATCAACTTCTGTACGTAACGCCAGTTTTATGTATCTTTTCTAAAGCAATGGACGTTTGTAAACGGTAGTACATTAAATAGAGATATTTCTTTACTTATGTACGTATGTTTACGTTTTTAGAGATGGAAAACAGTATTTTAAACTAACGCAATCAACATGATAAAGAGCATTACGAAATCGCTCGTTATTTAATTATTGTTCATTTTATTTACAACTCTCCAAAATTCTCATGAATTTACCGATGTACATACGGTTAGCAATATGATTTTGAACAGATTATTATTTAATTAATGCACAGTGTAAGCTAAATATTAAAGATAAACGTGTGATTGAATTAGGGTAAACACACGCTAATAATAGACGATATTGTTTGTAGGTCACAGGTAACCGTCTTCAAACTGACTGCATGGCCAATGTTTTTACAACAATTAACACGAATGCAAGCGAAGTGTGAAAAAGTCGTTTCTTGAAAAATTACCGTCCGGATAAACGAGTCATTTTTCAATGAACTATTACGTTTTTGTAGTAGAAATTGACCGTCCGGATACGGAACGCGAATTTCCGGATTAATGAGACAAAATAACGTGGAAAAAATCGGTTCCCAAAAAATATCGTCCGGATGGTGAAGCGTCCGGATAAATGGCGTCCGGATAAACGAGGCGCCACTGTATATAGAGAATAACTTCATACAACCCCTTACATGACAGGATTTCAACCAAACCTATTTAAGAGATCAGGCATATATTTTGTTTTGTATGAGGGAATAGGCTTAAACAAAGATCATTATTAGGTGTTTGATATATAGGATGAATCAACACTATATTACCGTACATGCTACAAATACAACAGAACTAAATGTATAAATTCTGTTTGTTATACCCTTATAAATATCTTTCTATATATTTATTACAAATAAAAAGTCCAACAAAGTAATTTTTTTTTTCATCGGTCTAACAATTTCATTGTTGACCGGTCTGTCAGTCCAACATAAGAATTGTTAGACTGCAACGTCACTGCTACGTCACAAGTAATTAGTCGTCGTTCAATATCGGCGACACGGAAATAGCCGAAGTTTCAAGAGTTACCGCGTATGCTATTTGAAAGATGGCGTCACTGGAAAAATAATGTTTTGTTATAAATAATTTCTGTGTTATAACAATTTAATGTTTATTTTTTTTTTCATTTTTTGTTGTTGTCATTTTTATTTAAAAAGCCAAAATATTACTTATAAAGAAATTGTTTAATTATATAAGTAAATCTGTTTAAAGGTTTTAATTTTAGTGTTCTATCTTAAGTGAAGGGTATAACAAAACAGTTGTAGACTGGGTATGAGGGCAACATATGATTTGTTGGACCTGAAGATGAAAATGTTGCCCTTGGCATGCGGCCTCGGGCAACATTTTCACCTTCAGGTCCAACAAATCATATGCTGCCCTCATACCTAGTCAATAACTGTAATATGAAAACACAATGAAATAATTCCTTCTTTCTTCATCATAATTTCATAATTAAATCGTTTCCTTCCATTGTCATAACAAGTATTAAACTGAAACACGAGTCCAGCTACGAAGTATCTGAATATAACGCATAAAGCCGTACAAGGATGGAAAATCCAAGATTAAAGTTGGAATTACCAACTTTAAAGTTGGAAAAGCCAAGATTAAAGTTGGAATTACCAACTTAAAAGTTAGAAAAGCAAAGATTAAAGTTGGAATTTCCAACTTTAAAGTTGGAAAAGCCAAGATAAAATTTGAATACGCTTCCGTATCCCTAGCAACGATCTTGATATGCTTTATAATCCTTAAAAAAGTGGATGAGAATGAAAAAAATCTATGTTTTCAACACGCGTCAGCGAAACAAACAAAATTGACAACAAATATCTAGTGCAATCGATTGTAAAGCAAGGAAGTTTGAAATCTGATGTCACAATCACAAGTGTGACGTAAAAGTAGGTGGTTAGGAAATCTTAATTGAAACTGCGATCATAAAAATTTTGTAGTTGTCTATATTTCATTTAAATTTTCGACAATACCGAAAAATATCAAATGCTATTGTAGGTTGTGTTAAAATGTTCAATTAAACGTGTATTTTGGTTTTATCAGTTATATATTTACAATCAAATCGGTTTTAAAATACTTACGAGAGAGTTAAGGCTATCGTAAAGTTCCGACAAATTTTACACATAAGAATCTCCTAAGATTTTTTGTGAAAAACTCCAAAGATTTCTCTTACGACGGAAATTTATCGTGAGATTTTTTTTTCTGAAAAAGTCTGCTGAAATTTTAAGTAGTCTCTGATGAAGTAGTTCATTTGGAATTTAACTGTTCAGATATCATCGTGTGTCATCATTTGTAAGGGTATGTTCTGTTACTCTGTATATAGTATCTGCAAGAACAATAGTCCTGTTAATATTGAGTGAACGAATCGTTGCCATTTAAAAATTCCTACTAAAAATACTAGTACCATAAAGGTACTTTTTTTTAAATTGTGTGAATAACAATAAGTAAGCTACAAATTAAAAGTTCATATTGACTTGTTGACATTTTTCTGTTCTTGTTCAATCAAACAGGAAATCAGCGAAACGATAAAAAATTGTTTAAGTATATATAAATAATATTTATCTCATCATTAGCTTGTGACAGCGGGGAACATGGAAAAGACTGTCAGGGAATATGTAGTGGAAACTGTTTAAATGGTGAAACCTGTGACCGATTTTATGGAAACTGTAGCTACTGTTCTTCCGGTTGGAAGGGTCCTATGTGTAATATTTGTAAGTACTTTGTAAGTAATTTTCTTTTAGATTAACGCATTAAAATGAAAAATAAGAAGAGATTTTTTTTAATAATATAATCGTTTTTGTAAGGAACCTTTGCCGACATTATCCCTTTTTGCAATTCTTTGCAATTTTGAGCAGGCCTTGAGACTGCAGGCCAGCCCAAAAAGACATCTTGTATAAGACACCTTCCAAATGAGATGAAATGTAACAGTCAAATTCATTGTTAATCCTTTGACCAATGAAGGAGAAATTCAAACAATGATGCAGACCCTTAAATTTGCTAATATCATAGTCACACGCTGCACTCACGCTATAAGGTTTGCTTAAAACTCTACACGGTTTATAAGAAACGGTTTCCACAGATGGCTCAAAAACCTACTCATACGGGTTTATTTACAGTTCTCGCACGCATTGTACACAACTATCATACACTTTTATATAGATCTCAATTTTCAATTCAGATTCCATCGGAAATTATTTAAATGGCTTAATTAGAACGGTAGAATATCAAACATTTGCTTGGTCTATATTTTACAATACATTCTACACTTCACTTGTACTATCCGATATTAAAAAATTGTATATTCAGTAACGGATAATTATTTTTTTATCTGGCGCTTGTTTTAGGGTTAAAGGTTTAATCATCTATTTCTTTTATATCGTATCTTATCCACACTGAAAAAATTACAATGTTTAATATTTTATCATTGCATTTTATTACAGCTGTATTATTGCGATCAAAACCGTTTTATCACTGAAATATATCCCTGAAATCTGTAGCTACTAAATACAGGCGGGATGGATGCAGTACCGGTTGCACAATCTCAAAAGCGAGCAATTTTGTAAGTGGCCAACCAACTCTTCAAATGTTATTGCCCACATAGCGAGTACCGTATATACTCGCCTATAAGTCGGTCCGCCTATAAGTCGGTTGTATTTTTGAAGCTTATATTAGAGGGGTTGACATTCTAAAATACCAGTCTTTTTATAACTCGCCTATAAGTCGGACATAGAGTTTTGGACCAAAGTTTAGCTCCCAAAAATCCGACTTATAGGCGAGTATATACGATAAGAATTTTATTGGAATATTTCTGGTATCTGACTTGCTTGCTTTTACTTTTAAGTACTTCCGTTTTCACTGTTTCACACCTACTAAACGTTTTCTAGACCCCAGATCGAGTTAATATTAAGACAATGTGAAGGAAAACCAATCGTGTCTAAGTCCATAGGAAAATGAAATACTCGAATGCAAAGTAAATTAATGATACGAAAAGATCGAGTTTTTCAGATAAGGGGACAGAAAATAATGCGCCAGAGATGATCCATGTAGGCTACACAAACTTGTAAAGTTGTAGGGGGGAATATATCTGCAACTCTGAAACGATACCAAAAAGTTCTAGAATTGAACTAAAAATATTAGTAAATTGCACTTAAATTACATGTATGTTGATTTACCTGTCTTTGTAGTAATAGTACAGTATTTCTTTACAAGTTAAGACAAGGTTTAGCGTATACTTTGCAAAGTAAACTGAATATAAGAAAGTTGATGCCACTGATGTGCTGGGAACTTTAAGTTGATTTACAATTTGCAGTGTGCTCTGTATCAGAAAAGCTGTTGATGGCTAGATATACTGTATGTATATTATTGTCTCTGGCATGGGACCAGATTAAAATAAATACTATAGAACGCATTTCATTGGAATAGTAAATGATATTTTTTATTCTTTTGATTGATGTTTATCGTCCGTTGCAAGATTATATCAATCATATGAGACGGCACCATCTACCAGTTAATGATTTCAAATTAACCCTTTTACTGAACACTTGGGGCCATTGATCACTTTTATCGTGCAAACTCCTGCCGCGAAAAAGGGCCTGCGTTTTTAAGGTCTCATCCGCAAGACCCGTTACTTTCATTTCAAAGTACCCAACGCTTGGCAAAAGAACAGTTGCGAACATTTTTTTTGACGAGTGAATGAAATAATGCACGCAGCAATGAACGAATAAAAGAAACATTGAACGACACTAAGACGGAGACAGATCTTCCCCTAAAATCAAAACGTGCTTGCATGAACCTTTCGAAGGTTTCAAAGCAATTGATCCACAAGTAAAATTCTTGACCTTAAATACACTAAGCACCAATGGAGTTCGTTTCTGATGCAATCAGAATCCATATTTTATGTTATTTACAAATCTTTTTTTTTACCCTTGAATGCACGGCTGATCCCACCGACCAAAACGAAACTTGTCCTTACTGAGAGACATATTTAAAGAATTACGGAGTGACCTAGAGAAATACTGTATAAGTATATTGCATAGCCTCTATTCCAGGGTGAAGTACTATATGATTTTATTATTTCAGCCTGTGATATCGGAGAATATGGTAAGGACTGCTTAGAGAGGTGTAGTGGTAACTGTTTGAATGGTGAATCATGTGATCGTTGCTATGGAAACTGTAGTTTCTGTTCTGCTGGATGGAAAGGTCCTATGTGTAATGTCTGTAAGTAAAAACAAAGCCTTTCCTTTTTTAATAACTCATTAATTCGTAAGGCAAAAAGAGAATTATTGCGACTCTTTCTGTTAAAAATTTTGCCAACATAATCTTTGCGATAAAATGTTTGCAAATAGAGGGTGAGTTAACCATGCATCGGAAACATACCTTGCTTCGGACAACTTTAAGCAATGAACTTGTATCATTCCTGAGTGTCTCTGTGTTTTCACTTGATTCTGCCTTAAAGCTGAAGATTTAAACTTTTTAATGATGCCGAATGTTATTATCATGCTGTGATAAAAATACCACGAGAATGGCCTTGAAGTTTGTCATACTTGACATCATTAAAGGGGAGTAACCAGAATTTTACGATTTTGGAAATTTCTAGAGTTGTCTTCCCTTTATTAGACTCGAGGGAACAAGTCGGTTTTAGGTGAAATGTGTCAATGATAGATAATTGTACAATTGTACATAATTTTTCAGGAAGTCTGTGTAAATTTTCTTAGAGTTATTTTTACTAGTATGTTCATTCACCGTGCATCGGACAAAAATTAACCATGGATCGGACACTTTCCGATGCATGTGTAATCACTAAATCTTCCATCTCGTATAGAACCCAACTGACGGCTGTTTTTTTTTTTTATTTGTTGCGAAAATAGAAAAAAAACTCTAAATATTAAGTGAAAATACAATTCATTGATATACGACGACTAGAAGTGGACTCAATTTATTTCTACAAACTAAAAGATGATAACTCAGGAGAAAAAAAGCGCGAGTTGCCATATAACTAGTATTATAGAGCCTATCTAAGGCAAAGGGATGCAACTAAAATCACTCCACATTTGTGGATTCATATAGTCAATCAAATTAAACTAAAAAGTTGATTTTTAAATAAAAGATAAAAATATTATCATGTCACTTATTTGAAACCACCGAGGTAAAGGTAAGACTTTTTTATTTTGGTTCAAAATACTTTTTGTCCGATGCATAGTGAATATTGTCCGATCCATGGTGAATTCGGACTCATTTAAAAAAAAATCTTCTTTAATGACATTTTCTCAATAAATAGATTGCAATTGTGTCACAAGTTATATTTTAATCACATACTACATGTTAAGGTCCATTTTGATAATATTCGGTCGGTAGCGATGTCGCTAGGACTTCCTGAAGTACGAGGGTGTCCGATGCATGGTGAATTCACCCTACCAAACACCCTACCAAACATTTACAAGAGGAAGCCTGCCCTAAGTTGACGAAAGTCGTTTTCTTCCTTTCTTTGTTAATTAAAAAAATAAACCATGTAAAAGATGCTTTTAAAGGTTTACAGTTTAACTTGTGGGTGTTTTTCTTTTTTCACAATAATTAAAGAGGAAAGTGTTGGAGAAAAAAATTAAAAGAATATCTGTTTGAAATAACAAACATTATCTCTCATATACTTCAGCTTGTGAGAGCGGAGAATATGGCAAAGACTGCTTAGAGAGGTGTAGTGGAAACTGTTTAAATGGTGAAACCTGTGATCGTTTCTCTGGAAACTGCAGTAATTGTTCTGCCGGATGGAAAGGGCCTGTATGTAATATTTGTAAGTATAAGTAAATACTAAAACATTAAAAAAATGAATTGGATGAATAGTCAGAAATACTACATGGACCAAGTTAATTTTTAAATTCCGTTAGAAACATCGCATAACAAAATTTTTGTTTGGAAAAACTTTCCTGTGCAGCAGACCAACAAAATTTAGCCTAGATGTGAGTGATTTAACTGAAATATTTACAAATGGGTGGCAGTTTGGAATAACATGGAAGAATGAAGGAAAAGAAAAATGTGTAACAATTTTTTTACGATGTATGCATATTCCATGTTTTGTCATGTTTTAGACCTTCATGTATAGTCACGTGAAGTCTAGCGGGAGGTGAGGCAGACGACGAGGAAAGATCTGCAAGTCTTCTCTCTTTTAATGTATACTATCAGTCGAAAATGGGATTTTAAAAATATCTTATAGAGATGAAAGGGTTACATTATCGGTAATATGTAACGCATATTACTCAAAATGCACGAATGGAAAAAACAAGTATATCAATCCCTGATTTTAAAGGGGGAAAATGGAAAGAGGGAACCATTCCCAATTGTCTTTGCTCATGAGAACTATAAAATTGTGTCGAGAGAGTACTTTAAGTATTGTTGTGGGCTAACAGTTAAACAGTAAAATGCATTCTTGGGTTGTAAGTACGGGAATTCATGTTGCAGCTGTTGCAGAATAAATTCAAAACACGCGTAAGCAGGTTATGTGTTTTTTTTCTGCATTAGCTGCATTGTTAATTCCAGTACTAACAAACAAACAAACAAACAAACAAACATTTTATTGTTTACATTTATATATGTACAAATAATCACTTAAAGTAGGATTTAGTAGATGAAATAGTGTAATATTGATATGTACGTCATTGTACATTTCATTGATGGAGCAGACACTGCTCATGAAATTTGTAGAGGTGATATGCTTAGCGGTGTTTATTGACTGATAAACGACAACGGTTTTCTTAAGAAATAAAGGAGAAAATATTCAGTGGATGTAAATATATTGCAGTAAAAACGAAGTTTGTATGAAATCTCTAGTTGGCAATCTAAGGAATCTTTTAAATAAACACGAATGAATAAATCAAAAAATAATTATTTCTAACAATTTTAATTCATTTCAGCTTTGAGAATTGAGGAATCAAATCTCCATATGGTTGTCACTTTTATGATGATACTATTATATTGCAATGTTACTATCGGTGAAGGATTTTTCTCTCTGGTGGCAAATGCATGTGAAGTATGCAAATACTTGGGTACGCTAAGTTTTAATAATGTCATAGCTGGTGAAACATGCTATTATTTTGTTTATGGGCAATATACTGGATTTTAGTGCCCACTTGGCGAGTAAAAATTTTATGAGTAAGAACTTATCTGAAATCTGACTGTGGCTTCCTTCTACTATATAATATACTTCCGTTTTACACTGTTCCCTACAAACAAACGGTTTCTTTACTCTGAATCGAATTAACTTAATATCTATGTGAGGGGAAACAAGTGGTGCCAAAATACAAAGATAAATGATAGACTGGCCGCAAATTATACTTATGATACGAAAAGATCGATTTTTTTCATAAGGGGAAAGAAAATTTGTACCCGAAAATATCAATGTAGACTACTCACACCCTTAAACTTGGGAGACCCATGTGGCCCCTTATATGGTCCCCTAAGGTTTTATGATTTTCATTATTTTTTTTTATTTTTATTTATTTATTTATTTATTTTTTCAAACTCTGAAACTCTTGAATTACATGCAAGTAAACTTCTTTATTTACCTGTCTTTGAAGTAGTGGTACAATATTTCTTTACAAGTAAAATAAAGTTAAATGCATATTTTGCAAAGTAAATTTAATATTGGAATTCTGATGCTGATGATGGGTTGATTTGTATTTTACTACTGTATCAGTAAAGCTGTAGATAACTAGATACACTAAATATATAATATTGCCTTAAACTTGGGAGGCCCATGTGGCCCCTTATATGGTCCCCTAAGGTTTTATGATTTTTATTATTATTTTATTATTTTTATTTATTTATTTATTTATTTATTTATTTATTTTTTCAAACTCTGAAACTCTTGAATTACATGCAAGTAAACTTCTTTATTTACCTGTCTTTGAAGTAGTGGTACAATATTTCTTTACAAGTAAAATAAATTTAAATGCATATTTTGCAAAGGAAATTTAATATTGGAATTCTGATGCTGATGATGGGTTGATTTGTATTTTACTACTGTATCAGTAAAGCTGTAGATAACTAGATACACTAAATATATAATATTGTCTCTGGCATGGGACCAAATTTAGATAAATTCTGGAATGCATTTCATTTGAATAGTAATTGATATTTTTCTATTTTATTGATTACATGTAATTGATATTTTACGTCTGTTGCAAGATTATATCACTCGAATAAGACGGCATCATATAATAGTGAATGATTTCAAATTAAGCCTTTTACTCAGCACTTAGGGTCATTGAGCACTTTTATCGTGCAAATACCTGCGACGATAGGGGCCTTGGTTTTTAAGGTCTCATCCGGAAGACCCGTAACTTTCACTTCAAAGTGCCTAGCGCTTAGCAAAGGAACAGTTGCTACCATTTTTGGACGATTGAACAAAACAATGCACGTAGCAATAAACGAATGAAGTAGATCCTTATTGAGACTAAGACGGAGACAGATCTAACATCTAAGATCAAAACGTGAGCTTGCGAGAACCATGGAGAAAAGTTTCAAAAACAAGTGATCCACAAGTAAAATTCTTGACCTCAAATACATCGCAAACTAATAAAGTTTGTCTCTAATGCAACCCGAAACCATGTTTTTATGTTATTTCCAAATCAACCTTTTTTACCCTTAAATATACAGTTGAAAACGACCAAAACAAATATACTAAATATCTATGAATCCAATATAGATGTTTGTTTACCATACTTTCATTTCCTGTTGCAAGACCAATTTATAAACCGATAATATACCAAGCCTTGTCTTAACTGAGAAACATGAATTAAGAATTAAGGATTGACCTAAGAAATGCTGCATTAGTATATTGCATAGCCCCAATTCCAGGATGGCCACCCATGGGGAGTTTACAAACTTATTATTTGTATTCTTTCAGCCTGTGATGTTGGAGAATATGGAAAAGACTGCTTAGAGAGATGTAGTGGAAACTGTTTAAATGGTGAATCATGTGATCGTTTCTATGGAAACTGTAGTCACTGTTCTGCTGGATGGAAAGGTCCCATGTGTAATGTCTGTAAGTAAAAAAAAGTATTTTTTTTTAGATTTACTCATAAATGCGGTAAGGTAAGAAGAGTACTGTGGTGTCTCTTTTTCTTTTATAAACTTTGCCAACATAATCTTGAATAATAAATTTTTCCAAAAATATGACAGAAATCGTATTCTTCCTTTCTCTTTTTTATTTGTTAATTAAATGTTTATAAATAAATAAACCTTGGTAAATATGCTTGTAAAGTTTGGTAAAATAATTTTCCAAAATTGTGAATGACAATAACATTGCAAAAATTAAACGTTAACAGTTTAATCTATGGATGTTTTTTTCTTTTTTCACTACAATCAAAGAGGAAATAGGATAAAAAATAAAAGAAGTATGTGTCTGAAATAACAAATAGATATCTCTCATATACTTCAGCTTGTGATATCGGAGAATATGGAAAATGCTTAGAGAGGTGAAGTGGAAACTGTTTAAATTGTGAATCATGTGATCGTTTCTATGGAAACTGTAGTAAATGTTCTAAATGTACTGAAAGAACAAATATTAATTTTAAGTCATTTGAAATAAATTTGAGAAAACAGTGATTTTTACAATAATCTAACTGACTAAAAACCTAAAAAAAAAAAACCTTATTTCAAGACATTTCATAATGCTGACTATTGATATCCCATGCCGATCATTCCTTTAAAAGGAATACTTTTTCCTTCGCCGCAGGTACATGTAGTCGGATCTTATTATTCATTGGAAAAGAACCACTCGAATACGTAGATGAATATCCTTTTTAAGCTTAATCATGGAAGGTACATGTACATGTATGTCAGTATGAATGAAACATGTACAAATAATTTCAATGTCTTTTTTTCAGCTTGTGAAAACAATGAATATGGAAAAGACTGCTCAGAGAGGTGTAGTGAACACTGTTTGAATGACGAAACCTGTGATCGTTTCTATGGAAATTGTAGTCACTGTTCTGCCGGATGGAAAGGTCCCATGTGTAATGTGTGTAAGTATACATAAAACATCTATTCTAACAATAAACTTTAAGACATAGGAATAATAAGAGGTCTGTATCGACCAGAACTATTTTAATTGTTAGAAAGTTTGCCAACATAATGTTTGTGATAAAATCCTATGGAATCCGGATAGAGCCTTGTAGTTCTCTAAAGCACCATCGAGGTTTGGGCCAATAGTGAGATGATGCGAAAATTCGATGACAAGGAAGCCATGGTACAATGACGATGAAGTGTTGGAGCGAAAGCGCGATAATGATGATGCGATGGCGCGACAATGCGTTGTCGATGATGCGATAGCCTGATGAAGCGATGAGTCGATGGTGCGATAGCGATGACATGATGGTGCGATGACAATAAAGCGATGGTACGAAAATGATGAAGCGATGTCTATGTTCACTATCGACTATCGTACTATCGCACCATCGTCATGGCATTGTTGGGCTATCGCATCATCGTCAGTGCTATCGGACCGTCGCGTCATCGTCATCACATCATCTCTTCGTCTTCATCGCGCCATCGCATTATCGCGCCATCGGCCCTGTAGTTGATGCTCGATGGTGCGATAGTGAACTACCTGGCCCTATCCGATTTCCACAGAAAACCTCAGTCTTCATATGTACAAAACGTATTCTGGTGGTGCTTTAATACATAATATCTGAGAGCCCTCAACCATTTAGTAGATCTACAAACTATTATTCTTAACTTTAAAACGAAGTATAAATCTGAAAATTTAAGTAGTCTCTGATGAAGTAGATCAAGTGGAATTTAATTGTTCAGATATCATCGTGTGTCATCCTTTGTAAGGGTATGTTCTGTTACTCTATATATAGTACCGGTATTGTGTTAATAACAATAAGTAAGCTACAAATTAAAAGTTCATATTGACTTGTTGACATTTTTCTGTTCTTGTTTTAATCAAACAGGAAATCAGCGAAAAGATGAAAAGAAATTGTTTAGCTATATATAAATAATATTTATCTCATCATTAGCTTGTGACAGTGGGGAACATGGAAAAGACTGTCTGGAAATATGTAGTGGAAACTGTTTAAATGGTGAAACCTGTGACCGATTTTATGGAAACTGTAGCTTCTGTTCTGCTGGTTGGAAGGGCCCTTTGTGTAACGCTTGTAAGTACTTTATAAACGAAATATTTTTTATTTAGTTTTTAGGTTGACGCATTAACGGATTAATAGGCAGAGGTTTACATAGAATACAGTCATTTATTATTTTTTTTAGGAACTTTGTGATATAATCCTTTTTGCGAACCTTTCCTATGAATTCAAACTTTTCTATAGCAGCCCTTGAGACGGGCCTGCCCAAAAAGACATCTTGAGACGAAATTTGACAAAAACTAGGTAGTGTTCAGTTGTATTTATTATAATGTTTATACTTAGACACATGAGGGAGATACACAAACAATGATGCAGACCCTTAAAGTGCTAATATCACAGTCACACCTGCAAGTATACGTTTCATGCTCACTACAAGATTTGCTAAAATTGCTTCACGGTTTAGACAAAGCGGTGTATAATGATGGCACAAAATAGCTACACGTACATACAGGTTTGTATTCAGTTTTCAGTAGCGTTGTTCACAATTATCATACGCTTTAGTATAGATCTCGATTTTACATTGAAGTTCCATGGTTTTTTAAGGATTGAAGTAGAATAACGAAATAGACCTGTGTTTTACAATATGTGTTACACCTCTCCTGAACTCTCCGATATCAATAGAGAATCGTTGTTTTTTTTTATTGCAGCCCGGAAGGACCGGGCTGCTCTATACATATAAGTTTAAGTTTTGGTGTATGGGATTGAGGTGGGAGAAGTTATTCAGAATTAAAGGTAAAATATACATTAAAAAGATTATACATCAGAATGTTCTTTCCCTTTATAAATTACGAGATACGCAATATATTTACTTCCATGAAGTACATCTTTAAAAATATATGTTTTTCATATGTAATATACAAAGTTGCTTATCATTTACTATCGACAAAACGACAGGTCCCTTTTTTAGAATATTTAATTTTACTTATCGCATAAAAACGTTTGTTACACAGTTTTTGTTTTATATTCATTAAGTGAAATATACTTTTGATGATAGGTGTTACATGATTCTAATTGACCTTTTCCTGTTCTTGTTTTTATCAAATAGAAAATTGACGAAATAATTGAAAAAATATCGGATGAAGTAACTATAAATAATATCTATTTTATCATTTAGCTTGTGACAACGGGGAATATGGAAAAGACTGTATGGGAATATGTAGTGGAAACTGTTTAAATGGTGAAACCTGTGACCGATTTCATGGAAACTGTAGCTACTGTTCTGCCGGTTGGAAGGGTCCTATGTGTAATATTTGTAAGTACTTTACAAAGTAATTTTCTTTTAGATAGTGTTGTCAAATCGGGCTATTTTTAGTAACCCGTTACTCGCTCACTTTTCCGATCGAGTACCCCGTTACTCAGATGATTTTTCGTTACAGTTACCATATCTATTATATACCTCATCCTTTAATTACCTATCGGTAGAAATAAAACAAATGTACTGTATATGAACTATATTCACAATTACAAATTCAAACGCACACACACAATATCTTCAAAAAATTTTGATTTTAGATATCACTCGAAACGGTCAGTTTGTTTTTTGTTTAAGAAAATAATTTTAACGACACACGAAGAAGACAGATAATCTTCAATCACCATTTTTACAATGGCTCTCGTTATGTTCCTTTATAGCCCCTGATATATGTCGCGATCAAGGAGAATTAAAATACCCGTAATTACTGGTTTATTTGTAGACTGCCCAGTAAATGGCTTGTTTCCGAGCAATGTTTTAATATTAGGTGATTTAACATATTTGTAGTCCCATTCGTATACAATAACTCCGATTCACATAATTTACATTTTAGTACAGATCTCGAAGCTGCTGTTCGTTTAAAATACTTCCAAGCTTTATGTCTGCATCGGCATCTTAATAAATTATGTTCCTTTGACTAGCACAGGTGTAAATGAGGTAATTATATTTCAGGTCTTCAAAACTTTTATACTCCTGGCAATCAAAGCTATCAATTATATAAACTGTGAAAACTAATCCAAACAAATCAATCCTATTTGTGAACCAATATATCAAGTCTAACGGTAAATAATTTTAGGTAAATGTGTTATTATACATTTATAAACAATATAACATTTATTTTCTACGTATTTACTATGTAAAAAGTATTTTTTATCCGAGTAACCGAGTAGCAGTTTTACTAACCGATACTCGCATCGTTCGACGGTTAACCGGTTAACCGAGTACTCGTTGACAACACTACTTTTAGATTAAAGCATTAAAATGAAAAATAAGCAGAGATTTTTTTTTATAATATAATCGTTTTTGTAAGGAACATTTGATGACATTATCCCTTTTTGCAATTCTTTGCAATTTAGAGCAGGCCTTGAGATTGCAGGCTAGTCCAAAAAGACATCTTGTAGAAGACACCTTTCAAAATGAGATGAAATGTACAGTCCCTGAAACGTTCTACTTTTCCATTTTTCCGTTCGCTCACCGTTCGTTCACCGTTCGTTCAGCGTTCACCGTTCACAAAGCGTTCACCGTTCGCTCTCCGTTCGTTCACTTTGCGTTCAGCGTTCACTTATCGTTCAGTCTTCACTGTCGTTACTTAGTCAGTATTTCAAGTATATTTTAAATTAATATTTAAATAGAAGTTAACGCGTTTTGTAGCACAAATATATCAGTCTCAAAACAAACATGCATCTAAAAAAGTCATTAAACAATAGTAGTTCAAAATATACACGCGCCGAAGGTGGTATTTTAAATTGGCCAGGGAGTATGTTTCAAATTCATTCGAAGTGTTTATGCCCAATGTAATTTATTTATTTTTTATTTATTTATTGGAAAAATTGGAATCAGATCTAGAAATGATAAAAAATGTTAAAACTTCTTGGAAATACTACAGTGTAGCACTTCACCTTTGGTGTGACGAGACTTTCACACCTGCACAGTGTCGAATGATTTTGATTGACAGGACAAGCACGTGGACTTCGTGTGAACTTGAAGCAGGAAAATAAAAACCGATTATGACTGTCAAACAAAGTGAATTTGTTGATAAATAAAAAAGGTTACTTTCACTGCCTGATATATTTAGATAAAAATTAAGAATTTTTGTTTATACAAGTACATATGTACTTGTACATGCATTTGTGGAAAGGGGGGCTAAAATGGTCTCTCTCTCTCTCTCTCTCTCTCTCTCTCTCTCTCTCTCTCTCTCTCATTTGTCCGTTTAATCAAAACTATGACACGTATTACTTAATTACCAAGTTCTGAAATTTTGATCTATAACAAATAATATGAATGTTTCTTTGTATCACCTTGTCTGAGTATTATCACGGGGAATTGCCTACAGATACATGTAGAAGTCTGCTGAATAAATCATCATTAAAAAAATGAAAAGACACATAAATATATTATTGCATTAATTTTTTTTAAATACGAGTGTATACATGCAATACGTCCACAGAATAGCAAAATATTTTCTAATTTTTTTCTCATTATTTTACAGGGAATTGCCTTGACACGGAAATACATGTATGGTTGTTACAACCGTTGTAATTCAATCTATAAGTCAGTAATGTACTCTTCGAAAATCATTATTTGTAATGGATTTTATATATCAAATAAGAATAAACATATTTATTTTACAACTAGAATAATTAAACTACAGCAATCTGTAACAACGACAATGTTGTACAGCGATAAAAATCGTGTGATTAAACAGCTGAATTTAAACATCATACATATGTGCAGAAAATATTGTAAGAAACTTAATTAATAGTTTTACTGAAAGTGCATGTTTCGTCTTTCTTAGGACAGTTTTGGAATATATATATATATATATATATATATATATATATATATATATATATATATATATATATATATATATATATATATATATATATATATATATATATACAGGAAAATTTTTTTCCCCGTTTTATTTCCGCCCCCTTCGCCCCACTCACATGTGGGCGAATTTAAAACGGGGGGAATTCAAAGACAACAGTATAGTTTCTTAAACAAAATTGTGACTGGGCGAATTTAAAACGGGACAAAATTGTTTGCAATTGTGAAAGGGCGAAAATAACACTGGGCAAAAATAACCCTGTATACAGTATATATTTATTTATTTAGTTATTTATTTTCCGCCTGACATTGAATACAATAGAATAGATACAATGCATGGAAAAGATCAGAGGCATTCCGAATAAATCGTTCATCTTGCGTTCACCGTTCACTTTGCATTCGCGCTCCGTTCGCTCACCGTTCAGCGTTCACCTACCGTTCACCAAGTTGCGTTCAGCATTCACACATCGTTCACTCACCGTTCGTTCTGCGTTCGCTCACCGTTCGCTCTGCGTTCGTTCAGCGTTCGCTCACCGTTCAAGTGGGAAAGTAGAACGTTTCAGGGACTGTAACAATCAAATTCATTGTTAATCCTTTGACTAATGAAGGAGAAATGCAAACAGTGATGCAGACCCTTAAATGTGCTAATATCATAGTCACACTCTGCACTCACACTATAAGGTTTGCTTAAAACGCTACACGGTTTATAAGGGACGATTTTCACAGATGGCTCAAAAACCTACTCATACGGGTTTTATTTACAGTTCTCGCACGCGTTGTACACAACTATCATACACTTTTATATAGATCTCAATTTCAATTCAGATTCCATCGGAAATTATTTAATTGGCTTAATTAGAACGGTAGAATATCAAACATTTGCTTGGTCTATATTTTACAATACATTCTACACTTCACTTGTACTGTCCGATATTTATAAACTGTATATTCTGTAATGGATAATTATTTTTTTATCCGTTTATTTTAGGGTTAAAGCTTTAATCATCTATTTTTTTTTTTATATCGTATCTTATCCACACTGAAAAAAAAATTACGATGTTTCATATTTTATCATTGCATTTTATTACAACTGCATTATTGTGATCAAAACCGTTTTATCATTGAAATATATCCCTGAAATCTGTAGCTACTAAATACAGGTGGGATGCAGTACCGGTTGCTCAATCTCAAAAGCGAGCAATTTTGTAAGTGGCCAACCAACTCTTCAAATGTTATTGCCCACATAGCGAGTAAGAATTTTATTGGAATATTTCTGGTACCTGACTTGTTTGCTTTTACTTTTAAGTACTTCCGTTTTCACTGTTTCACACCTACTAAACGTTTTCTAGACCCCAGATCGACAATATGAAGGAAAACCAATCGTGTCTAAGTCCATAGGAAAATGAAAGACTCGACTGCAAAGTAAATTAATGATACGAAAATGTACGCATGCACTAATGATGGTATACGCTTCTTTCAGTCCTGTTTTTCATTATTTTCTAATGTTCCTAGCATACTTAACAAAGTCCAGTTGAATCTTTCTGTCGTTCCATTTGACATAGGGTGGTATGGTGTGGTTCTCGATTTTTCTATCTTTGTAATGTCACATAATTCTTTAATCTGATGGCTTTCAAATTGGGCTCCTTGATCACTATGCAATCTTGCAGGAATTCCATAATGTACAATGAAAAGTATTTTGATCCTGAAAGTGTGTCCAACATATCCTCAATCCTTGGTAATGCGTAGGAATCTTTTATGGTTCTCTTGTTCAACATTCTGTAATCTACACACATTCTGATGCTACCATCTTTTTCTTCACTAGTATTAAGCTTGACGCAAAAGGTGACTTTGATGATCCCTGCTGATAACAACTACTCAATAATCAATCATTGATGGGGGATCCTTCTATTTCTTTGTTTGAATGGAGTCTCGTCTGATAAGTTTATCTGATGTTTAACCTCTGTAAAATGCCCAATGTCTGTATCTCCTTTGGAAAATATTTCATTGTATTCTTGCAATAACCTCCATAATTGATCTGTCTGTTGTTGGGATAATAAGGAACTCTCTAATGAAATACTCCTCAAATGCTCTGGTCTTGTATTTTGGTGATGTGCTATATTTGGCAAAAAGTTGCTAAATTCTACAGATTGGATCTCACATAATATTGATCTGGGCTGGACAGAAACCATTCTAGTTGTCACGTTCGAGATATAGATGTCCACTTCCTTGCTGTTTATGGAGTAAATATATCTAAATCCTTTGTTAAACATGATTTTTCTGTATGTTCAAATATTGCTAATGTTGTTGGATGTTGTATCATACTCCTACTGTCAATGTATCCTTTAACACAGATGTTACTGTTGGGCTTTATGATGATTTTATTCTTTTTTGCAGATCTTACTAAAGCTAATCTGTTGTTTGTTTTCCTCATCATTTTCTCTTGAATTGTCATGGATCTAAAGGCCAAGTACCAATGAGTATATAAAGCTGCATTTTGTAAGAACCTCTCTCCATAAATCCATTTTGCAGTTGTCTATCAGATGTCACAGAATATTTCTTCCTATCAGAATAGGTGTCTTCTGGCTATAAGCAGTAGTTGGTACAGCTAGAAAAATACAAGCCTGAGAACTTCTAATGGGAATACCATCTGACTCTAAGTCCACTTCAATAAAACCTAGGTATGGGTGATTATCTCCATTGGCACATTCTATTTGCAATATATCATCAAGTGACTGTAAGCTTCTTTGACTAAGATTTTCTCTATAAAATGTTTCACTGATGGTACTTACACCACTACCAGTATCTAAAACTTTACCTTTTATTCCATCTATTTTTACTTCAGCTTCATTGCTGCTTCCAACGTTGTTTTCTTCTGTGCGTGTCCCCTTCCCACCTAGTACACGCCTCTCGTACAAGGTGGTCTCTCGTTTAAAGATTTAAAATGATCTAATCTTACATTACCATTGATAATGACCGTACTGCTTACACCTGAAACATTGAGGTCCACTGTTGGCTCGAGACTGGAAACCTCTTCCCCTACCATAACTTGAGCTGCGGGGATATCTTAGTGTAGGGTTATAGCTTTGTCTTATCCTAGAACGACCTCTTCCTGATTGAATGATGTGATTGTTCCTCACATTGGTTCTATGTTGTTCCTTTAAATCTGAAAGTTCCTTTCCCATGTTGTTCATTTTTACTGACATATCTTGAACTAATTTTTTATACCCCCCGCAAACGAAGTTTAGGGGGGTATATTGGAATCAGCTTGTCCGTCTGTCTGTCCGTCTGTCTGTAGACGAGATTTTGTCCGGACCATTTCTTGGAAACTGTTGCAAGGATTTGTCTGAAAATTTGTACACTTATTCTTTGCCATATGAAGGTATGCACCTGGTATTTTCATCATGATTGGATAATTTTTTTTGCATTTTACAGGTGTTTTTTTTTTTTTTTCATTTTTATTATGTGGTTTTGTCCAGATCTGTTCCCAGAGACTATTGCATAGATTTGTTTGAGAATTTGTGCACTTATTATTTACCATATGAAGATGTGCACCTGGTATTTTCAACATTATTTGATAATTTTTCTGCATTTTACAGGTGTTTTTTTTTTCATTTTTATTGACTTAGTCATTTCGGGTTCATGACTAAGGTTTGAGACATAGAATCTAGAACATCTGTACAAAAATGTGAACTACAGCTTAAAACTACTCATTAGCAGTAAAAAAAATCACAAAGTATTAAAAACAGTTTTTACATTACACAGCAGATAGTGTTATCCATTTGTCCCTTAAGCTTGGGAGTAATGAGTGGACATGCATCCAGTTAAAGATAAATTAATGAGTTCAGTGTGGGAAGCTGTTAGGGCATCTCTGATCAAGCAGGTCTTATCTTATCTCCTGGGAACTGGGCAGAAAGAAATAAAGATCTCAGTTGTCTAAGTCTCTTAATTGTAATTTATGTCTGTCAAAATGCATAGTTACTGGAACCAGCCTTTTATTTTTAAAATGAGTTTGATATAAAGGTATTAAGATCAATTTTATTTTGTATAATTAATCATGATATTTTTTTTTTAACAATCAATTTGCAGAGTGTCATGTCTCACAAAGATGACATATAGTTGCAAACTATTTTTTCAATATAATAAAAAAAAACACTGTAATTACTAGCATGTGACTAGTATTGATGTTTTATTAGGCTGCACCTTAGTTTCATTCATAAAAAAAAATAATGAGTAATTAAATTTTCACTCCAAATGTTTAAGCAAATTGTGAACACCTCTCACATCTAGAAAACATTAGTGATTTGGTACCTTCTCTGAAAAACCCAGCGGGGGGTATTTGTCCCTTTTGGACAGTTTAATTCCTTGATATCTGACTCTTGTTGACCCTTTTGGCTATTCACTACATTTTCATAAACAAGTTGTGTTGAGTTTGTTGTTTTCTTGGTTTCCTTGGTATCTTTTTCTGTTATTTTATGTTCTTTTTCAATTTTTCCCAACTCCACTCTAAGTTTGTCAAAATCTGTAATCATTTCAAATTTAAATCCAGAGATATCTTTTAAATCCTGTCTGAGGCCTGCCCAAAACTTTGATCTTAACATCTCCTTTGAGTCATAGAGTGTGATTAGATCCTGCTCTATGATTCTGTTTAATATGTCCTCAAGCCTACATGACCAAGATGTAATATCCTCTTTTTCTCCTTGTTTGGCGCTGTAAAATTTTGCTAGTAATTCTTCTTTGGTGTCCACTGTCCCATACACACTTTCAAATTTCTCCAATATAGCACCAATACTTATCCCTGGTCCTAATCTCATCAGTATTCTGCTAGCTTCACCTCTGACAGATCTCCTAATGGCTTGCATAATAATGTCCTCTTTGTAAGTTTTCTCATGCAGCAAACTCTCCACCTCATAACACCACTGCTCATAATCTGCCTCACCTTTTGTCGCACTTTCTCCATAAAAAAATGACAACCCTGGCATGTTTGTGTGGCTTGACTGCACTATGGTTGTTGAAATGTCAGGTTTTTTATCTGGATTGGCTGATGCTGAAAAATCCTCTAGCCATTTTTGAAGATCAGCTGATGTATCACACTTTGGGTTTAAACCAAGCTCTTTAAAAGCCTGTAAAAGCTTTTGTTCTTCTTCGGTCGCCATGATCAATGTTTACGAAAAACACGACAAAACCGAACACAAAAAAGTGCACTTATGATAAACAACTGAGCGGTTTCTACATCCACACTCTCACAATATGATTCGAAGATCATTTCAAAAACTTTTAGCTTAATAACAACAGTAATAGTGGTGACCTTTTGACGACATTGAACAAAGGATCAACATTAAACTTTGATCAGGAAATGCAAGTTTGTCACGCACTCTTTATCATGTTTTTATCTGAAATGTCTAATACTGTATCTAATCTATTGAATAGTATTAGTGACAGTACCCGTTGGACGCAGACAAACTCAATCAGCATTTACCTGTAAACAGGTCGTTGTCCATAATGTCAAATCAAAATACACACAATTTCTCCAACACACTACTCTGACTGTGCAACTAACTATACACCTCAATGTACACCTTTGTTTTTGACTAGGCCTATACTACAACTGACAGGTTAGTGATACTATGCATTGTTAGTAGTGCCATGCAATTACCTACTGACTTATGTATTTCAATTATTTATAAATGTTTAAATAAATGTCTAAGTATTTTAATTTGTTTAGCTTACCAATACTTTACTTAATGCTGTCTGTAAACTTTGGTTTCACTTTAACTTCAGTGGAGACAAAACGTAATATAAACTCACAAACACAAAGAATACAAAATATAAATCTAAAATGAAAAGAAAATAATACAAATGAAAATAAATAAATGCGATAAATCCAAACTGAAATGAATTAAAGTCACAAAATGAAAAAAAAACACACACAAGGTAATCGAGGTTGACACTGCATTGTTTACATCCAGCAACACATGTTTCCGGTTCGCAGTTATAGGTGAAGTCGTACACAAAATATTCGACAAGGCAACGGCTATGTTCGTCTCTCGGTGTAAATCGAAACATATCACTGATAGGAAATTTTCATAATCATTGGACTGTCTGGGTCCAAATAATAAGCAAAAATCAAAATGAAAATGTTGTTGATTGTAAATCTGTAAGGCTAGGATCCATCTCTGGGTTTTGCTCTCACTTCCGGAAGTCACTATTTCCCGGGTTTTTCCATTCTTAACCTAGGATCCGCCAACAGGTGCGCGTCATTCAGGTGTAACCTGATTAGTTCTCACCGCACAAATGTACTATGTAAATCCAGTGAGTAAAAAATGAAATAAGGAACACAAACTGGTTCTTCACGTTCGATCTCAAACTGGGGGGGGGGGGGGGGGGGGGGCTCCAAATGTAAACCTTGGTTGCGTATGAAATATTTTTTAAAAAAATAAACCAGAACACAGGTGTAAATGTTCAGCAGGTTATATTATCCAATACATAAATACACATCTCTATCTTTCCAACTATCTATCTCTCTGGCCCAGCAAAATAAATGTACAAAACCTCAGCAATGTATACAATACTCTCATTTTCATATAATGATACAAAACACTAATCATAAAATAGTCTCTCACTAATTAATACGTATCATGCCGCATTAACTCAATATCTTAATATTTATATTACTCATAAATTTAATTTATAAAGTGATCTCCACTGAACCTATTTAATTATGAAAGTTTAGAAATAAAATTAATATTATTTACAATTACATTTACAAATTACATTTAACAAACGACTTACCAAAATTATGGAATTTAGGCTCTTCAATATATATCTATAAATTTACTAAGTGCTGTGCTGTTCTAAAAGAATATTAAACATGCAAGTTTTTAACTACTGAAAACATAAAAATGCAGAAATCTCATCCTGAAACAATACTTAAACTTCCAAGATAAATACCAAATAAAAAGTCAAACATACCATGACTGAAAATCCAATAGTCCAAAGTAAATAACTTAGAAACACAACCTGCTGGTACCACAGCACGGGACAAGAGTAACTAACACCCCACAGAAATTCAAAAACCTGTCTATTGTCACCAGTCATGTGATAGGTCTGCACCAATCACTCAACGGAGTTTTGGCGGGAAAATAATTGTCAACAAAATTGTAAAATAAATTAACACAGACACTTTTAATAACTTTGAAATTTAATATGTTTGTAAAACTTTTATTTACCTACCTATATTTCTTAATTATAAGTGCATAAAAATAAAAACACGTACAATTTTAAAGTTATATACAAAATTCTGATATGCTACATATGTAAATTTGTTGATTTACCTGTCTTTGTAGTAACAGAGCAGTATTTCTTTACTAGTTAAGATAAGGTTTAGCATATACTTTGCAAAGTAAACTGAATATAAGAAAGCTGATACTACTGATGTGCTGGGAACTTTAAGTTGATTTGCAATTTACAGTGTACTACTGTATCAGAAAAGCTGTTGATGGCTAGATATACTGTTTGTATATTATTGTCACTGGGATAGGACCAGATTAAAATAAAAATACTAGAACGCATTTCATTGGAATAGTAAATGATATATTTTATTCTATTGATTGATTGATGTTTATTGTCCGTTGCAAGATTATATCAATCATATGAAACGGCACCATCTACCAGTGAATTACTTCAAATTAACCCTTTTACTCAACACTTCGGACCATTGAGCACTTTTATCGTGCAAACGCCTGCCGCGAAACAGGGCCTTGGTTTTTAAGGTCTCATCCGCAAGACCCGTTACTTTCACTTCAAAGTACCCAACGCTTGGCAATAGAACGGTTGTGAACATTTTTTTGGACGAGTGAATGAAATAATGCACGCAGCAATGAACGAATAAAAGAAACATGGAACGACACTGAGACGGAGACAGATCTTCCCCTAAAATCAAAACGTGCTTGCACGAACCTTTCGAAGGTTGCAAAGCAGTTGATCCACAAGTAAAATTCTTGACCTTAAATACACTAAGCACCAATGCAGTTCGTTTCTGATGCAATCAGAATCCATATTTTATATTATTTCCAAGTCTTTTTTTTACCCTTGAATGCACGGTTGATCCCACCAAACAAAACGAAACCTGTCCGTACTGAGAGATATATTTAAATTATTACGGAGTGACCTAGAGAAATGCTGCACCAGTATATTGCATAGCCCCTATTCCAGGGTTGCCATTCGTGGGGGAGCTTACAGTACTGTATGATTTTATTCTTTCAGCCTGTGATGTCGGAGAATATGGAAAAGACTGCTTAGAGAGGTGTAGTGGAAACTGTTTGAATGGTGAATCATGTGATCGTTTCTATGGAAACTGTAGTTACTGTTCTACTGGATGGAAAGGTCCTTTGTGTAATGTCTGTAAGTAAAAACTAAAGCCTTTCTTTTTTGAATAACTCATATCATTCATTCATAAGGCCAAAAAAAAAGAACTGTTGCGACTCTTTGTGTTAAAAACCTTTCCAAAATAATCTCTGCGATAAAACGTTTCCAAATATAAGGTTAGTTTACCATGCATTGGACGCATTCCTTGATTCGGACATCTTTAAGCAATGAACTTGCATCATTCCTGAATGTCTAGAGCTGTGTTTTAACTTGTTTCTGCCTTAAAGCTGAAGATTTAAACTTCAAATGATGCCGAATGTGATTATCATGCTGTGATAAAAATAACTTATGGATGTTTTTCTTTTTTCACTATAATCAAAGAGGAAACTGGAGAAGCAATAAAAAGAATATCTGTTAAAAAATAACAAATACTATCTCATATAATTCAGCTTGTGAAAATGGAGAATATGGAAAAGACTGCTTAGAAAGGTGTAGTGGTAACTGTTTGAATGGTGTTACTTGTGATCGTTTCTCTGGAAACTGTAGTAATTGTTCTGCCGGATGGAAAGGACCTTTATGTAATATTTGTAAGTATAAATAAATCCTAAAACGTTCAAAAAATGAGTAGGACGAATAGTCAGAAATACTATATGGATCACGTTTTTCTGTTAGAAACATTTCATAACAAAATTTCTTTTGAACATTTTTCTCTATGGACAAATGCATGTAAAGTATACAAATAGTTGAGTACACCTACTTTTAATAATGTCATAGCTGGTGAAACAGAACACACAGGCACTTGACGTCACATATTTTCTTATTAAAAAAATATAACTCCTACCTAAAAATTCAAAAAGTACACATCGCCGCCATCTTGAGTCTTTCTATGTCATTCAAATCAACTTGTTTTTCGTCTCCGTGAACTTAATTCTCACAGGATGAAACAGCACCTTTCAGTCAATTGAATGGTCACTGAAAGGTCTGGAAAGGTGATTGAATCGCAGAGATTTTCCATTTAGTTACCTTTCAGTAAACTTTTTTTACTATTTACACGTCTGATGCGCCATTACAGTGTCTGTAAGTTGATATCCCGAAAGACTGACCACTGAATAAATATGGCTGCAGGGAATTAATTTCACAGAGTTTCAGACGATAAAACAAGTTGTGTGACTGATCAAGAAAAATTCAAGATGGCGGAAATGTGCACCTTGGGAATTATTAGGTAATAAATTATACATGCATTTTAAATTTAAAAAATATATATCGCCAAATGCCTGTGTTGGAACACTCTTGTCATTACCTTTATAGGGAAAAAGCCCTATTTGCTTTAAGTTCAACATCGCTCTTTGTTTAGGTTCTCATGAAAAGAAAGTTACTAAGCAAATGAATAAATGGATAAATATTACGTATTCTTACAGCATGTGGCAGCGGAGAATATGGTAAAGACTGCTTAGAGAGGTGTAGTGGAAACTGTTTTAATGGTGAAACCTGTGATCGTTTTAATGGAAGCTGCAAGAACTGTTCTGATCTGTGGAAAGGACTGATGTGTAACATTTGTAAGTGAGAAGATGGACCCCCCTTTAAGTTAAATTTTGACTTGAGTTTTTTTCCATGGAATTTAGAAAATAGATAAAATTGTATAATCAGGGGTCAAGTTATACAAGTGCAAGAACATAATTATACCGAATTGATAACATTATTGGAGGGGAAAAATAAATAAATATAGAGAAAATATCCATTTGAGGGGAAAGATCAGATATCAATGTTGTGTCTATGAAAAAAAAGTTGAAAACAATGCCCTTTGGCCTCTTATTTGTATTTATTACTGTTTGAAAATCATGTCCAGTGATATTTAGAATCGTAAGGAATTAAAAAAATCAGATATATAAAGTTATAGTTTTCTAAAGATCAAAGGTGTCAGGTTTTGAAGCAGAAATATCAAAGTTTTCAGTGATACACATAGAAGTATGTTACGTGATCCTTTAAATCTCTTATGTTTAATTCTTTAGGCTTGCAAAAATAAGAGAGAGAGAGAGAGAATGGGGGAAAGAGAGAATGAGAGGGAGAAAATATCATTTGTAAAAGAAAAATGGGTTTATTCAACAAACAAATGAGATTTTTTTGGTCCAGGAAGGATTCAGCTTAAATTTTTTTTTTTCTAATTTTACCGGGATAATTAGCAACCGAAAAAAATCATGGATTAGATTTGATTTATAATTAAGTGACTCACATGTCTTATTTTATAATGTCTATAGAGCCCTCGTGGTAAAGTATGGAGTTAATCGGTTTCAATGTAATTAAAATGTTTTGCAGCCGTGTGTTTGCCAGGGACATATGTGATAACAGATACTGTGTGTGGAAGATGTCCTGTTGGAGAGTTCCAGGACGAGATTGAGCAAAATTCCTGTAAGAAATGTCCTCCGGAAAGGAACACAACAGAAACCACAGGAGCACGTTCTGAGAGTTACTGTATAGGTAAATAAGTTAAATATATAAAGGATATTGAATGTTTTGCTGTGGAAATGGAATTTATTTCATGAGTGGGACAGGATTTATTGATAAGGGGAAGAACAAACAGAAACTACAGGGGCAGCTTCAGATAGTTACTGTTTTGGTAAATAAGTGAAGTATGCATGTTTATTTCACAGTCCGTAATGTACATGTAGTGTTTTATCCTGATTATGGTATCAGCCATACCGGTTTATATCTATGTAGTTTTTGTGACCTGTATACATGTATACCATACTGAGAGACAAAAGAATGGATCCATGTGTACTTTTTCAAAATGTTGATCCACCAAAGAATTCATTGTATGATTATCTTCAGAATAAAAATAATAACCCGATATTAAAATAAACGCCAGCTTGGTTGGATGAAGGAAGTTCCTTGTGAAAGCTGTATATTTATTCGTTTATTTATTTTGTACAATTACGTACCATTTCTGTGTGATTTGAATGAAGCTTTATATATAATAATACATGTAAGTTCTGGTAGTTCGAAGTAAATCTCACCAGCATGAACGTACATTTTACTAAGGTTATTTAAATCTAAACGGTAAAGGTTTTACTATCTACAGTTCTTTATGTTACATATATTGAACTTTAACTATGTTTATAAAAAATTAAACATCAGATGTTGGACATTTAGTTCTTATCTTAATACAGCATCTTGTGAGGATGGCACCGAGTTTAATCGGAATTCTCGTACATGTAAAGAGTGTCCAAAAGGCTTTTATACCAATAGGAGTATCTCGGAATACTGCATCATGTGTCCCAAAGGGTATATCACAAATGGAACCAAGTCATCATCGTGTTTCAAGCGGCAAGGTAGTCATATATATAACTTTTTAAAATTATAGTTTTATAATTCTTAGAACATACAGTTTGCAAAACTTGGTTTTTTTGAGAGGGAGAGAGAGGAGGGTGATCTAGAAATGAATACATTGCAAACGTATCAGAAGTCAAGAAAGAAATTTGGAATCTGGTTTTATGCGCACATGGCAACAAAAACTCAAATACTTACATAAGATAATGCGTTTTTACGTTCAACACCAAAGAAGGATCTCATTCTGCTTTGTATTTTGTACAGATAATAATCTGCACTAGAGATCTATAAAATACCCCAAGCCTGAGATCTATAATAATTTCATATCAATGCAACCCTTTCAATTGGGAATTTTAAATTGAATAAAGCGGTAAAATCTGGAAAAATTGATTTTTTCCCCGATGTTCTTCTGTAGAATAAACACGATTAATTGTATTATTGACTTTTCCTTTGTTTACATGTTCATGAACCATCATAATCTCAGAATAAATGATTTCTTTGTAAAATGCACTGACAATTTCAATGTGCTTGTAATTTGGGAATTTTTACTTTATGGGAGATGGGGGATAGTCAATTTTCAATTGGGACAGGGTCTTGTGACGTTTCTGTTTGCAACAGATATTAAGTCCTGGTTTTATTTAATAAACTCCTCAACTGCTTTGCAGTAGCACAAGTATATGTATACAATTTTTTTTCCAGAAAATGTAGTGGATAGGTCTGTACCACCAAAAGAGCAGAGATATTCATTTAATCTTAAGTATAGGATGAGCGTGAATTGTTCGGATGAAGAGGCCAAAAATGCGTTTCTGGCACAAGTTAGGATAAAAGTAATAAGTCGGCTTATTGAATTAGCAAAGAAATATCCCACTATGTGCAACAAAGAAAACGTCAGTGAGTGTTTTCAGTCTGTAAAGGTAAATTTAAAAGCATGTAGGACAACATGCCGTAAAAAAAGATCTGCGGATGCCTTTGATGTCGATATTAAAGTAGAGATCCCAGTTGTAAGGTATGACTAAATTTTATAAACTACTGTAATCTGGCAGCGTTCATTTCATAAAAAAATAGGTATTATAAACAAAAAGAATACTTCAATTTTAGAACTTGTAAGGAATGCTATAATGAGGTTTTTCTTCTGTAAGGTTTTGATTTGATTAAAACTGACCTTAACAGTACAACTGACTGAATTATCAGTTAAAAAATGCTGTTCTTTTAGTCCAACAGTTACAAACAGTAGTGGGCCTGCAATAAATGTTCGAACTGAAGCTGTTCTACAAGAGGATATAGACACACAGAAAACAAAATATTCACCACAGGTACGTTAAGCCCAGAAATAATGTCATGTATTCGTAAACAATCTGTTATTCAAAACATTGTCACAAAAAATTTAATAACTTTGAAATGTAAATGTATTAGATTACAATTACTCTAGAATTTTCCCATTACAATACCATTACCATACATTCATTCATTAAATTGCAAAGAACGAGTGCACTTAAGGACCCCGCTAAAATGTGAAAAAATGAAGAATCAAATTAAGCATAATTTTTCATCTCAGATCATTAATTGATATCTAAACCATAAGATTCAACAAATTTTATCGCTGAAATTCATGAATATACAAAGAGCAAAGCCATACAATGTGGAAGGGGTGAGCCAACATTCGTGATTTTCTATAGTAAATCGAGGACGGTCATTCATTTCAAAGCTTTTGTTTACTGTCAGCCTAACGTTGTACAAATTTGTGTGAATGAAAAAAAGCGCATTATACATTTTATAAAACTTGTGTGAAAGTAGGAAATTTGTACAAGATTAGGCTTGTACTTAAAATATTAAAAATGTATGAAAAGTTCAATGTTTTTCCTATAGCAAGCGAAAGCTATTTACCTGTATGACCTATGTTGAACCCACCCGTGGAATAAATTATTTAAAATACCGGTAGACACGTGAGTTCTACCCATGTAAACATTCCTCAAGGGTGCTCACTGTAAAAGATAGCCATGCACGTTTTTTATCATTATATCGAAGTCGTGCCGAATAGAGAAGTTTTTATGTATTTGGTTTTAGGAACACGGGATGGTTAGGAAAGTTTAGTGTCGTTAAATGTCATCATACATAAAAGCGTCAAACATTTTTAACATTCATGCAACACAATACTACCGGTATTGAAAGCCACCTAAATACACTTCTTTCATTTTAAAATTTAAATAAATAATGTTCATACTTACTGTATTATTTCAAATGCAAGCGTGCAAATTTCTTAGTTTGATCACTATGGCTACAGGTATCAATACAACTCCATTCGATTTCTTCTCAGGTAAAATAGCGCAAGAAGCATCATTCGGCAAACGCGCCCGTCAATGATCCACCATCAGATTGTTCAAGTGTCCGATTTAAATGTCTTCTCCCCTTGATTTGAATAAACGAAACTCAAATAGGTTCGGTACGACTTTTCCGGATTTTGGGTATCTATAGGCATTTAAAAATCTTCATTTGTTTCAAATCCATGCTGATTTAGGTGATGTTTTACTGTGATTTTAAATACACATAAGAAACCGTTTCTTTGAAAAATGTTATGATTACAATTCCTTACAATTACACATAACCATAACTCCAGGTCTGCTCTCGGTAACATTCTTACATGTTACTTTTAAAATGTTACAAAGTTAACGAACTCTGATATAAGAAATTTATGAATATGGCGAATTGCTTTTTTTTTTAATCCCGTAAAGGTTAAAAATAGCAAAATTTACTTCTATGAAGAATTTTCTGATGTCCAAATTTTTAAAAAAAAATGTATATATACATTTTATTCTTAAGAATATTTTGAATTGAAATTTTTTAAGCAGAAATGTATAGTTACCTATGGTCGGTAGTAATTTAATTCCTTATACAGATATAATAAATTATGAATATAGTATAGTAAATTCTGCTACCAGGTCCCCAGAACTTCGCTATGGTCGAATTTTTTCTTTATAGTGTAGACACCAAATTTAGAAGTTAGCCACAAAGAAGGTGAAAACAATTAAAGCTAACTTAAGTTTTGAAGAATGTTCTATAATATAAGTATGGCGTTTGTTGTTCATTTTGAAGTGTGTTATTGCTTCAATGAAAAAAACAAAAAAACAAACTAGAATACACTTTTTTTCTCTTCTGCTGACAGGTGATGCCATTACGTTTACTTAATTCTACATATGTTGGGAAGAAATTAACATGTGCAAGTGGGACTGTTCCTAATGGCAACAATGAGATGTGTGGTATGTACATGATATTTCATGTCATTTTTGGCTCGGTTCATCATTTATAATGATTTGTGGAAATATTTTTTGCTCCTGAACTGAAAATAAAAGATTTATTTTCAGTCTTATGTTTAAAGCAATATGAGCTGCATTTTTTTTTTTAGAATTTTATTTTGCTGTTAAAATTTGATTTTATCATAAATCTGTAAGTAACTCAAATCTTTATGATAAATTAGACTAAAAGGAAGTGGTAAATTGTTTCAGAAGAAAAATTTCTGTACAATGTAGTGGAATGTATAGTTTTATATAAGAAATCAATGAAGTACAGGACAACAATAATGTAATTTTGCTTCAATCAAGCTAAAAACTATTCTCCCATCACAAATATAAAAAATAAAGTTGATTAAGTTTTTTTCTGTCAATGAAATAGTTAACTACAATATTGCAACAAAATTTCCGACATCAAAGTTTCAGCTTATATTGCTTTAAATATTTGTGTTCTTTACAAGTACAATATTTTTCTACGGACTATGTAACATACAGGATCATTAAATCAACATCATACATGTATTTATATCCGTTGACTTTGAAAAATACGAATATTAACATGCATAGTAAGCTTGATTATCATTTTAAGAAAAGAATATTTTGTTAAATGTACATCATGTTAGAGGCATCTAATTTATGGCTCCTTACATACATGAAATATCTCGCAAATCAACTTAATCTATAGAAAATAACCTGAATACAAAGAATGTTATATACAATCACACGTTTTTGCATACTTATTTTAACTTTTTCAGAGGCATGTGAAGAAGGAACATATCATGACACTACAATGGATGTGTGTAAGAAATGTCCAAGAAACTTCTATCAGAGTAGTACAGGACAGACCAGCTGTAAAGCATGTCCCGGTCCTTTAAATATTTACACTCTATCAGAGGGTTCAACATCAGAAACCCAGTGTGTGGGTAAGTTTTCATCACCGTTTCATACATCGTATTTTAAACATGATTGCACCTTATCTTTTTACCTGGAGCTGCATTGCATGAAATTCCATAACTGTACTCCAATTTTCTCCAAATGAGATGCTGTAACTCCAATATCACCAAATGAAATGCAATATCTCCAAATGATGCTGATGCTAATGCTGGCTGGATGCTGATGATTATTTTGATTATGCTGTTGCTGATTTTTGTATCTAAATTAGTTCCCTGCACTTTACTCTGTGATGAGAATAAAACTTGTTACGTCTTTTTTAGGTATGTTTATTTCGATGAAACGTTTTCATATTTGAAATACATAACATACAGTTGAAGATTGCATAATAATACATATTTTCATTTAATTTTGAACGTTCTGTTTATTGTATTCTTTATATTTTACTAGAAATGTAAATCAGATGTGGATTCTCAAAAACTCTAAAGAACTTTTAGAAAATCTCCAAAGTTTTCATAAGTCAATAACATCATGTAGATCACAGTGACCTGATGTTTTAGAGATCCGTGTTTGCACAGCTCCAGATTTGTATTGTTTAAATGAAATTATGAGCTTGAATATTGTTTGTTATCTCCATATTTCATCGTTACGTTTTTGTAGAATAAACGTCATTTTTGGCCCCCATTTTACCCCTGGGGTAATGTTCTTTAAAAATCTTTTAAATTACAGCATGGCAAAAGCTACTAACATGAGTACTGTGGCGCATTGACCTCTTTTCTTCTATTGTATTGTGGTTTGTTTGATGAGAGGTACATGTAGTCTGGAGTTTCTGACATGTGAATACTCGTTAACTTCGCTTTTATGCTTTTCTCTGTTTACAGGGAACCACGATTGAGTGACGGAGAAGGCCGACCCTTTTCCTGAGAAAGAGACATAAAACTACAAACTGCAGTGAACCGTTTGTAATTCAGAACTTGGTAGTGATATTGAATATAAAGAAAGTGTCTTGAAAGATTAAAGAATGCCTCAGGAAATCCTATCCTTGATGCAATGTCCAGCAATTTCTGTTTACAGTTTGTGTGATGAAATCTGCTTTTTGTGCTTTTGTCAGGTTTAATTCGTATACTTTGTAATATAAATTTTGTCGTATTTTAAATTAAAAAAAATATGATTGTGGTGATTGCATTGGTTAATTTCTGAAAATGCGTGTAAAAAATTCTAGATTTACTCATCAGGATAATTTTTTGTAAGAAAACACGTGCTTTTTGATTAAGATACTCCAAACCAAAACGTTTTCTTGGACACGTAAATGTATTTATGCATGTCCTCGGTCATGGGACACAAATAATCACTCATTTGAAGGAAAGGGTAAATTTTAAACCTGGATAAAATCCAAATCACTACTGACATTCTTTCATTTTTCATTATTATTTAGTTGTTTAGCTAAAAAGGAAATATTGAAACAATTTATTTAAAATACCACGATAGATTTATTGTTCTGTTACACGTTGAAAATAGTTATTACCGTAATAAAAAGGAATGCTGTTAAATATCGAATAAAAGAGGAAGTCTAATATCTTTCGCACATTTGATACACTATTATTGGGTCAAGCCTTCTAAGGCTATAGATTTATTTGTTGCTAATTGATATACATTTTTTTTTCATTAAGTATGATGCATATTTCAACAACTACAATCCATCCTATTCAAAAGAGAAAGTTTGTCTCTCTTACCACACGTTAAAGCCATAGGATATTTCCCCTTACAAAAGATACTATAGTAAACTATAGTGAACTATAGTTAACTATAGTTATTTATAGTTTACTATAGTTAACTTTAGTAAATCAAAGTTTCAAAGTTATCACTATAGTAAATCGAAGTTTTCAAAGTGATCATTATAGTGTCATAGTGATCACTAAAGTAATTCAAAGTTTTCAAAGTAAATCAAAGTTTTCACCATAGTTAATCAAAGTTTTCATCGTAGTAAATCAAAGTTTTCTTGGTGATCACTTTAGTATTTTAAAGTTTTCATAGTTATCACTATAGTATCATAGTTATCACTTTAGTAAATCAAAGTGTCAAAGTTATCACTATAGTTACATGTAACTATAGTTTTCATAGTGTCAAAGTTATCACTATGATTAAGTATTGTAAACTATAGTTAAAAATAGTTTACTATAGTATTTTTGTCAGGTTAGTTACATGTATAGAGCTGTCAAAAATGTTCATATCAAAAACATCGTTTGTCTTGTATCACATGTATCATAAAATATTTCAATGAAATTTCCAAGTTTCCAAGTTCAATATCTTTTCTGATGAAAGACACCTTTTAAACAATTTTTTCCAAATAAATCTGTTAATGAGCTAAAATAAAGCACACAATACAAAATATTATCCACTCAAAACCCTCTTCTAAATAAATGGAGTATACACTATTTTTGTAAACTGATACGTATACGTAGTGTTTGTTGCAATAAGGAAAAAAAATGAAATTGACCTAAATGCTTAGTAATAATTTCTTTGAAATTAGTTTTTTTTTTGCTATAAGTTGAAAATATGAGTTTTACTGTTTTCATTAATTTAAAAAATATGTTTACTGTGCTCGGACTTTTCAAATGTCGCTGTCAAATGATGCATTTGTTCTTGGGAGAAAGATTTTCACCTCTATCCATATTTTTTTTTCAATTGTGACCCCCTTGTCTGGGGCCATAATTTGAACGAATATGAATTGGCACTTCTTGAATGATCTGAGGATACTTGCATTTAAATATAGCCAATCTCGGCATAGTTGTATTTGAATATCTTTTAGAAAGAATTCCAATATATTCTCAACAAAAAAACTTTTTAATTCTAAGAATAATTTAATTCCCTATTCTTGTTGCATGAACATTTTCACAATTTTAACAATTCTGCAGCTGTCAGGGATTGCGTCTTGACTAAACTTCATTATTCTAGCGGAGAGGAATTCCATCAGTCTGACAATTTTATAAATAGTCCATACCCAGCAGGCACACAACATTGTGAAAAAAATTTTGAATCAACGTTTAGTTTATGTAAGATTTTGAAAATTGAATTCAACGTTGAAATCTTAACGTTGATTCAGTGTTGAAAATCAATGTTGATTAGACATTGAATAGAAGTTAATTCAACGCTTCTTTTTTCCGGGGGATGGGGGCGTCATTACTTATTTAAAATTTTGTTTTATTGTCTAAGATGCCGTCTTAATTATATAAGGGAAAATGTCTATAAATAGAATCTATATTGTAAACATTTAATTAACTTCCCGTCAATAGATCAGTTATAATAAATTTCACAAAAATACATCTTATAAATTAATCATGGTGCAAAACCCGAACTTTATGCAAACGTTTTGTATTTTTACATGTGCTCATGAAATAGTCCAACACATAAAAACATTCCATGATAATATGTAAATCTTGTACGGTATCAATTTTGATGCACCAGATGCGTATTTCGACAAATTAAGTGATACTCATGCCGAAATATTGGAAATCCGAAATCCGATAAATATTTCTTTTAAAAAATACATTTTAAATTAAATCTTAGTGTTAGAGTCCTGGTGTTGGAGACCTGGGGGTGATATTGGTCTTTGTGAGTGGTGTTGGACTCCTGGAGTGTTTGTTGGTTTCCTGATTAGTGTCCTCTCCTGGATTATGATGGTCTTCTGAGTTGACAGATTGGTGCAGCTTTTTAGTTGATTACCCCTACAATGTACAATTTGATGTAATAGATATTTGTATAATGAAATATGTTAAAATTGCGTTCAATCTCATAGTCTTTTTATTCCAAAATTATCTTTCATTGAAAATTGACAAACACTTAAATAAACAATATCTTGCGCTTTCCAAATTAGGAATAATCAATTCCAAAGACAAATATGATATTTTTAAAAATGAATTTATTACATAAATATATATATATATATGATAAAAAAGGCAAAACATCTTTGTATGCAAATGATATTTATTGAATAAAACTTGAAAATGCAGTTTTCTAAAGTGTGATGAGAATGGTTAATGTACTGTAGCATTTGATTTTCATGTGTTAACATTCATCAGCCGCTTCAAATTTGCTGGAACCTGTGAGGTGCTGGAATGCCCTTCATTTATAAGGTACATCTATATCATTGTTTGGCTGTGAAATTAAATCTATTTCTGCATGACATCTCTCCCATCTCTTTATTATAAAGCCATGCCTACTGTTCACAAAACACAAAATAAAATAAAGTCAATTGAAGGACTGAAAGAAAAAAAAATGAAATGTTTGTGTCCCATCAAAGCAAAAGTCTTACACATGAATTTCTCAACCCAAACTTGTACAGCAGTTTTATATCTCTTAAAACAATTATTTACAAGTAAAACACAAATCCAAGACATGATAAAAAGCCATTAAAAGAGGAAAAAACTTTCAAACCTATGATTTACTCATCAAATTAAAAAAAAAAAGAAGGGAAAAGAATATACTGGAAAACAGACGGGAATACCCCCCCCCCCCCCCCGGAAGAACTATACAAAGAAAGATCAACAAGAATCTGAAAATAAAATTCAGGGTTCCTTAAGATCTTACAGACGTGAGAATGGGATGTAAACGGGACTCGGTGTGCAGTGAAAACTGCCCAAAAGCCCTAGGTGGGGATGGTAGACTTCCCCTTTCAACATGTTCAAGTGATCACCCCCCCCCCTCCTTTTTTTTTTTTTTTTTTTTTATTACCGAATCCTTGATCCGTTTATGATTTTTTTTTTTTTACAGAACATTGGTATAAATTAATATATATATATATATATATATATATATATATATATATATATATATATATATATATATATATATATATAGCAATTTCAATTGGGTTTCTTATATTCAATATTGGAGATTTAGTGACGAAGAGGAATTTTGCAGCATGGAGCTTCATGTAGGTCCATTTTTTGCTATAAAGGGATATTTTGTCTTCCTTTGTTTTCTTTATATTTCATATACTGATCCGAAAAAAAATCAATCATGCTTGGCATAATTGTTTACATTAATTATTTATGTTACTTTATCTCTTTAAAAAGAGTTTAAATGTGGTAATATTTTGTAGCATCCTTCACTGATAAAAAAAATCAGATTTAATCATGGAAATGACTTATGCCCCTTCCAATAAAGAAATAAAGTTATTCTTGTCTCGGATTTGCAGGATAACCTCGAAGCTTGCAAAATTGTTTTGAAATAAAAAAGTCTCGGCGTTTGCCGATAACGCCGAGGATATCATATCTCAAACAATATTTTGAGACCGAAGAGGTTATCCTGCATCATCGACGATAACAAGAACATATTTCTATTCTACTAACTGCTCTAAAATACTGCTGATCGTTTCCTCTATGGAGAAACAAATTAGGTCACTTTATTGCGATTAGACTATTCCTTGTTACATCAGAGGGTCACTTCTTTGTATATTTGTGTATCGATTGAAGAAATGCAGACGATTAGAGCTTTAGTTGGATTAAATATATCATTTAATCATATATAAATTTGTTTCCGGTATATATCATTTACTTTTTATTATTATGAAATAGCAAAATCTGTTGTCGATTAATTTAGGAATGACTCTAAATCTTGGCCAAATTATTCGAGTTTAACCTAGTTTGGGTCAGTTTACGCAGCGTTATACTCGAATAAATTGGCCAAGAATTAGAGTCATTCCTTATAATTTAATTTTAAAATCATTAAATAACTATGGGTGCAAAATTTCTTTGCTTTTTATTAGTTCAAATTTGCCGCTCAATAATACAACCGTAGTAACGGAAGTAACGGAAGTGATGGGAAGCGAGGGGAGGTAAAAACTTATACATAGACCTAGCAGCCATGTTGTTTGTTTACATGTGGTAAGATCGAATTATTGTTTGAAGTTAAAGGTACATTTATTAAATCTGGAATTTTTCATGAATCCCGAGGACTGGAAATAAGAGGATTGTATGGATACAGATGATTCAGCTGGTTGTCGGGGGGGGGGGGGGGGTCCCCATACCAAACCAGGTTATACAGAAATAATTTGTGTTCCTTTTGGGATATTAACCAATCAGAGGCTAGAATACAAACAAAATTAAATTATTTTGCTTTGACTGTAAATTTACGAATTGTCATTGTTGTGAGGAGGTCCATGGAACAACCCCTTTAGGATAAGAACTGTTTAATCTCGGCAATAACTGCTGTAGAATAGGTGAAAACTAAGGAATAGACATTAAGAATACTCGAGAATCACTACCCAAGAAATGAAAAATATATTTGTTGGTTTCTTTATTCATACACTTCCGAAGATTCAAACATGTTTAAGCCATGGTCCATGAAGCCTAGATGTTATTACAATAGGGTTCCAAGATTTTACATAGACATGTAGAGGGTTATAGAGTCTACCGTCGAGCTTGGGAATATAATTCTGACAACTGATCAAGGTAAGTCTTTCACTATGTTTATTTGAAGAGGCATCCTTTGTAATATTGCAGTATTACTTGGTGATCTTTAACGAAAACATTCTTACTGAAGTAGAATGTATCCCTGAAAACGTCATACATTAGAAATCCGAAAAACCAAATCATCCTGCAACATGGCAGAGGCTGATCACATGCTTCGCGTTTTGTTTGTGTTAATTTGTATATCACTTAATTTGTTTTAGTGACCTGCATTTTCTCCCGAACTTTCGAACATAAAACAAATATTGAATGGAATGGCTACATGTAGTAAGTTGTGTTACACTGAAAAAGTGTCGCCAACAATTTTCAACATTTCTTAACCAAAATGCTCAGCCGCTTTGGTCAGTATACACGAATAGACAAACATATTTCATATAATTTATCATCTTTTAATGCTAGTAATGCGCGCGTTTACAGAATTGAAAATTTGATTTAGACATTTTTCCCATTACTTAAGAAATGACCTGATCAATCTATTTATTTAAATCAAAACAAATCGCCTCGGAGCGTTTCTTAAATTGTGATAATTATACACATACATGTACACTGAACATTGCAATCATTGAAAATGAAACAAAAATAGCTCGTTGACAGGTAACTGGTACAATCCTGTAACTGCTGATAAAGTTTACAACACTGTTTTTCTGTTATCTTTTGCTATCATATTTGTATACTTGGGACCTACACAACACATCACACAATAAAGTCAAATATTATCTGTCCTTTTTGTGGTACATGTATGATGACCGGATGATGTGATTGTGGATTTTAGTATGCTTGAATATGATGAGGACGTCTATTTTTCTTTTATTTTATATAAAAAGTAAGTGGATTTAAAGTTTCTGTTGCCCAAAAAAGTTTGATGCATGAGTGTCGATAAATACACAATAATTAAACATGGGAATGGAGGTACTGATAAGATTATTAAGGAATGAATTTAAAAGCTACCCAAGATAAACTCTAAACCCTGGGTTGGGACAGTTTACGCTTTATAAAACGCGAAGTGGTTTATAAAAAAAAATACATCAAATGTCCCAACCCCGGCTATATAGTATTACTTGAGTAGATATTTAATGAATTCCTTATAATTTAATTTTCTGTCCTTAAATGTAAAAATAATATAATTTTCCCATCAAAATTTTCTTCTAATTGTACAGATTTTAAATGTAACGTCAAGCGGATTAATACATTTTTGACGTACAATGTAAGTCCTTGTGATATAGGCAACATAGGTTATACGATATAAACGAGTTTTTCTATCCAAGCAAATAGAGTATTAGAAACAGAATTAAATCATAAATATTTAATAGGTAAATTCTGTTTTGAACCTCACTTTTTAAAATGTTTTGGTTACATATACGAATTATTAATATACACCAAATTTTGTGATTTTATGTCTAACTTTAGTGTTCAGGTATATATGTAAGATGTTGAATATTAAAAACTAATCGGGTTTAACCATATCAATGAAAACATCAGGTGAATGTTTTCCATCTATTAGATTTAAATGATGTCTGATATTTACATTTCAGGTGTTTGTTGTGATCTCTGCTTCAACAGACTTACTGGGAACACATTTTACTGCCAATCACGATGTTGTGATTACCAATGCTGTGTTGCTTATGAAGACGACAAAAATTGGTAACCCGTATAAGTATAAAGGGGATGTTATACGGATGTATCCCTTAAAAACGCAGTAACTTGCACACGATCACCTTTAACAGCCAAATACATTTACATATATTATATTGTTGTTAACGTCAATTGTTTTTCTTATGCACCCAGTAACACAGAACTCACATATATTAAAGTAAGGGATAAGTGAGACTACTATTAAATAAGTTTTAAACATTGTTGCTTGACCTTGCGCTAGTATATACATATGTACATGCAGGTACATTAAAGCTACTTCAATGAAGTAGAGAGCGTAGACTCTAATCATAAGTTTTCTAGGCCTAGATTGTACTGACATTCATTTACTTGTTTGCAATCTCGGTTTGTCCTACACAAGCAGTCTTTGAGTTAGTTGAAAGCTCAGTTTCATTCATAGCTTCTCGAGCAGTTTAGACGAGCTTGATTTTATGAAATTATTTGAATTCATCTTGCATAGCAAGATTGGATGTACTCTTTATCTGGAATAATTAATTGAATTAAATATTTTGAATTTACAGGAGCAGTGATGAGGTAGCAGGAGCTGTCGTTGGAACGCTTTTAGGAGGGACGATATTAGTTCTAGTTATGATATATATCGTAAGAAATTTCTGCCTCAAGAGACCCACCCCTCATTCAGGGTCTACAGCTACAAGGATTGCCATAATAAGTAACGGTAAGGTCTCTTGTTCTAGATCTGGTATCTGTTTGCTTAGGCAAACTACTTAAATTTCATGAAGTATTTCAAATGAATTGAAGAAATTTTGAACATCACAGAAAGTTTACAATTTCTTTAAAATTTAGAAATTTAATGTTTGCACCATTCACATTCAAAATAGGCATTTTTGGTATCATTCGTCCTTAATAGAGGAATGTATAACCATTGAAGATAATATTTTATCACTAAGGAAGCAGATGATTGACTAATAATTACGTAACTTCTACTTGAAAATTTATTATTAATCGACACCATGTCATACCACTGGTGATACAGTTAGAACAAAGTTGTTGAAAAAATATATTTAAGAGAAAATGGTCTAATACGTAAAACATTTATTTAGTGGATGAGTTGCTCATTGGCATTCACTAATGATACAAAATGGTAAACCTAGCTTAACTTAAAGAAATCAAAAGTTTTATGAATTTTATATAATTAATGGATATGACAAATATGTTAATCATCAGTGAAGTACTGTGCACTGATGACACAAATTGTATAATTTATCAATTATTTTAAATCAACTTTCATTCGAATGCGAGGAATATCGTTGAGTTTCGCAATCCCCCTTTTTTTTCTTTCGAAATGAAAAAAAAAAAACCAACTATTATACCCCGCCTGAAAAACGGAAGGTTTATGGTAATGGGGGTGTCCGTTATGCGTCCATCTGTCAATCTCTTATCTATAACTCCTCCAATACCACTAAATAAAATTTGATGACTTTAACTGAATATTTATTACGTATTATGATCGGACAGATATTTGCGGTTTCCCTTAGTAAACTTTGGACACTGTCATTGTTTCTATAATATTGGGGTTACTTATTCTTATCAGCAACTCCTCCCATACCAATGAATAAAATTTAGAGGAGAGAGACTTTCCTAGAATCTTTATTTCATAAAGGCATTGCGCATCTTTTATTTTCTATTTTGATCGAGACAGATGTTCTTGACATTCCCAGAACAAAACATGGATTTTGCCATTATACACATATGGGGTATCATTTGTGAGCTCTGTGTTACCTTAGTTTCGTAGTGTATTCATGTATACTATAACAAAAATATTCGTTGATAGGTTTGAGTCCGACAAACTACAAAAAATGTGCAAACAATACTTGCATGGCCTCAAGACCATAAACTGAGAACAGACTTAAGTCTGATTTTTAATATCTTGGCTTTTATATCACAATTACTAACATATGAGTGTAAAAAAGGAGTTTGTCCAATTTTGAAGAACAAATACATAACACATAATAAATATTTTGTTTGATTTTCAAGAAAAAAAAACGAAGACATTTAAAATTTCGACTTAAGTCTGTTCATTAATTATCTTGATACTTGGTATATAAAACACAGTCATCCTTTTACATTTATCAATAATATTTAAAAAAAAAAGCAACTGCGTCCAAGAATTATTGCAAATTGGGATGTGTCATTGCATTGAGATGTAAAGTTGTCCTGTAGTGCTACATAATATTATATAAATGTATGGAATTTAAGTCATTAGTTGTTTCTTCCATATTTCTACAACCACATGTCAGATCTTTTATGTCAACTTGTCAAATATTTATTTCGACTTTTCAGAAATTAATCCTCATGACTAGGAACTCGGTATCTTGATATTAAAGCTTATTTTGACATCTTCTTATCATCATAATATCTGACAAGTCGTCATAATTTTCTGACAAGTCCACATAATTTTCTGACATGACAACATGTCAGATGTTTTAGCGAATTGTTAGTTAATGATGTCGACTTGTCAGATGTTAAGTTGACTTGTCAACTAATGATATCAACTTGTCTTAAAAGTTGTAAACTTGTCAGATAATTATGTTGACTTGTGTATTTATGTCGACTTGAAAGAGAAATATGTTGTCAATTGGATGACACAAACTGGGAATGATTATGTTTTCATGTTGAATTTTTTAACTTGAATAAATGAAAAATCGGCGAAGAGATCTGTCTTACAAATCGACAAAAAATCTGGCAAGTCGAGATAATGTCGTTAGTTATTTGACAAGTGGTGGCAGAACTATGTCATCATAATCTTTAATTTGAAGAAATACAAGTTTGAATTCATTATTTTATACAGGTCAATCGGAACAAATTCCAATGCAATCAGCTGCCTTCAAATTGTCAAGATACCCACCGTCTTACGAGGAATCACAAGCTACAGTGTTAGGAAGTACAGTATACTCGAGATTTCAAGATGAGGAGTAGATATATATCCACAAAAAGGGAGATAGGGAGGGGGAGAAAAAAGGAATGGGTGGATATTTCCGTGATATCTATTTAAGACTGTAATGTCTGGAAAATGTTACTGCAATCTGTGTGATACATATATTTCGTTAAAAAACAAAAGAGAATATATGACAATTTTATCAATAATCATTTTTTTTAAAAACCTGTATCTATAAATTTGAACATGTAAAGATTATTTTCGATTTCATTCCATTATATAAAATGAATTGTTATATTGTTAGTTGGAAAGCTGGATTACATGTATAATGATAATATCTATCTATAGTTTTAGGTGTTGAAAGTAACTTTTTTATTTTGTTTAGAAAATTTCAATTTTTGGAAACAACAGTGTTTGTGAGCTGTTTTGCAGTGCATGAACCTTTAGTAGATTCCATTATAAATGTAATGATACTCCCTATCGATCATATTCTGTGCTCAGAGTTTTAGCATAATATTATTTCTAAAGAATAACATGTATGAATTTTACACATTTTCATGTTAAAACGTATATTGTATGAACATTTTAAAGTCATTAAATAAAATTTCAAAATTTGCTTCTGTTTATTCAGATTATTTTTTTCAAACGTATTGATTCTCTTTACAGTACTTGCAAGGCTTAAGGAGTAATCTTTCCTTTACGTTGAATTACATCTATGTAGTTCTGTTTGAAAAAAAATAAAAAAGGGAAAACAAGGTGCATTATTAAAGTTAGCAATGTTACAGTAACGTTTTCAATTATATTAAACATTGTTTAATCTTTACAGAGATGTTTTAGATAAATCAGATTTATCTGTTAAATTAGACCACAGAATTAATCTAAATAAATCCGATTTATCTGGTTAATTAGACCACAGAATTAATCTAAATATATCCGATTTATCTGTTAAATTAGACCACAGAATTAATCTAAATATATCAGATTTATCTGTTAAATTAGACCACAGAATTAATCTAAATATATCAGATTTATCTGTTAAATTAGACCACAGAATTAATCTAAATATATCCGATTTATCTGGTTAATTAGACCACAGAATTAATCTAAATATATCCGATTTATCTGGTTAATTAGACCACAGAATTAATCCTAATTTACCGTGATGTGATATATTCTAACAAAGTTCGTAAGAATATATACATAATGGTAAATTAAGATTAATGTTTATACATTATATTTTTTAATGAAATTTTTACATTAACGCAACACCAGTAATGCTTTAACTCGGACCACGGTCTATTTATAAACATACATGTGTCCACACATTTGAACATTTTAAAAAGAAAATCATTGAAAATGTAAATATTTACTAAAAATTGCTTTCAATGCAGTATGAATTTGACAACATGGCTAGAAAAGACAGTCTTACGGGTATGTCAAAGAAAATGCATTACTGTACTTTTTAATTCTTTTTTTTAATTAGCAATTTTGTTTTTTTCTGCTTTTATTCCATGTTGATAAATGAAAATGTTTGGCTTTAAACTATTGGACTTCATTTCCCTATAAAATACAAAAAACCCTTCCCTTTGATATTTGATCTTTTTAAATGCCTATTTTTGTTTGTCACAGTGGGAGGAGGATTTTTAACGCCTCTTTTACTCTGATGTCGAAAAATTAATTAAATTCACAAGCTACCGTTTAAAAACAGGTAAAAACGTACGTTTAAAGCAACATCCATACATGCGGTATAAAAGTCGATAAGACTCTTCGCCATCTACTTGATTGTACGAAGAAATGAACATTATATCCAAACCTTATGTATTCATTTTCCTAAATTTACACAACAGATGAGATGACTTGACAAAACTATTATAAGATGATAAAAAAAGTAACAATTTTATTTCATTATTTTATTATAAAATCCAACAACCATTTTAGCAACTATTTGCAACTAACACATGTAAAATGTAACATCATTAAACGTGCATGTAATTCATATCTTGTCAAATGTGTGTCAGATATTTATCTCAATTGAATTGTGATTTATCCTGAAATAAAGCAACCGGGTATTAAGGGGAAGCGTCTTTAAAACATACATTTAATACCCAGGCACGAAAAAATTCAAAAAGCAAATGCCAAAAAGTTTTTTTTTTAATTGTGTTTGCTCAAGGTTTAATTTTACACCATTTTTCTTTTATGCCGAAAAATACCTATTTTACTTTGCTGTAAAAAATATTCATGATACGAAAATAAGCAATGATTCACATAAAAGATTACTATGATTAAAATACATTCTCATGCATTTCAGAGCGAACACTATTTGTGATTATTTATTTTTTTAAGGCCTTGAACGTTAGAATAATGCCAAGTGAACAAAAGTCCCTCACCTAGTACAATATTTGATCAAATCCATGTAGTTGTAAAATATTGAAAAAAAAAAAAAATAAATAAAAAACAACTAAAAATTATGCCGATGGAATAAGAAGTAATTAAACATTTTATTTTAATGTTTATTCTAATGCAAAATCGGAATAAGTACACGAAGCATATTCTGCACTAAGTCACGCAATATTTGCACCTTTTCTTGCCCTTCTTTACATATGATATGGAAAGCAAACATCAATAACTTTTAAAGATATAAACGGAATGAGGTTTGAAAATTCTGTATCATAGCTTCGAAAAGGCATAGTGTCTTAGTAATGGATTCTGCAAGTAAGTATCGACATAAATGTACATTGTCAATTTCATTCACTTTTATATTTCAGCACAGCCAACGAATTGTACGAGAAGTTATGTTGTCAGCTATTTTTGATTGTCTCTCTGTTCCCAAAGTACATGTTGGCAAACTTATTTAACATAATATTAGAAAAACTTTCATAAATAAGTTCCTAATGATGAAAAAGGGTCGATCAGCTTTTGCATCAGATCAGAAAAAAGGTGAATATGTTCATGTATATCTTTTTGTAATTGTGAATGTTCTTTGAAAATTAAAGACTCTCATGGATATAAGTATGATTAACATATTCTTTCCAGCTTCGTATCGTTAATATTGATACATATATATATATATATATATATATATATATAGTTACAAAGCTATTCTGACATCATATATATATATATATATATATATATATATATATATATATATATATATATATATATATATATATATATATATATATATATATATATATATATATATATATATATATATCAAAAAACATTTTAAACATCCAACCACAAAGTTTCAAAGTGATGCACCAACGTTTCACAAATTTAGCTTATTATATATTTATTTCCCTCAAGCTTTAATTGCTGTCTACTGCTTGCTGAAACTGAAATACTTTTAAATTTCCTCTTAATCTTGTTAAGGAGATATGATACTCAAAGTAAATGTAATCAAATATTTAAAAAAAACTTGCTTTATTATTGCTGTTACTAAATTTCATCACGATTTTTATCATTAAATCAATCCTACACCAAAATTTATATGTATATGAATCATATCATATAGAAAAAAAAATACCTCTAAACAAGAGATGAAGCCCTTTTCTGTAATTTATTTTTCATAATTATGATCATGTATCATTCAATGATAAATACATGAATTTTTTATCAATATTCATATTTGAAGGGCATATTTTTGTGATTTCAAGTTTTATATGTTGTTGAGATGAATTTATATTAATTTTATAGAGTCACGTAGTTTACTATCATTGTCATTGTACCATAAGGGTGGATGGCGCTATAACGCAATAGGTCAATGACTATGACTCAATAGTGCGATGACGATCATGCAATAGAGCGATAAATATGATGTAACAAGAAAATGCGATAATACGATGGCGATGGCACGATAAAGCGAAAATAATGGAAATAACACAATGACGTTGAAGAGACGCACCATTGCATTTCCGTGCCATTGCATCATCGTCATCACGATATCACTCTGTCGTGTCATCGAGTGTACATAGAGTGATGGTGCGATAGTTAACTATGTATTTGTAGTCATATCCTAATTCCATAATTTTCTTTACATTCAAATTCGTATCAGCAATAGTTGATGTTGTTTTGGATAAAAGAATGAATACAAAATGGGCCACACATTGAGAAAGAAATAAGTACACATTCCTTAAAAATGGAAATAAAAATGAAACTGTCACTGATTAATATCTGTTGAGAATTAGTGCGGTAGAACTCTATAATAAAAGGACTGTAACCATTAAAATAAATTACAGTATTTAAATGTTGAAATCCTTTCGGTAGGTAAAGGGAAGTAGTCCTGATATCACACGCGTTTAATAGAATATTTACATTATGAAAAAATGCTTCCTTTGACAAATATTTGAAATAAATATTGTTTATTGATGAAAGGCAAATATCTTTTATAGCTGTTTTTCGTGTCCGATTTTATATACTTTATTTGCTTACTTAAGATAATTTTCATAACCTTGCGTATACAATGCTCCATCAAAAATCGGTGAATAAGTGACAGGTAATTCCGTTGTTACATATGGAATATCTTTTCAATAACTATCTTTTCACAGTAGACGTTTTGACCCAAGTGCACAAAAGTTGAGCATTGAATTAAATATGTAATTATGGATTTCGACAAGCTGAGTCCGATTAAATATTAGATTGATATGTTTATCCCGCAAAATTTATCTATGAAGGGTCCGTTATATATACAACTATTATACTCGTTTGAAACGAATAATGACGAAGATAGCTAGGAAGGGTACAAGTGTAAGAATATACTTATTTCTCTTATCACATTGAACTAGAAAGATATGCATTATAAATCCTTTTAAAAATTGAGAAATTATATAAAATATGTAAGTGGATTCTCTTAATAGAAAGAGGAAAAAACGTAGTTAAACCAGACAACCAAACGTCGTCACAGAAAAGAAAAAGTATGTCTTCAAGTCATTTGTCTGATGTTGAGATCGATGGCGTCATTTCCACAGGGACTTATTCGAATAAAAACAATAACGTGCAAACAGGTAGGGATGTAGAAAACAAGTGTTAAAACAATATCAAGGAACTTCTAAGCACTGGACAATAATTTGAAGTGATTAAATCCCATGGGACGTTCTAGCAGTAAGAGGTTTTGTCTTTGGATGTAAAAGTAAATTTATCTTAATTTTACTGCATATGCAACAAAACAGATCTTAGAATTGTTAACATATATCACCAAGAATTGTTTTTTTTTTTTTTTGAATTATTATTAATTATTATTTATTTTTTGCATGCAATCATATCTGTTCATTCATGCATTCAGTTGTAATTGAACACTTTTCATGTGAAAAAAGACTAGTGTATGTTCGTGTATAACTCATGAAATTAATTATTTCAAGGGTATTTTGAGAAGTACATTTTAGACTCATATAGCATGACTTTAAATCGCAAAAGAAAATTGGGGGGGGGTCATTGCGCATTCTACTGAGCAACGGTACAATTATATGTAACTTGACCTTTTTGTACTTAAATTCTAACTCTTAGGCTAATCACTTTAACCTTTATCATATTTAATCAGATGTAATTATGCCAATAAAGATAATCTTATTTTACGTAAAATAGTTTGAATAATATTGATCTATAAATAATAATGCAAATATATAATAACGGAAAATATTCTATGAGTAAAAATATGCGGGGCAAAAGTTCCAAGATATTAAATCAAACAAATGCGTAGATTTAAAGAATTTTCTTCTAATTATCCTTCCGTCACAAGAAAAAGTTACCCATAAATCTTGTTTCTTTATGACTTTTTGAGCAGTTTTTAAATTGAATGTTGTTGACTTTGCATCGCTTAATTCAAATATGTTATAAAAATAAACGGTTTTGAAGTTAGAGGTTCTGACTGAACTTTTCTTAAAAGCTGACGAGTGACATACCTTAATTAACAGATATCAGAGTCAGTTTTGCACTCCATGCTTTACTTAATTGAAATCTTCAAAATAACAATTCTGTTTTATTTTCTTGAATTTGCAAAACATTTTCTGGTACATTGGTATTCAAATATTAATTTTGAATATTTTCTTAAAATTACTTTGTACGATAAAGCAGAACTAGATTTAAATAAATTAATCCATATTTATTCATTATTTAGATTGTATGTCAAAAGATGAAGAAACCATCCACAGTGAATTCAAGGATCGTTCAATCGGTAATTTTCTTTATTTACACATTCTAGTTATATGATTAGATAAAAAGTAAAAACAAAATCAATCTAATGATACCCAATATTGCAATTTGTAGTTTGTAATAATATGTACTTCATATTACTATTCGTAATAGTTCGTAATGCATAAATAGTTTCTTGTTGAAAAAGCAAGATAAAAGACGTGTTTGCACTTTGCAGTACGCATTTGATTTTTTTTTTTTAGGGCAGAAAGAAATGATATTCTTCAAATGTGCCAAACATATGTGCTTTTGATTCTGTGCATCTGCTTAAGTACACGGTCTTAAGCATTGCCATGTTATATAGTATTCAGAACAATTCCTTTTGTATATAGGACTTAAACGTATCTGAGACCCTTAACGCTTTTCTTTACTATTATGAAATTTGTACATCAACAATTGTGTTCCAATTATGAGAAAGATAAGAAAATATGTGTTAAGGTACAATGTTCATTTCAAGAAGGTGAATTTTTTTTTCAAAAAGTGAAATTATAAATAATCAAAGTTAAAGAGTTACAGTTTCAATGAAAATGATTGATCGTGCTTTAAACAAATAATACATTTCAGTAAAATTTTACCAAATTGATCTATTTTATTATTCAGGAACTGGACCTCTTCTGATATCTGTCAGTATATGGTTTGTTGCCATTCCTTTCGTCATCTTTGGGGTCGAGTGGTCAAATATTGCCTTCCATAGTAAGGTTGAAGTTGTTGCCACAATGGTTGTTTATTTCTCCTTTGGAGCAGTTGCTGTTGTGGCCTTCTTTATATCACTGTTATTAAATGCACTAACTGTGAAAACTCAACAAACATATTTTCAGAAAATCTCGAACTTCTGGAAAGAGATGAAGAAAACGCATTTTCTTAAAACAAACGCAGGAATGGTCATTCAGTTCGTATTATTTATTCTTTTTGCTTGTGGATATACATTTAACACCTTTACTTACGCAGAACATTTACATACCGACCAAGTTGACCAACGCCTTCTCTCATCATATTCAGTCGTTTGCATTGCATTCATTTGGATTCAAGTAATTGTTCTTATATTTCTGCAATATTACGACAAGAAAATATCAAATGGAGCAAAGGTTCTTCGAATGATTATAATTGTAACCAATGCCTGCAGCTGGATGAACGCTTACTTGTTTGAGTCTTCCGAAATATTTGAAAACAAGTATGAATCAACTTCAAACGCCACGTTATACAATTCTACAAATGAACAATGCTTCGAAAGCATTCATGAAATTGCTGAAATCATATTTGCTCCAGTAACTATTGAGTATACAATGATGGCTATTGGATTTCTATTTCCGACTGCGTTAGAAGATGTGAAATACCAAAGGAGTTGGAAAATGACTTGCTTGATAATAGTTTGCTTGATTATCTACGAAGCAAGTGTATTTGGATTCTCCATGTATGTTGTTTTGCAATGCACAAAAATTGATGAAACAAAAGGAATTCCTATAGAATTCTTATTTTATGTCATTCTCATTGCTATTTTATTTACAGCCATGATAGCTCTTCTCATAGTGTGTGTGATTCTAAAGTCTAGGTCCAAGCTTCGAAAGTCTAAAGATCACCATTTACACATGAGTTCTTTCATATTATTGGTAACTGCTTTCGGAAACAATTTGTACCACCTTCTCAATTCCATTGCCGTTTTGGAGCTGGATTCTATATCTGTAGCATACAAAAGTATTGCTTTTGGACAAAACATCCTAGGACTTATCCTTGCTTTTCTACAAACTTGGTTTCTTTTAGCCATCCACAGATATGATGTAACAAACGAGACCAAAAGAGGTCCTAACAGCGACAGTGGATGTACCTGTCATGCGAAGACCAGCCTTAAACATAGCTGCCTCGCTCTTGCAGTCATGAACTTTGGATTGTGGACCTATGGAAGTATTGCAGAAATTCGCGAACCGATCTTCTCCTACCTACAGCAAAAATATTACACTGGACCGTCGTGGAATGTGATATTGAAGATTATTTTTCCTTTGACGATTTTTTATCGATTCCATTCATCAATGGATTTTCTGAATTTATGGTTACATTTTGCAAAGGAGGATTAAAAAAGATCTCAAGAGAAACACAAATTCTTCTGACATTTTTATGAAATGATGCAAATTTTACATTTGAAAATTAAAAAAAGAACTTTTGCTCCATTTTAAATTTATTGTAAATATGCTGACATAACTTAAAATGTCCTGCTTTTTGTGTGGCTTTTACACGATTTGTATGTAAATAGATTTTGAAGTATTGCACATGTGTATCTGTTATAGAGCACTGTATCATTTTGTTTGATTGATTTTGTTGTTGAAATTTTAATTCTTAATTTCTTTTTATTTTTGTTATAGTTATTCATTCTGTTTTGATGATCTTCTGTGATTTTAATTCTTGTTCGTTTTAATTATCTCTCTAGAATTTTTCCTTTGTGACCATTAAACGTCCTTTACTTTGCTAATATTGTACTTATACAATGTCAAAGGAAAATTTGTTAAAGAATTTATATAGTTTACCTGCTCATCCGCACATGAAATTACTTGCATCTTATGCTTATAATATGGTCGTCCGCGTTTTCTCTAGAGTCTCGGATTAATTATGTATCCTTTCGTCGCTGGTTCGAATACACTGTGCGACGTGGTGACCGCCCCTTCGGACGAGACCGTATTAACTTAGGTCAAGTGTAGCTGTAGGTACTGGCTCGAAAAAAAAATCCCTCACTGCTCGATGGCTGTGAATGTCGACGACAGGTTTAAATTTGCAGCTCTCCACCGACAAGTGCTGGTATCTCACTATGAGTGAAAAGTTCTCGAAGGAACGTTAAAACAACAACGAAACAAAAAAAAATTATAAAAAAATTTCTTGTGATATACAATACCACAATTAAAAATTTGTCAATCGTACTGATTAAAATTGGACATAAAACTATCCCGTCGACTATTCAGTACAAAAAATACAGTCATGTAATCGTGGTATTGCATATCACTAGAAAGAAGAAAATTTTCAGACGAAAATGAGAGTACATATCATTAATATAATTGTTTTTCTTTCTCTTGTAAGGTAAACTGAATTATCTCAAATATATTTCACAGAAAATTTTAAGATTTTAAAAAGTTAATAATCTACTTTTTTGAAATAAATTATGGAAAGCCCTGTAAAGATTCACGTTTAAACAAAGTATCAAACAAGAAACAGTCTGAGTAAAAAGAATCAAATATATTAAAACGCTGTTATTAGAAACACACTTATAAAGAAATCTCGGTTATAAAGATTTTTGTTACGAATCCCTTAAAAGAATTTTCAGTATGTTACTTCTGTGGAAATAAATAATCTTGGTTTTAAGGAAGCAACATTCGAGGTCCAGCGACTTCTCTATTACCCAGATGAATATATGGAGATAACGAACAGCATTCAAACTCAAAGTCCATTAATAATTACAAAATAGGTGCAGAGCAAACAAGGACCTCCAAAACATCAGAGGTGGGATCAGGTGCCATGGAGGAGTGAGCATCCCCTGCCGACCGGTCACCTTGTCATGATCAGGAATAACGGAAAATCCGTCGACAATTCAGTGTGTAAATAATGGCCTAACAATTAGAATGAAAAACATCAGTCAGCAATAGACTCAATGATTTCATGTAAATAGTTATGTAGTAGAATTCGATGATGAATTAGACATTTTAATTGGATTTTTTTTCTTCATCAAGGTTGCAATTTTAAGGTCTGTCTGTCTTAGTTTTAATGCAAGTTCTATCATACAGGAATGAGCCCTAAAAACCACGTAGTATCAGGGTGAGTGTTTTTTTTTTTTTCGAACATAACCCTTTACTGTTAATTTAGTTACAATTTAGTACAAGTATGTTCAATGAAAAAGCCGTCTCCCCGATCAACTTTTTGTTGAAGTAAAGCCAAATCCTGCAATGTTAATGTATTTCATATTTTACTTGACAAAGATTTTATGGTAATTTTTAAATTATCTTTCTGGGTCCTGCCCCCTCCAGCGTATAAAAAGGGTGCTATACCTGACATGTTCCTTAATCAATTCAAATGTACGATGACTATGTAATCATACAAAATAACTAGGGGCTAGAAAACAAATAATATTTACAATATTCTTGAGAGGAAAATAAATATTCTTTCAATGAGATTAAGGCTTGAAATTTTTATTTTTTTAAGTTTAGATTTTCAATTCCTACAGGAGGGAATGCATTCGTCAAAATCGTACCTACACTTTGCAAGGTAACACACAGAATAAATGAAGAAATACAACAAAGTGGCTAAGCAACACCGCGTAGATGTTTGACATCATTTAATACTTAAAGTATGAATACATTGAGGAATACATCTAGGAAACAAAATTGTATCTTTCACCTCCGTGAAGCATGAGGCGATCCCCTAGTGGATCCTCGGCACGCCTGGCTTTCCTTTCCATTAGAAGTGTTCCAGCAAGGGGGCTGTACTTAGAGTTAGGGGATTTTATCGCTGAATGCAACAAAAGTTGTATGAATGTGTCCCTCTAGAAAAGATTAATACTACCGTATAATTCGTGTCATGTTAATATTGTGTTTCACTAGTATTACGCAAATCTTTTATAACTTATTCTTAAAAAGTATCCGTAGTGCTCACAATATGCTGATCAGAAAATAAATCAATATTAAAAAAAAGAAATAAAATCCTATAAACTTTTTTTTTTAAAAAATGCTAGTTATATAGGGGTCAATGCATGCTAAAATGCAGTTTATCTGAAAATGGCAATATAACACAATATATATTTATAGGTTGCAAGTCTTTGTTGCCTTCTAACTAAAATAAGAAAGAGGATTACACAACCATATACATGTATGAGACAATCTTTTATGTTTATCGAAATTTAGCCCCATTAAAATTCGACCTTGATCCTTGTGCTTTGCATACCTGTGCAATGCTTCCTCCAATTCTATGAAGTGAATCACGTACAGAGTTGAGACAATTTACAGCTGTTTCTAGGTCCCCCTCTTCATATGCCGTTATCCCAGCACAGAGTGGTATTCCAACATCATGTGTCACCTGAGCGTTTGTGGCAGAGTTTTCTCTACATTACAGCAAAATGTTTTTGAAATACTAGCTATTTACTTCAAACCTTTTATGAACTTATAAATTTTCCTGCTTTAAGATTATATCTTGGCAAGTACTGTATAATAAGTATGGAAGAAAATATGGAGGCACATCAAATGGAAATGGAAATTTAGGGCGTAAATCAGTTTATATATATATATATATATATATATATATATATATATATATATATATATATATATATATATATATATATATATATATATATATATATATATATATATTATATATGAAATATCTTTTTTACAGCCAAAAAATGGTTTGGATTCCGAACACGAAAGTCAAATATTAACAAAAAGCAATAGAAAAGTCTAAGCTCCTGAAAAAATAACCACGGATTCCATGAGAATTCATCATAAAATTTGCCTGACTTACTTGACATACTCCTTTAACTCCTCCAACATTGCACGTGCCCGTTCTTTTTCTCCATTTCTATGTAAACACAGTAAAATGTGAGCATCCAGATACATCCAGATGTACTGCCCAGCTAACATATCTACATGTTGAAGTACGCTTTTCCATCTTTCTGGAACATGGATATCTATAAAACAATGCAATGATTACAATCTTGTATCTCAATTTACTTACTACGTTCATCCATTCAAGTTTTAGTACATCCTAATGAACTAGGAGCATGGTCTTTATTTCTGTTCTTATATTTTTTCACTAATACTCGCATTTCATTTCCATTATTCTAGGCATCTCAATACATTTGTAATGAATATGCAAATAAATTATTTTAAATCTATTTTACCAAGAATTTCAAACATGAAAATACATTAAAATGAGACTTTGGACTCATGATTTTAACTATCCTTTTTTTTTTTTTTAAATCAACAGCATTCCCTCCAAGACAAACAAATCTTTGTTCTTTTATCATTATTCCCTACCTTCAAAAGACAAACGGTACAATAAAGAAGAAGCATCGTTAAAATTCCCTGGATTTGCAAGTCGTGTTATTATCTGTAAAAATCAAGAAAATTATTATAGTTTTTAATGTAACCTGGATACTGAATTCTTATGTTGAAGTCATCAGCTCTCAACGTCAGTAGTGCAAAGGGGGAAAATACGGTAAATTACTACTTCTCATACAGAAATTAAATTGAATAATCATTACAGACTGTCAAACGTTTGGTTTATTACCTTTTCTTCAAAACTGTCAAATATTTGGTTTATTACCTTTTCATCAAAACTGTCAAACGTTTGGTTTATTACCTTTTCATCAAAAGTCGTGACTGCATCATCAAATTGTCCCTAGAATGTATGAATTCTGATGTAATTACTTTGATTTGATGCCATTGTTTTGGGTCAAATATTAATAATGATACAACTGTATTATTATTAAAATTTTCAATTGCAAATCTAAACATAAAATTTAAGTAGCTTAATAATTGCACAAATTTATCAAATCAAAAAGAAGTGGAATATGATTTTATATTCAATTATCATCCATATCAATCATCTGGCCCCAAGACCATAAACTGAGAACAGACTTAAGTCAAAATTCAGTTTTTTAATATCTTGATTTTAGTTCAACAAACATTCTTGAAAAGTTGCAATTTTGTCAATATTCAAATACAAACACTCAATGAAAATTTTGTTTAATTTTCTTCACCATTTCAAAAGTTATACAGAATTTACTTACGTCTGTTCTCAGTTTATGCTTTCGGAGCTTGGCTTGTTCTTGATTGTGTAACAAATACTGGTTGTGAAGCAATGTTACATGTATATGGTGTTATGCAAACCTGTGTCTACTTTAGCTGAATGATTCAAAGTATTAAAACCCATACCTTTTCTACATAAAACAGAGCTTCATGCCAAGCTATGTGACACGCCAAACTTGATGACTAAAAAGAATGATAAACAAAATTTAATACGCATATATGATTCAAAGCAATTTTGAAAAAAATTATCAAATCATTTATTTCAGTTCTTATAAATTTTATCACATGTGTTTATTTCTCAATCACTTCCTGACCTCCCAGTATTTGGCTTTACTCTGAAGGAAGGCCAGACCATCATCTAGCATGCCTTTTTCTAGATGGATGTGAGCCATCGTGTGGATTGCAAAAACTTCGCCAGGAGAAACAGCTAAACTCTGGAATAATTATATAACAAAACATTTAACAAAATAATAAATAAATTGATAGATGAAGAAATTTTGCACAAAAGAGAAATAGGACAATTAGGGATCAGCAAAATAGTTAGTCTGGCAATCTACAACAACTCAGAGAGTACTTCACTACCTCTACTGACTTGCAAGTATGTGCCAGTGCTCACTGTACTTTAAACATATAGGGCACATATAACCCATAACATATAACACAGAACAATCCCTATACATGCATCACTGGCCTCTCTTGATCTTTGAATAACAAATAATAAATGTACAAATATATGTATAAATGTTTTTTGTCTCGTTTTTATTCATTTTTATTAACAAGTCTACCTTACCATTAAAATCTATAAGAGTAAGTTTTGTATTATCTATTTAAAAAATTATATTATTCTTTCATTCAATTGAACTATCATTTCCTACCATTTTAGTGATTAATTGTCATAGATGAATAACAAGCGGGTCGGGAATAATTTCTCTCAAAGTAGAGTACAACATTTCACTACATGTTCGATAGAACCTTGTCAAGCACCTAACTGTAACTGAAAATCTTCATAATGAAATGTAAAAGTCACGAGTGAAATATTATCAATACAGATATTGGAGAAAGAATGGTTTATTAAAATGTGTAAAGGCATTATAAAGGATATCTTGAAAGTGCATAAGAGATGCTAGTTGGAAGAACCATTATATTTAATGTGGATCTCTACAGCTAAATAATACAAGTAGTTGCAAGAGACAGAAAAAGAAGAAAAAAGTAAACAATCGCTGCATATATTTTTTGAAGGGGGGGGGGGGGGAGCATTATCTGTTCCCAGGACAATGAATGATTTGTAAGATTGCATAAATGATAGGTGAAATTAACTTGTAATTGCAGATATATGTAATGCTGAAAATATTTCAGGTGTTTGCTTTTATATGCCAATCCTAAGAAAAAAAGCAGATCATTCACCTTGTGTACGTCCTGCTCAGCTTCTACTAGCTGCAGGTTTTCTTCATGTGCATAGGCTTTCCATCCGAGAATAGTACTATGAAAAACAAGAGGCCCATGGACCACACTTTGAGCACTTTGGCTAGGACAAAGCAGAAATCAGTTCAGTATTGAAAGGTTAAATATAAATATGGTCCCCCATTGTGGCCCCCAGGGGTAGGGTGCGGTCACAATGGGGGATCAAAGTTTTACAAATCCACACAAGCTGAGGATGCTTCCATATCAATATGACTACACAAAACTTTGCCGTCCTTGAGAAAAAGATTTTCAAGATTTTTTCCTATATATTCCTATGTTAAACTGTGATCACCAATTGTGGCCCCACTTGTATCCCCTTCACCCTACCCCGAGGGGTCATGATTTGAACAAACTTGAATCTACAAATATATAAATATGACTAAACATGAATTTGCTGTTCTTGAGAAGAAGATTTTCAAATATTTTTCTGTGTATACCTGTGTAAAACTGTGGCCCAACCTAACCCTCGGGATCATGATTTGAACAAATTTGAATCTACTGTAAAGAAGGTTTCACACAAGTTTCAACATTTTTGGCCCAGTGGTTCTTGAAAAGAAGATTGATTTTTAAATGACCAAATCTTCACTATTTTTGAATTTTCTCCCCTAGTAAGAGGGAGTGGCCCTTCATTTGAACAAACTTGTATCCCCTTCACCCAAGGATACATGCCAAGTTTGGTTGAAATTGGCTCAGTGGTTCTTGAGAAGAAGATGAATATGTGAAAAGTTTACGATGACGACAACGAAAGACAACCGATAAATTTTGATCAGAAAAGCTCACTTGAGCCTCCGGCTCAGATGAGCTAAAAGATATAAAGAACGACTGATTACAATGTTCGACCAAAACATATGTATTAAAGGAGTTTAAGAAGAACTCTTCCTTCCAACTTTTTAAACTCCCTCCTTGCGAACCTAGCAACTTTTCTTTTACAGAAATTGCTTTTCTTTAAAGAAAGAGTGGACTTCCTGTAGATTCCTTATACACTTGCAATGACTTCATACACTGTAATTTAATATGTTTTATTTTCAAATTCGGGAAACAGAAATGTTTTTAAAAAATTACAGATTTGACTAAGTCAAGTTGAACTATAAACTTACCTGTATCCCGGAGTCTCCGGCTGGTACGCCTTCGACACGAATGACATCATTTCTAGTATCTCCTTAGACATTCCTAGTTCGTAATATTTAACGAAAGCCAGCAGGCATGCTAGTAAGTCGGTTGGTGAATCATTTAAAATGCTCCTGTTTGTAGCGGCAGCTTGTAGAATGTTCCTACAATAAGAAAGAAAAGTCCTATCTGTATCTCTTTTATCTGTTCCCAAAGTTAATTCTACGCGCAAAATGTAAAGAATTAATCATGTTAATATTGTATATATGAGAAAAAAAAATAAGTTTAAGACAGCCTTTGTAGTACTATTACAAAGCATGTGCCTCATTTATTATTCTTTTATCAACATATTGCAAATTCTATTATAAAAGAAGTAAATCTGAAATTGCACAATAAAATATTAATCTTGTACCCTTCCGCCACTTGTTTCAATGCTGCCACGTATTTACTTTCTCTTTCCGTTACTTCTTGTTGTATAGCCTGATTTGAAATGTCGACTACGGCTTTCCTTACATCCTCTGTATCGCTCTTGGATTCCCCATATTTCATAGAATTTACCAACACCTGACCCATAACTGATTAAGAATGAAACACAAATTGTATTAGAATGATTAAGTTGAAATGAATGACTGTATCGGGAAACTTCCATTTAGAGCAGTTCGTTCACAGTACTCAAAACCTTCATAAACCATCAATGGGGTTGATAAAATGAATGTTAGAAGAAACTATCCTATCAAGACAATTTTTATGACAAATAAAAAAAAATGCTGATATTTGCAGTAATTATACTGTAACAACGATGTTTTGTAGACTTAATAAAGGTCGTACCGAAATTAGGATCGGCTTCCAACATCTTTTTAAACGTGTTACCAATGCCTCCCATCTCGGCGTCTGCATACATGGACGTCACCTATGTAATAAAGACGTGCAATACATAATTATACACATTGTAGTAATATTCATGTAATCATACGATCAAAACGATCAAAAAACAATTAATAAATAATCTACACGTAAAATTAATAAAGTACATGTAGATGTATGTTATTTTGAAAGAATAATGTCATTTTGAAACGCTTATGAGGGTAAAACCATCATGGTTAATATAAATGACCATCATATTACATTTTATGGCTGAGGATGTCAAAAAGTGAACGAGTACCTGAGTAATGGCGGTATCGAACAGTCTGCAGGCTTCGTCATTGGCGGAGGTCAGAGGTAAATTGGAGTCCCTCCATCCCTGTCCAGAAACATGTTTAGTTAACATATTAATCTTGTTAATCGTATTATCCTTCTCTGAAACACATTTTTATGACTTCTTCTCGTATATTTGCTAGTATTTATTACCGGTAACCTCTTTTCATAGGTGGATCCAGAATTTTAACATGAAAAAACGGGACGTAGGATATTTTAACTAACCCCAAAAATGTACATTCTCAATTTTCATGGTTTGTAATCATACATATACATGTATGTAAAGCCCCCATTCCCTACTAAAACTTATTCTTCAGTTTTCCAGAAATTATACATTAGTATGAAATGATTCCGAAAATATACAGTATTATATAATTACATGTAGTTGCAAAATCGATAAATATTCACCAGATGTAAGTATGCTGTACATCGTAGAATAATTAGGCCATTATTTACACACTGAATTGTCGACGGATTTTTCCGTTATTCTCCGGTCATGACAAGGAGCACACGGCGGGTGTGACCGGACGGCAGGGGATGCTCACTCCTCCGTGGCACCTGATCCCACCTTTGATGTCTTAGAGGCCCGTGTTTGCTCTGCTCCTATCTTGTAATGTTTAATGGACTTTAATTTTGAGCTCGAATACTGTTCGTTATCTCCACATATTTCATTACTATATATTTCATAAATTTCTTTGATGAATGCATATTGAATAATAGCATAGGCACTTGTTTCTCTAATATTTTAAACCCAAATTATAACAATGTATATAACTCCGAATAACATGGAGTACCCCCTCCTCAGAATCGCAATCATATTTATCCTTTCAAAGAAAATGTACTGGCAACCTGTTTATTACCATTCTCTTCTACGATAATTTATTTACATGTACACAACAATATACACAACCATACACATGTCTGACTGCATCGCGGGTATGTTAAGGAAGCATATAAATCATTTCTCGGGAAAATTAGACTTTTTTAAGAAAATTAAGATTGATTATATATCAAAGTCGTCGGTAAAACGCAAACTATTATTATCTATTACATAAAGACACAGAGTGTCTGAGGCCAAGTAGTGCACCACCACGATGTCATCACGTGACTGCTGTTTATAGCAAAAATTTTTTCTTAATAAAGAGGTTAACAGAACAATACTACCTCGGGGTTTAATAATTTCTTTGAGTAAATAATATAGTTGAAAAACTTCTCTTATGTCTTAAAAGTGCTGCTAGAATCCCACTGTCCGGCCGGGAAAATAATTATACCACATATTCGCACGAAACCTTACCCTGATATTTTGTATTATATACATACATGTATAACCCGAGGCATTTTTTCATACCATGTTTACCTCACGATTCTAGCAGCACTTTCAAAGTATTATAGAACACAAGCTTTCGATATGTACAAATCTTATGTTCTTAAGTTTCCAGCTTAGTGTTGTTCTTTTGCATTATTGTTGTCACGAATGACAGAGGAAAGGCCGACCAGGATACGTAAATAGCTGACTGTTTTCAATAGAAGATATAATCGATGAAAATAAATTAGTATACCTGTTTAACAAACTTTAACTTTACATGAATCGCACACAATATTCACGGTATTTCCTTCTAGACCCCCTTTTATGTATCTTTCGCAGTAATGTTAAGACTTCCCGAAGCTTTAAATGCGTTCAAAACATAACACTGCATTGCAAGGTCGATTTTGATTTTTATTTGTAAGTTATGTACTTAAGTCGATGTATATGGAGAGTTCTCTAGGCTATATATAAACGTATGTTACGATATCACATGACCTCGTTGATCACGTGACGGTCATTTCTACTTATTTGAAGTGTTTCACATAAATCGCTTCGGTGCAGCTGATTAACACAATTATTATCAACATTTTGTCACATAAATAAACTCTTCACATCCTTCTGAATCCGAAATGTGCTTGGGAAAAGTTATACTATTACTCTGGTACAAAATATTTCACAATAAATTCAACTTACCGACAAATTTGAGAGTATTTTCCACTCAATATCGTCATCTATATTAAAACAAAGCCATCACACATTTTACCAAAGCAAGATCCAATTAGAGGAGAAACTCTTCTTGCACATTTGCACAAAAGATCTCAAATAAATCCTCATTAATCACCTGCGCCAGGCTCTTTTATACACATATTATAAATTCTACTTCTATCCACAGGTATAAAAAAGGGTAAATGTCAAACATATATTTTCGTATATATTTTGAACAATAATGATAAGCAAAGTAATAAAGAAAAGTTATCTAAAATATTCGGATATATAAGATTTTTTTCAAAAAAAGGAGATAAAAACACGTTTATTTTACACTAGTTCTCTGACACTTTATATGCAGATTACAATAAGATGTAAAGTTTATGACACTCTCCCCATCCAAACAGCTCAAGTTTGCAGTGACTTGACGTCATTTTCAGTTATGACGTCATACATTTGTACTTCAGAAAAGTGAAGGCACAGAGTACACTGCGATATTCTCTGGGAAGCCTTAACGTACCTGCGTTCAACATACCGTCTTAGCCAAATTCTCGTTACACAGCATGATCAATTCTCAAGTTACTTGTTGAACAGTTATGACGTCATCGGTCGGAGATTTTAATTCAGGTGACAGATACAGCATAACAAAATAAAAACATTTTATTTTTGTTAATATTTGCAAGTTTCTATTCATTTTCAGGAGTTAAAGTATATCTCTTAACTTGACGTCATCTTGCTTATTATGACGTCATATTGTATCACTGATTTAGTCAAGTCAGATTATCTTAGTGCAATCTTTCACATAAAAATATTCAAAGTTTAGTAGTAATTAATTTATGCTTGCCGTTCTGTTTGTAATCCGCTTGTTTAAAAGTGAAATGCTCGTAATTTTCAGTGTACAATCCTTTTCTCACATGCCTAAATTATACACTAGAAGAAAAAAAAACCCATTAATTTTATATTTGTCACTCATAATTTCTTAAAGCATTAAATGTTCTTACGATTCAAGTTTTATACTAAAACTCGTTTATTATTGAAATATAACCTCATGATCAATTATTAATTGTAATAAATTTTTATATTGTATTTATTTCCGTAAACGGTTTGGGATTGATTTTCTTGTTTATGATTAAGCAATAAATTTATTTTATTCGATTAGGCTCCCTCTATAATATGCAAAGTTAATAAGTACATTGCAGGTAAGAGGATGATTATGCATTTTTTTTTGTCGGGGGCGAGGAGAGGGGATTACCGAGATTTTACTGGTGTATCTGTAAATCTGACATGGTGTATCTTTATTTTTAGAAAAGAAGAAAAACAAACTAAATATACATTACCGTGTAATTTTATTTTGTTTCTCTTGTATTTTTTTATTTTCACTCTCAAAATGCATCCAGAATAATATATCCAAATAATATGAGGTATAAGGAGCACTATTTGACATCCTTACCAATCGCTAGTCATATTTAAAATGAAATGACTTCTGAATGAATCCTACACGTTTCTGACATGATTCGTGCAAGAAAGTCGCACGTTTCTCACACGGTTCTTACACGAAAGTCGCACCTTTCTCACACGCTACTCGCTACACGGTTTGCACTAAACGCTTTGGAGCTTACACGAAAGGTTGCAAGGTTTACACGAAAGGCTACACGGTTTGCACGAAACGCTGCACGGTTTATACAAAAAACGCACGAAAGTTACATGCTTTTTAGGGTAGTAGCACGTTTCAGGGTCTATATATATATATATATATATATATATATATATATATATATATATATATATATATATATAGAAAGCACAAAGAAATTCACTTTTTATAAGGATAACCACTTGCGCCCCAGCCCGGGGTTGAACTCTCGACCTACGGTATCTGTCTCCTAGCAGTACAGGAACAGCGCGCTAGACCGCTCGGCTATCTAGGCAAGTCAAAAAACTTGCTTTCGATGCCGAAGGAATTCTTGCGGCGCTGTCCTACACTACACGGTCATTGAGAATGGAAGTGAGATACAGTTATTTGGACATTAGTTTTATCAGAGGATCGTTACCAATACATGATGTAATGAAATTAATTTTTTATTTATAAAGCACATTTTACAACAACTCTTAAACTAACATAACTGCTCTAAGTGAAGAAATATTAATATAGAAAGCACAAAGAAATTCACTTTTCATAAGGATACCCACTTATAAATTTCTGTTTTCCTACCTGACAATCTCTCCACGATCTCTTCATTCTGTTTGTGGTATTCTACAATCCGCAAATTGTGTTGATTATGGTCACAAGCACGTCCTTATTATAAAATCGACCAGAATGGCGGTGTTTTAAATACATACGACTATATAATATGTATATAAAACTTTTATGTTAAAAAAATATAAACATCGATCACTTGGACAACTAGGCACCTATAAACACATGTACTCCTTCTATACCTACATGTTCAAGTAAGATCCTCGGTTAACGTCCCTACGCTCTTTATATACCTCGGACTCTTACATCCGAAGACCATTTTCTAACGAGCTCGTTCCGCCTGAGATTTTGGGCAGAACATATTATGCGTGAAATAAACTGTAAACATGTACCTACTGTAAACAAGTACCTACGTGCGTGCAAGAGGTATAAAAGTCACCAGAAATCTTAAAATCCATTTTATTCAGTATGCATCATTGTTCATTAAAGAATTTATCATTAAGTCAAATGCTAATACTAATTGTTAGGGCATTATTCACAACACTATTGTCGACAAATTTTTCCGTTATTACCCGATCATGACAAGTTGCACACGGCGGGTGTGACCGGTCTGCAGGGGATGGCTCATTCCTCCATGGCACTTGATCCCATCTCTGATGTTTTAGAGGTCCGTGTGTGCTCTGCTCCAAAATTTGTATTGTTTAATGGAATTTTGAGCTTGAATACTGTTCGTTATCTCCAAACATTTCATCATTCATTTTTCAATTTGTCACGGGAATTACTTTCGATTTAACTTCATGTTAATTTTGCGGATTGCTAGTCAGAAAACGAAAATTTCAGTTATTTCATAGCGGAAGACTAGTTTCGTTTCGTCAAATTTTCTGCTTTCCATTCCAGAATTTCAAACAGACGACTTGTTTTGATTTCTGTTTCGATTTTAAAAATAATGGATTCATCGCTAATACAGAGATTAACATTGTTTTATGTGTATGTTTTATCGCAAATACTGAGTATTCTATTGCTTCGTGTCATTCGTTGATGTTTAAAGCCTGAATTTTTAATTAAACAATTTATTTTCACTTGGGGTTTCAGCGGCGAGAATTTTTACAATGGATGCTAGAGGTTACGCGGCTCCAAGTCAAATGTATCTCGCCGTGAACCTCTAGCATGCTGGAGTAATTCTATGCCTTATCGAAGTACATAGGCCTACAGTGCGCTCTCTGTCGATTAAGGTATGAAAATAAATAAGGTTACACCCTGGGACAATATACGAAAAGAAAATCGGAACAGATTGTGTACTTCAGTAGTACAAATCTCTGTTGACCTTGGACTTTCAGTAGGGCATGGCATCCTTTACTGTGCATAATTAGTGTCTCTCAATTGGTGACCTAAATTCTCACTGATTGCTATACCTCAAAATTATTCATAACATATTATCATAGCACAAACAAGAAGAATGATGTCAATTTGAATTATTTTGTGTTATTTTATACTGGTAGTGAAAAGAAAACGCAAAATTCTGGAGTTTTGATCATTTCTTTCCGCGTGTTATCTCGTTTGCAAAATCTAGCAGAGGTGTACGTATGTCAATGGGCATTTAATTTTGAATAGTTTTTTTTCGGTGGCGATAAACAGTTCCTCGCTTGGGAACACTTTAAATGGAAACATTATTAGGATCCTGCATAGCAGATATAAATTTGGATGGAAACGGAAAATATGTAGGTTGCATAGAAGTCGGGTCAATAGCAACATTTTTCAAAGTAAAGGGGGTGAGGGCTTCCAAAAATTGACAGGAATTAAAAAAAACGTAAAAAAAAAAATATGACAAAACAAAGAGTAGAAATTTGCAGTAATTCATTCGAAATAACATGCTAGTTTTTTTTATATCAATTACCAAAAAACGTCTCTATATTTTCATTGTTAATAGAATTGATCTTTATTGCATGCAAGCTTTACAGCTTGTAGGTATTCATTTTCCCTTTGTTTTTCACTGTGTTTCTAATTTCGGCAGCACTCGGCAACACCTCGACCGATTCGTATCTCATCTACATGTCACAAAGATGACGGGGTCAGCTGAGGCTTGCCGAATGATCTCGGCAGCAGAGTCGAAGTTTACGGAGACAGTCGAGCATCTGTTAACTTTTCGGTTAGTAGGGTTATGTAAGAAAAAAAAAACTAATAAAGGAATACAAAGCCAAGAATTTTTCAAGAATTATACGGCCTGATAGCTTTAGGTCAGTTTACTTTTTAAGGTTGTTGCTAGAGACGGTAAGCTTTTTTGAAAAAGCTCTACTTGTTTGATATGAAAGTTTGAAGTGGTCGTGCGTTTCTGCGGAGTTAAAAAGAAAAGACGTATTTAACATTCATATAGAATATTAATAAAGAGTGTCTAAATGTTTAACAAAAACGTATAATAATTATAATGAAAAATTTAATAAATGATGGGGTAATTGTTTTATCTGATCGAATCCTGATTGACGAACTCTGAAGTGCGGAGAATATTGGCACACGTGTTGGGTATTATCTAAAGCAAAGACCGAGTTATATCTAATCAAAATTTCTGTACTTTCTCTATTTAAACAGGATTTATTGTATTTGTGTTAAATTGACGTACACACACACACACACACACACACACACACACACACACACACACACACACACAAACACACATGTAATTCCTATTGGAAATTTTGAAAAATATGACAAACTTTTAGTTTCCTTATTAGACAGACTATTACGAGATTTTAATTAGCTCCAGTAGACGAGGATAAAGCGCGTTTCACATTGTGCCAAGCATTTTCCCGCAAAATCTCAACAACAAAAACAAAGAAACTGAAAGAGAAGAAATGGTGAATCTAGAGGGGGATTGTGGGGGTTTCAACACCCTTCTTTGGATTTGAGAGGGAGAGAGAAGTCTCAAATACTAGTATTTGCTGTGTTTTCACTAAAGCAAATGTTCCTTAAAAGGCTACTTATAATAATGTTGTAGAAAATAAAATCCGCGCCTGCAATGTCGCATGCACTGTTTTATGTCACCGGGATATATTAATAGATTTATATCAGATATACGTTTGTTACATTTTTCAACAGTAAAATACTGTAATTTATTTATTGAATAAAAGTGATATTCTCTCACAGTGTGATAGGATACCAAAATGATATTCCCTCACAGTGTGAAAGGATATCAAAGTAAGTAAAAAATAATTTCTGGCCTGTCATAAGATAGAGAGAGTAACGAACAATCTTGATAGAGCTAAAACTGCAAATTTCTTCCCAAAAATGTTGCTAAAATCCATGTTCTGTGATGTTTTCAATCTCACAACTATGACGTCTCAACCGCTCAACTATGACGTCAAGCCTAAGAGATAGCAGAGGCAAAGGGAAAATCAAAGAAAATGTAATAAACAGAAAATACAATGTTTGTAGATGAATATGGAATTTATTTCACTCGTGAGACAAATTTTTTTAATATAATTTTTTGATATAAATGTTAATATTAATAAAATCTGTTTCTAAATTTCAGCATAAATCTTAGAAGCAGTACAGTTAAGGTGCGCAATGGAAATATCGGCAATTTTTGTGATTAAAAATATATTCTTAATCAGACTGGCGATTATTTTCAGCACTTTATTTATATCGGACAAATGTAATTATGGTTAATAATTATGATTAACGTGATTTTAACACATGTACTTGCAGTATTGAGGTCACCTATAAATGTCACTAGTGCAAGGGCATAACCAAGTTACATATTTTCAACATGAACTGCAGTTTCTGAAAAGTGCTGCGATCCTCTATAGATTCTGCTATTTCATTGTTAAAATCATATTTGTATGACCACCTGCTGTATTTTTTGCTGGTTAACGGCATTAAATATAGATATTATAAATTCATTTTCAAGATTCAGCACTTTTCAGATACCTTAATAACTCTAGAGTTTATCTGTAAAAGCTAACTATGATCCATTGAGTGTATGCCCTTAAACTAGATCGATTTATTAAGACCCTTAGATTACCCTCCGATGTACTTGCATACAAATAAACGGCAGTATCAATTAAATAGGAAATTTACGAAAAATATATGAATATATGAATAAAATCCTAAAAAAGACACTGCGTCCAAGTTAATGACCTCTTAAATATCTGCAAATAATATTTTATTTAATTTTAGAATAAATTTTCGTTGTGAAAATATTACTTGCGTCAAGTTTTACGAAATGACGTCACTTCGACAAGTGCATCGCGATAGTGACTTGTTTATATCATGCTATATATGATTCAACTAAAGACAAAACAGCGTGTTATAGTAAGTTTTTATGAAGTTTGATGGTCTCTACAGTTTAAAATAGTGAATCATTTCATTTTATGGTAAGAATTGTTGGTTTTGTATGATGTATGATTGTATGATTTCCCCTACAAATTAGGCTCCGCCCCCTTTTTGTAGCCTGAATTGTACTGCGGTCCTAATTACACTTATATACCCGATACAAACTGCATACACATCCATACATCCCTCCCCCTCCCCCTGCATCTTTTACTATCGAAAACTTTTTCTTTCTTTTCCTTAAGTTGTACATTTCTATTTTAATTACAATGCAATAGTGCGGTCTCATTTTTTATATTTGGTTTGAAAGTCGGTCAAATTACGTACTAGGACGATAATCTGAAATTTACACAGTTTTTCATTCACGGGTGAAGAAATAGACTTGGGATAGAATTTCAACAAGTCTAGCGGGGAACCTTACTGTAAAGAAGTGGGACTTAAGTCATCTCATCGTTGTCAACAACAGTCTAAAGTTGCAGATGTTATTAATTTCTTAACCAATGAGAATCTAGATCACCATTTGACTGACGGTAATTATCAAGCGTGTAGAATGTCATGGCCTACGGAAAGTGCAAGGCTAACAGAAATTTGTAATAAAAATGATGCTAGTGACTAGACGTTTGAAGATTGTTTTTTAGTAACGGGATAATAATCCCCATTATATACGACTTGTATACAAGTAGACAATAAATTACAACTTGTAATTATAATATTTACGAGATATACACATATAGTTCTCCGTAAAACTATGTAAATTTAGAATAACTGACTGTGATATGATAAACGTAAAAGTACCCTGTGTTACTGAGTCACTGACCTTAGCAATTAGTAATTACCTTAGTAATTCTTTTGTTTAGATACATGTACTTTTTATATATTTATTTTATTCTATTTAAATCATTTATTTATATATTTATGTATATATTTATATTTTGGCTTTTTTGGATAAGGAAAATACATTTCACAGGTTTAAGACTAGCAAAATATCAATGTCGTGATGATTCTGCGCAGTAACCCCCCCCCCCCCCCAAACACACACACGCTATACATCCCTGATATCTTGCCATACTTATGATTTTCAACCTTGAATATTTTGTCCGTGGAGGGTAGAATTCTAGAATTGTTTACTTCTCTTAATTAATGCAATTTATCCATCTTCTCTGTCCAAGTGTTTCTGATCCGCTACGTACATTGTAGGTTGGTGAAGAGAGTATTAAGCGGATCAAAATCACTTGGCTAGCAAAGATGTAATTTCTTTAATTTGTTCGTTTGTTTGATTTTATTTTTGTGATATATCTAAACTTTTCCCGCATTCTTATAAATAAATTATCACATATACACTGATTAATATATAAAGGTTCTCGGTTTTAAAATGCGCAGTGCATATCTTTCGTACGCAGCTTAAAGAAAAAAAATTGTAAAGGTCAAGTAGGTGTGCAAATTGTAATGTACATGTATTTTGCCTTGCAATTCTAGAAGTGAAAAAATAAAGTTTTGTATTAGGGCTACAAACAGTGTTATCTCTAGCAAAATGAATCAGAGCAGGGTCTAAGAATGAATATCCCTTTATCTATATTTGTTATTTTAAAATAAATCTAGGATTATATTTCATATCACACTACATGCAACTTTAGTTTACATGTATGCCGTAAAAACGAACAGTCAGCTACGGATAATTTGGGTTCAGAGTGTCGTTTTGTGTCGCAATGATTGATTTCAGTCAAGCCAGCGTAGAATTCTCCATGTAGAATAATTTCGTAAATGAAATCTTCTAAAGATATTGGTTAAGTTTGACATGCATTTTCAGTGCATAACGAAGCTGCGTTTTGAAGCTAGGTGGGATCCCCTGATTTTCATGAATATGAAAAGAACTCACTGACAAGTGCACACATCAAAGCTTATGTAAACACCGAGCACAGGGTTTGTTCAGAGTCGAGCATGAAATATAATGTGTATATTATATGTATAAAGGTTGAGTAAAAGTATCTTTCTTGAACAACCTTGTGCTCTATGTGTTCTAATTAAAGTGATTGTGATTTTGAATCTCTTCTCTGACTTCATTTACGTGCGACTAACCTCCGTATGACCTGTTTAGAATCATAACATGACACGTGGATTTGTATCATCACGGGTAAATGCCCCCCCCCCCCCCCGTAAAATGCTCGCTCTCAGTTGAAGCGTACTCATTTTTTATATCGGTCAGCATGAGCTTGTTTGGTTCACCTTATAGCCTTCAATTGCCAAAGTTCTGTAAATAGAAAATTGTATTTGTAGTTGATTGTAATTCTTGAACATATATAATTCGTGTTTGCAAGTTAAAAGTGCTTAGACACAGATTTGAAGTTAATATTTACTCAAATTTTCTGTGTAATTTCATGACTTATATGTTGCTAAAACATTTCATTTCAATTTCTGGACGCGTTTGATAGACACATCCTTGCACTTTCACAAATTTTAACTTTATCCTTATTACTTTAGAAAAGTAGCAATTTTATTTTTTATTAACGAATAATACTTAAACTATAATGCAGAAATTTAAGAGTAGAAATGTAGAAAGCGAAATCCTCTCACCAGTAGTGTCAGTCCGTGCTCAGTGGTGTGGGCAGAGTTTAACAATTGTACACATCCGGTGAAACGTAAACATTAACAACAACAGAGCCCGTGCCCTATTTACAAAAACAGTTTACGTTTCACGGGTGTGTTCAATTTGTTAAACTCTGTACTACAAAAACTACACTACACAACACTGAGCACGGGCTGACAATACTTAAGTGAGTGGGTTTTGCTTTCGCATATTTTTACTCTGAATTTTCTGAATTATGGATGTAATATTATTCATTAATACACAACAAAATTGTTACTTTTCTTAAGTATTAAGGATAAAGTTAAAAAATGTGATAGTGTAAGAATGTGTAAATCAAACGCCTCCCGAAATTCATAGTTTCAATAATTTCAAGATTAAATAGGTTTTTAATTTTATTTTTGTGTGAAATGCTATAGCAATATATAAGTTGTGATATTATACAGAAAATTTGAGAAAATATAAACTTCATATCTGTGTCTAAACACCTTTAAATATCAAGAATGTTCCTTTTTGTTAACGCCTCCTCTTTGAGCCATTTTTTTTTTTACCAGACTTGAAGTCCATTGTAATTCATTAATTCTTGCATTTTCCGTTCCAGTAAGTAGTGTTTAATTTCATAAATGTTAATTTCATAAATGTTAATTTCATCTTGCCAAAACACCAGAGCCCTATTAACTTAGTTTTTCTCCCACAATTTTTACAGCTAGTGTATCTGTTTTGAATCCGTTGCCATTTTCGCATCCTCGGGAAGCAGAAATGTGCATTGATGTAAAGCCTCCAAATGACTCTATTGGAACTCTTTTATTTAAAAAAGGTACCAAAAAAAAAAATGGCGGTTTGAATCGAAGCATACACAGCAGCTAGATAAGTTGTTGGAATAACCTTATGTAATGGACACAAATGCACATTAAATGGCAATGAATAATTAAAAGGATGTTCGAAGAGACAAAATGAAGCGAAAGCATGTATGTCCCAATTTTAATCGCAACAAGCGATCGAAGTTGGGGCTGAATTTCCAAACGTGTATTGTGAATGACTGTCCCGAGATTCGGTGAAGGCGTCAGTCCAAATATCAAGCTGAGCCGAATCTCTGCCAAGATTAGCTAAATACACAATGATTTGCTTAGAAATACTTCTTTATACACAATGAAAACAAACAAAATATCGCATTCTAATATTTAACTGGTAAACTAAAGGTGTAAAAAGGAACCATGCTACTAAACTAGAAATCTCCTTAGAAATTGCTAAAGTGAGTCAGCCTCCAAGGTCAAGGTCAAAAAATCAAATATGTTTGTACCCAAAGAAAGATCTTCACACAAGGAATGCATACGCATGTGAAATATGGAGGCCTTATATATAGCTCCAACGAATCAGAAATTATTGGCAAGGTTAAAGTTTTTGTGGACAAACAGACGAACAGACAGACAGACGGACGGACATGCCCCCTAATCTTCGATTTCGAGGGCATAAAAAGTAAAACTTCCAAAACTCGAAAAACATATTTTGTTGGGATAGGGTCCTCTCTCTTATCACGAGGGGTGTAAACCTATAGGGTTTAGAACGGGCATTTTATTTGAACATTTTAAAATTGGAATATTTTCGTAACATAATCATTTTAGTTATTACTAGTGATCTTATTAGTGACAGTATAATAAAATAAAAGTTGATTAAACAAGGATGGACATTGATAGTGTACTACATGCAGTGACTTTATAATTGGTAAAGGGTCTTTAATTCCATAAACTAAAATTATCTTGTTAGAACAAATTGGATTTTGATGTTAGTACAATGAACTATATATAGTTTTGTAAATCATTTTGCAATGGAATTGATCAGAATAGACCAATCAAGCCCATCTATACTAAGCAATAAAATTTGGACGGAAATGCAAAGTTACTTTTAAGATTTTTGACCTAGAGCAATAAAATTGGAAACTTGAAGTAGATAAGTAAAGGATGTTAGGGCTAGAACTCCTGTGGTGCAGAGATGGGGACTGAGCACATAAATTCTAATCTAGGTATACCGTGATTGGAGGGTGGTGCTATGTTGGGGTTCATAGGTCAACGGACAGACCTACGGACCAAGCGTAGGTGGCAAGGCGATGGTAAGACAACTTATGAAAAGTACTTTTATATCCGGGACCATGAACATCCTCTGAGCATAAAATATCCCGTTTGCCGGAAAACGGCATTCTTTTCTTTTCTATTCTTGCCTTAGGGCAAAATATCCTAGGACTATTCTTTGCTTTTCTACAAACTTGGTTTCTATTATCGATCCACAGATATGATGTAACAAATGAGACCCAAAGAGGTCCTAACAGCGACAGTGGATGTACCTGTCTTGAACATAGCTGCCTCGCTCTTGCAGTCATGAACTTTGGATTGTTGACATATGGAAGTATTGCAGAAATTCGCGAACCGATCTTCTCCTACTTACAGCAGAAATATTACACTGGACCGTCGTGGAATGTGATATTGAAGATTATTTTACCTTTGACCATTTTTTTTATCTATTCCATTCATCATGGATATTCTGAATTTATGGTTACCTTTTGCAAAGGAGGATTAAAAAAGGTCTCAAAAGAAACACAAGTCCTTATGACATTTTTATGAAATGACGCATATTGTTCATTTGAAAATAAAAGAAAATTGTGTTTCGTTTTAAATTTATTGTAAATATGTTGAAATAAGTAAGAATGCCCTGCTTTTTGTGTGACCTTTACACGATGATAGATTTAAAAGTATTGCACATGTGTTTCTACTATTAAGCACTGTATAATTTTGTTCGATTTATTTTGTTGTTGAAATTTTAATTATTAGTTTTTTTTGTTTTTTTTTTATTGTTCATTATTTCGTTTTTCATATCTTCTGTAACTTTAATTATGGTTCGTTTTAATTTTCTCTCAAGAGGTTTCCTTTTGTTATCATTAAACGTTCTCTACTTTGCTAATATTGTGCTTATACAATGTCAAAAGAAAAAATTTGTTAAAGAGTTTATTTAGTTTACCTGCTCAACCGCACATTAAAATGCATGTATATCTTATTGCGTATATTATGGTCGCCCGCGTGTGCTCTAGAGTCCCAGAGTAAGAAATTGATCCTTTCGTCGCGGGTTCGAATACACTGTGCGACATGGAGACCGGTCCTTCGGAGGAGGCCGCATAAACCGAGGTCCCATGTCGCATTAGATTCTGGCTCGAGAAAAAATCCCTCACTGCTCAAAGGCCGTAAGTGACGAGTAAAGGTCTAAATTCGCAGCCCTCCACCGGAAAGTGGTGGCATTTCAATATGAGTGAAAAAATCTCGAAAGTAATTTAAACAACAACCAACCAAACAAACAAAACATTTTTTTGTGATATGCAAAACCACAATTATTAAAAATGTATTAATTGCATTCATTAAAATTGGCCACAAAACTATATCCCGTCGACTATTCAGTATAAATAGAGCCATGGAATCGCGGTATTGCATATCACTAGAAACAAGAAATTTCTCAGAGGAAAATGACAGTACACAGTCTTTTGTAAGGTAAGCTGAATTATCTCAAATATATTTCACAGAAAATTTTAAGATTTTTTAAAAATTCATAATTAACTTTTTTCAAATGAGGTAACGAAAGCCCTGCAGAGATTCACGTTTAAACAAAGTATCAAACAAGAAACAGTCTGAGTAAAAAGAATCATTTACAGTAAAACGCAGTTATAAAAACACACTTATAAAGAAACCTCGGTTATAGAGAAATTATTTTTTCCTGAACCCCTTGAAGACTTCATTATATTACTTATATGGATGGACATAATCACGGTTTTAAGGAAGCAAAATTCCAGGGGCCTGTTTTACAAAAGAACTTACGAGAAAGACTAAAAACGTCAGTTGATTCTAAAATTTTGCAAAATTAATTATTCTGTTTTAAATTGCTAACATAAAAGTATCTTTCTACATACCTTTTAAAATATTAAAACCATTTTCTATTTTATGTGAATTAGAAAGTTATTAGCAGAATTAAATTTTGGTCAAAGTCGTAAGTTCTTTTGTAAAACGGGTCCTAGATCCCAGTCACTTCCTTATTACAGTAATTACTCAGATTTAATGTAAATAGTATATAGTACTTCGGTGATGAGTTAGACATTTTAACTGGATTTTTTCCCTTGAGCAAGGTTGTCGCTAAGAAAGCCGTTTTAAGATCTATCTTTCTTAGCTCTCATTCAAGTTCTATCATACAGGAATGAGGCTTAAAAACCACGTGCACGTAGTATCAGGGTGAGTGTTTTTTTCGAATATAATCCTTTACTTTAATTTAGTTATTATAATAATTTAGTATGAGTATGTTCAATGAAAAAGCCGTCTTCCCGATTAACTTTTTGTTGAAGTAAATCCAAATCCTCCAATGTTCATGTACTACTTTTTTTTACGTGACAAATATTTTTATGGTAATTTGTAAATTTTTTTCTGGGTCCCACCCCTTCAGTGTATAAAAACGATGCTAAGCCTGACTTCCTCTGGCTTGAAAATAAAATATTATATTACATTTTCAATTCATCTTATGGGATGGAATGCATTCGTCAAAAAATACTTTGCAAGGTTACATATACATTAAATGAAGAAATTCAACAAAGTGACTATGCTGCATCGTTTAGATGTTTGACATCCTTTAATACTTGAAGTATGAATACATTGAAGATCTAGGAAAATTGAATCTTTCACCTCCCTGTTGCGTAAGATATAACTGCTGCTTCTCAAGTATGAAACAACAGAAAGACGCTGTGTTATCTGAATATATAGAGTCTCCAGGTATACTGTTTTCAGGTATTGTCCCTTTCTCATCTAAGATAAATACAAATTTCACTTGGCTAATTGCCTGTGATTTATTTAGAAGATTTATTCTCCAGGAGAAGCATTAGGCGATCCCCTAGTGGATCCTCAGCACGTCTAGCTTTCCTCTCCATTAGAAGTGTTCTAGCTAGGGCGTTGTGCTCAGGGTTAGGGGATTTTATCGCTGAATGCAGCAAAAGTTGTATGAATGTGTCCCTCTGAAAAAGATAAATACTACCGTATGATTCGTGCCATGTATGTTCATATTGTGTTTTACTAGTATTATGCTAACCTTTCATAACTAAGTATTCTTAAATGTTACGGGTAGTGCTTATAATATACTGATCAGAAAATATAAATCAATATTGAACAAAAATTTTAACATCCTCTAGATATTTATGGTAAATGAGAGTAATAGAACTCATAAAAAGGGTCAATACATGCTAAAACACGGTTAATCTGAAGATGTCAATATAACACAATATATATTTATAGGTTGCAAGTCTTTGTTGTTTTAAAATAAGTTATTTGTTCAGAGAAAGAGTAGGATTACATAACATCGTTATAACATAGTACACAATATATATGTATAAGACAATGAATCCTCTTCGTTTATCGAAATTTAGCCCCATTAAAATTCGACCTTGATCTGTGTCTTTTGCATACCTGTGCAATGCTTCCTCCAATTCTATGAAGTGAACCACGTACAGAGTTGAGACAATTTGCAGCTGTTTCTAGGTGCCCCTCTTCATATGCTGTTATCCCAGCACAGAGTGGTATTCCAACGTCATGTGTTACCTGAGCGTTTGTGGCAGAGTTTTCTCTACATTGCAGCAAAATGTTTTTGGATTACTAGCTATTAACTTCAAACCTTGTATAAACTTATACATTTTCCTGCTTTATTATCTGGGCAAGTTTTTGGAAGAAAATGTAGGGGCACATTTAAATGGAAATGGAAAATTTGGCATGTAAATCAATTCCTCATCTTCAACAATATCTGGGTAAATATATATGCAACAAGTAGGTTCACATAAGCTGGTGAAAAAATAGCCCCACATACATGTACCATAAAATTCATCATAAACTTTGCATAACTTACTTGACATACTCCTTTAACTCCTCCAGCATTGCATGTGCCCGTTCTTTTTCTCCATTTCTATGTAAACACAGTAAAATGTGAGCATCCAGATACATCCAGAGGTGCTGCCCAGCTAACTTATCCACATGTTGAAGAACGCTTTTCCACCTTTGTGGAGCATTGATGTCTATAAAACAGTGCAAAGATTACAATCATATATCTCACTACGTTCATTCATTTAACATTTTGTACATCTTATTAAGTAAGAGCATGGTCTTTATTTCTGTTTCTATATTTTTTTTCCACTAATACTCGCATTTCATCCCCATTATTCTTGGCATCTTAATTCAATTTTAATGAATTAGGAAATAAATCATTTGTTTAAATCTATTTTTTACTAAAACATTTCAAACATTATACTACGTTAAAAATGAGACTTTGGATTTCGCTTTTTTCCATATCAACAGCATTTTCTCCAAGACAAACAAATCTTTGATCTTTGTTTTAAATCCTTATTCCCTACCTTCAAAAGACAAACGGTACAATAAAGAAGAAGCATCATTAAAATTCCCTGGACTTCCAAGTCGTGTTATAATCTGTAAAAATCAAGAAAAGTATTAAAATAATACAAAGTTTTATATTGCCTGAATACTGAATTCTTATGCTGAAGGCATCAGCTTTCAACGTCAGTAGTACATTGTGCAAAGGGAGAATATACGGTATATAGTTCTTATAAATTAAATTGAATTTTTCTTAAAACACTGTTATGTTTTTGATTATTACCTTTTCATCAAAAATCTTTACTGCATCATCAAACTGTCCCTGGAATATATAAATTCTGGTGAAAATACTTTGATTTTATACCCTTGTTATTGGTCAATTATTAATAATGATACAATCTTATTATTATAAGATTTTTGAATGCAAATCTAAACATAAAATTTAGGTAGCTGAACAATTGCACAAATTAATCAAAGCATTGGTAAAAAAAAAAAAGATGAAATAATATTAAGATTGTATCATTATTAATAATTGACCAATAACAAGGGCATATTATGGTTTAATATACAATACTCGTCAATGTAAATCATTAGGCAAATACTGGTTGTGAAGCTTTTTTTTTTTCAATTATAATTTTTCGTGCATAAAGTGTAATGCAAATCTATGTCCACTTTAGCCGAATGAATCAAAGCGTTAAATCTCATACCTTTTCTACATAAAACAGAGCTTCATGCCAAGCTATGTGACAGGCCAAGCTTGCTGACTAAAAACAATGACGAATGAAATTTAATATAGTTACATGTATCATTCAAAGCAATTTTGAAAAATTATAAAATATTTACTTCTTATAAATTTTAAGCCATTTTGTCACATGTGTTTATTTCTCAATCACTTCCTGACCTCCCAGTATTTGGCTTTACTCTGAAGGAAGGCCAGACCAGCATCTAGCATGCCTTTTTCTAGATGGATGTGAGCCATCGTGTGGATCGCAAAAACTTCGCCAGGAGAAACAGCTAGACTCTGGAATAATTATACAACAAAACATTTAACAAAATAATAAATAAACTGATAGATGAAACAAATGCCAAAAAACAAACCAAATAATAATAATAATAATAATAATAATAATAATAATAAAATAAACAGAAATAGGACAAGTAGGGCTCAAGAAATAGGACAAGTAGGGCTTAATAAATTAGTTACCGGTAATCTGGCAATCGACAACATCTCAGAAAGTACCTCGCTTTCTCTACTGATTTGCACATATGTGCCAGTGCTTACTGTAAACTTTAAACATATAGGGCGCATAACATATAACAGCACAATCCCTATATCACTAGCCTCTCTTGGTCTTTGAATAACAATAAATGTACAAATACAGTGTATAAAGAATTTTTGTCTCGTTTTTATTTATCTTTTATTAACAAGTCTACCTTACTATAAAATCTATAAGAGTAGTTTTGTATTATCTATAAAAAATTTATGTGATTCTTTCATTCAATTGACGCATTCATTTCCTATCATTTCAGTGATCAATTCTTTCAAATGAATAACAAAGAGGAATAACTTTTCTCAAAGTAGAGTACAAAATTCCTCTACATGTTCAATAGAGCCTTGTCAAGCACCAATATGCCTTACTAAGTGGTCATAAATTTCATAAGTCTAAAATAAGAAAAATCACCCTTGCTCATTATATTCTGTACTCGGTTTGCCCCCTATATGTCAAGAAAAAGGATGCATTTTCAATATATGATCAATAGATCCCCGCCCAACACCAGATGCTCTGTCCCATGGGCCATAAATTTTTACAATTGTGGAAGAGGGACCCTTATTCGTCACAACAGTGCATTTAGTTTGACAATATTCTCTGCTTAATACCCAGGAGCAGAGAAGATTTTCCAAGAATTAATTCATTTTCATTATATGATCAATAGATCCCCGCATATTCCAAATAGATCCCCTGACACCAGAACCTCTGACCCTTGGGCTATGAATTTCACAATTTTGGAAAAAAAGCACCCTTACTCATAATATCTGGGGACGTCCTTTGTCTGCTAAATATACAGGGGAAGAAAAGAAGATTTTTAAAGAATTTATGCATATTCACTATACGACTATAAGAACACCCCCTCAACATCAGACCCTTGACTTGGGACCATGAATTTGACAAATTTGGTATAGCGCTCAATGCTTATTATAATTATGCCAACAGTTTGACTGCTTCATTCTATTAGTAAAAAAAAATTGAAGTGCAGTAATTTTGATGGTTTTGGCCCCATCCCTCGGGTCCTATGGAGACAGAGACAACGAAGTTCACAATTTTAGTTCCCCTTCACTCATATATGCTATCAGAAAAGACGCTGAAGATGTTCAAATGTTAATTGGTGGCGGATGAATGACGATAGACGACGCCTGAAAACGGACGAAAACAACAATACATAGTCTGTGACTCAAATTTCAAAACATTCTTGATAAAACAAATTACTTTTCTTAAGCACTGAAACTGCTTTTTTAAATTAGATTATCTGCTTAACATACTGAACATATTGTAACATATTTGTACAATTAAGAATACTTTAGGGCATGGCAGATCTAAATTAATAAATATTAATATGTTCTTGTGACGGTACATATTGTCGTTTTGTACATATTGTCGTCGGCGACAATATGTAATTACCCTCACAGCACATATTGTCGTCCATCGGTACATATTGTCGCCGGCTGAAAAGTTACACATGTACATATTGTCGCTGGCGACATTATGTGCCTCACCCTCACTGTACATATTGTCGCCCCACAGATATTGTTGCTTAAAGATTTCTTTTGTTTGTTTTTTGGTAGTTTTGTGAATGTAATTGGTGTGTGAATCACACTGACCTGTCTCGTATGCTATTTCACGCAGAGTGATTGTGACGGTACATTTTGTCGTCCTGTTCATATTGTCGCCGGCGACAATGTGTACCTACCCTCACTGCGAATATTGTCGTCCATCAGAACATGTCGGATGACAATGCAAGGCAATGCTCCATATAAATATGGCCAGAGAAACCAAAAACTTAAACAATTGTCATATACACTTAATTTGATCGCCGAAATATGGCTGAAATATTGCCGACTCGGCGTTAAACAATAATAATCAATCAATCAATCCATATAAATATGACTAATCATTGCTTTTCTGTTTTTGAGAAGATAATTTTAAAGAATTTTCCCATATATTCCTGGGGGGGGAGTATGCGCTGGTGCTGCATCTGTCTGATTTTTGAGAAGACTTTTAAAGATTTTCTGTATATATTCCTATGTAAAACTTTGATCACCCATTGTGGCCCAGCCCTACCCCTGGGGTCATGATTTGAACAAAATTGATTTCGTTTTTGTTTGTTATGTTCATCTCGAGATTTCTTCATTCGTATGTAGACGTCACCACTTGCCGGTGGGGGGCTGCAAATTTAGACCTATATTTGGCAGTCAGGGTAATTGAGCATGATGGATCTTTTTCGTGCAAGCATCTCAAAATTGAACGTACGCTATGTAACAAAGCTTTCACATAAGTATCATCTCTTCTGACCCAGAACTTCTTGAAAAAAAAATTGAAAGAATGTTTTCTAAATATTCTATGAAAAACTTATATCACCTACTGTAGCCACACCCTTACCCCGAGGGATATGATTTGAATAAAACTGAATAATCTACACTTCATAGTGAAGCTTTCACATAAGTTTCAACTTTTCTGACATAGTGGTTCTTGAGAAGATTTTTGAAGAATGTCACTAAATTTTCACTAATTCTCAACTACTTCCCTCGAAAGAGGGCATGGTCCTTATTTTGAATAATTTTGAATCCCCTTTATCCACAGATGCTTTGTGTCAAGTTTGCTTGAAATTGACTAAGTAGTTCTTGAGAAGAAGCAATATTGTGAAAGGTTTACAGACAGAGGGACGGTCAGACAACATGTGATCAGAAAAGCTCACCTGAACTTCCAGTTCTGGTGATTTAAAAATGTCAACCCCAACACCAATTATATCGGCATATGATTGTATATAAGAATAACGCAAATAATTATTTCCAAATAATCACAACAAAAAAAAAAACCCCAGAAAACAAAACAAAAAACAAAAAAAAAACTAACACGTATTTAATCTCCAACCAAGTATATATTACAAGAAAAAAAAGATAGGCTGATTTATCAGATATCTCAAGAATAATGGTATCTTGACATATCATAGTTATATACATCAATCCTGGACACATTTTTCTGACCAAAAAGTTTTCTCCCTACAGTATTGCGAGAAATGCTGTCTGTCTTCTCCCTGTGTGTGTGTGTGTGTGTGTGTGTGTGTGTTTTCAATCTCTCTTTCCTTTCTGAAGTAAATATTCGTCAAAACAATATATCGACGACAATATATGCCGACCTTGACTGTACATATTGTCGCCGACGACAGTATGTGCTGGTGCTTGACTGTACATTTTGTCGTCCATTATGCAGGAGGAAAATTAGGCTCCTCTCGGTACATATTGTCGCCGTCGACAATATGTACCGATGAACGACAATATGTGCAGTGAGGGTAGGTACATATTGTCGACGACGACAATATGTACAAAACGACAATATGTACCGTCACAGTTCTACTAAATTCATTTTGCAGAGAAGAATATACAGGAAAAATTACAGATTCGCCTATCTACAGGATGTGACATACATGACAACATGAGTGGTGAGGAAAGATTCCAGAATTCTGATTAGTCTATGACTGAAAATCTTCATAATGAAATGCAAGAGTCATGAGTGAAATGTTATCAATACAGATATTGGAGAAAGAACCTACGGTTTATTAAAGTGTGTAAAGGCATTATGAGGGATATCTTGAAAGTGCATGAGAGATGCTATTTGGAAGAACCATTATATTTAATGTGGATCTCTATAGCTAAATAATACAAGTAGTTGCAAGAGACAGAAATAGAGGAAGAAATTAAAAATTGCAACATATATTTTTTGAAAGGGGGGATTATCTCTTCCCTGGACAATGCATGATTTGTTAGATTGGATAAATGATAATTGAAATTACCTTGTGATTTCATATATATGTAATGCTAAAAATATTTCAGGTGTTTGCTTTAAACATTGCCAATCATAAGTAAAATAGCAAATCATTCACCTTGTATACGTCCTGCTCAGCTTCTACTAGCTGCAGGTTTTCTTCGTGTGCAAAGGCTTTCCATCCAAGAATAGTACTAAGCAAAAAATATATAAAGGACGACTGATTACAATGCTCGATCTAAACAGAGATATTAAAAGAGTTTTAGAACTCTTCCTCTCAGCTTTTTAAACTCTCTCCTTGTTGACCTTGCAGCTTTTCTTTTACAGAAATTGTTTTTCTTTAAAGAAAGAGGGGACTTCCTATAGATTTCTAATACACTTGCAAGGACTTCATACACTGTAACTTTTTGAATTCAGAATACAGAAAATTTTAAAGAAACCATTATAGAATTCACTGAGCCAAGTTGAACTTTAAACTTACCTGTATCCCGGAGTCTCGGGCTGGTACGCCTCCGCCACAAATGACATCATTTCTAGTAGCTCCTGAGACATTCCTAGTTCATAATATTTGAAGAAAGCTAGTAGACATGCTAGTAAGTCGGTTGGTGAATCATTTAAAATGCTCCTGTATGTAGCAGCAGCCTGTAGAGTGTCCCTACAATAGAAAAAAGTTTGATTGGCATCTCTTTTATCTTTTCCCAAAATTATTTCTACGCCGTAAAAAATCATGTCAATACTGTACGTATGAGTAAAAAAAAATTAAGACAGACTTCGTAGTAATATCACAAAGCATGCGCCTCATTTATTTTTTTTTTTATCAACATATTGCAAATTCTATTATAAAAGAAGTAAATCTGAAATGCGCAATAAAATATTGTTTTGTTTTAAACATATTTTACCGATTAAATCAAAAGGATTGGAAACAAGTTCTAAAATAAGTTACTAGTTCCTCTCCTTATTATATAATACAATATGTCATGCAAATTAAAGACAAATAAAATATTAATCTCGTACCCTTCCGCCACTTGTTTCAATGCTGTCACGTGTTTACTTTCTCTTTCCGTTACTTTCTGTTTTATAGCCTGATTTGAAATGTCGACTACGACTTTCCTTACATCCTCTGTATCGCTTTTGGATCCACCACATTTCATAGTATTTACCAACACCTGACCCATAACTGGTTGAGAATAAAACATTTTTGTATAAAAATGATTAAGTTGAAATGAAATATCGGGAAGCTCCCATTTAAAGCAGTTCATTCACAATACTCAAACCCTTATAAACAACCAATGGGGTTGATTAAAAGAATGTTAGATAAACTATCCTATCTAGACATTTTTCTAAAAAAGAAATTGGTGCTAATATTTGCAATCATTATATTGTAACAAATATGATTTAATCAGGGTCGTACCGAAATTAGGATCGGCTTCCATCATCTTTTTAAAAGTGTTACCAATGCCTCCCATCTCGGTGTCTGCATACATGGACGTTATCTATATAATAAATACGCGTAATACATAATTATACATATTGTAGTAAAGTCATGTAATCATACGATCAAAAAAATTAATAAATAATCTTCGTGTACGTGTAAAATGAATAAAGGTTTGTAGAGAAATACTGTTATACAGTACATGTAGATGTATATTATTTTCAAAGTATAAGGTCATTTTGAAACGTTTATAAAGGTCAAACCATCATGGTTAATATAAATAGCCTTTGTATGGCATTTTATAGCTGAGTATATGTCAAAAGGTGAACGAGTACCTGAGTAATGGCGGCATCGAACATTCTGCAGGCTTCGTCGTTGGAGGATGTGAGAGGTAGATTGAAGTCCCTCCATCCCTGTCCATAAACATGTGTAGTTAATATATTAATCATGTTAATCGTGAAATTCTTTCCTGAAACACATTTTTTTGACTTTTTTTCTTTTATATGCTAGTATTTACATGTATAAACCTCTTTTCATGGGTGGATCCAGTATTTCAACATGAAAATAACAGGACGTTGGATATTTTAACCAGCCACAAAAATGTACATCGCTTATTTTCTGGGTTGCAGGCAAATCCCCCCAATCCCTACTAAAACATATTCTCAAGTTTACCAGAAATTTACTATGAAATTTACTATGAAAATTCAACATCGTTTATACAGAATATTAGTTGTATTACTAATGAATATTTGCCGCCAGATGTAAGTATATGTATGTTGTACATCGTAGAATAGTTTTTTTTTTTTCCTCAAAAGGAGATGGGCGAACATAGCGTGCAGAAAGCCTATAGCTTCAGATATATAAAACTCATGTTCAATTTGTGCATTTAGTATTTAGAGTAAAGTTCTCATTATTGAAATTTATGAAATTATGATAAACAAAACTTTTCTGAGGAAAACTTTCTCGGCAAAATTTATTCTTTTATTATGAAAAATTAATGTGGTATTCGTGGGGTTCGAACCCTAGCAATAAAAATCCTGAGTATCATTTTCTTTCGAGACTAGCACGCTAACCACTAGAATACACAAGTCCTAACGAACGATGGCATTTAAATCATGTTTGTGATATGACCCTTGACTTAATGGACTTCAACTATTTCTCGAAAAGATGCGAATTTTATGTCATAAAAGTATATTTTTAAGGTATAGTGGGTCATTGCTCCATATTTTTGGTAACCCAAAAATGTATATTTTTATGCAAACTTTGAGGATTAACTTTCAAAAAGATGGAGCGAAGACCCACTCATATCGAAAAATAGTGTTATAGTATTAGAAAACGACTCGTTTTGCCCGCTTTAGTGTGTATCTAATATTTCACAGGCAAATAATTTCAATCTTTGAGGGATTTTTGCAAATTGTAGAGATTTTACATAAAGTATATTTTAATGTTAGACGAAATATCAAGGAAAATTTTGATATGATTGAAATTTAATTTTTCATCTTCATGTTTGTCACACTATAGGCTTATCGCTCGTCATGTTCACCCATCTCCTTTTTGGTGACTTACAATCTCTTTGATGAATGCATAATTATAGAGTCATAACATAGCCATTTGTTTCTCCAACATTTTTAACCCATAGTATAATAACACAAGGTATATAACTCCGAATAACAAGGGGTATCCCCTCCCCAGAACCGCAATCATACTTACCCTTTCAGAGAAAATGCATTTATTACCATTTTCTTCTACGATAATTTATCTACACAACCATATATATGTATGGTATGCATGCTTGTCTTTATTTTCTTTTATCTCCGTAAACACCGTTAAAACTCTGCTCGCCGACTGGAAAATTCAATGAAAATGGTATGCACTAATCCTTAAATTGGCGGAATATTGGATTTTGATTGGCTAAAAATCTGTTTCTAAAATTACATCGGAAAAATATAATAATGTTTTCTTGGAAAATAAAACGTAAACAAAATTGATTTATTTACTGCAATATTTAAACACTGAAACTGAATTTTTAAACCCAATAATTTTTAAATTTTGGTTACTGCCCGAGATTAGTACAAACCACTTATGGTGTGAGACAAGTTTTCCAGTTGTCGAGCAGAGTTCGACACTGTTCACGGAGATAAAAGAAAATGAAGACAAGCATGCCATATATGGTTGTATAGATAAATTATCATAGAAGACAATGGTAATAAACAGTTTGCCAGAGCATTTTCTCTGAAAAGGTAAATGATTGCGATGCTGGGGGGGGGGGGGGGGGGATGGAGGGATCTGAAACAAGTGCCAGTGAATATTAGTTATGTTGTATGAAATCCTTCAAAACTTTATAACAATTTCTGATTTCAAACACAAAACTTTTATCTTCCGATGAAACAATCCATTACATGAACTATTCAGATTTCTTTTCGGAAGAAATAAGGAGTATTGTAAAGAGAGATACATCTAAACAGGTCTAGCGTGAAAGAGTCAGACCGCCTGCACAATTCTTCAAAAATCCAACGCTCAGAAATTCGATAGTTCAAGGTCGTATTCCTTATCATTTAGAAGTAAAGTTCAACGGTTGTCGCTATAAACACATAAAATCTTTCAATCCTTACGCATCGTTTAATTTCCGTATCTCAAATGGCTGAAATCTGAGTAAATATAAACATACGCATTATCAACTAACCATCAGCCATCACTAAAATTTCATTATATCCCCGATGACTCCCCATACATATATTTGTATAAACAATCATTTCATTTTTTCTCCCCACGTTAAGTTAATGATTTTTCTTTAATTTCTGTGTTTCTTACCTGACTATCCCTCCACGATCTCTTCATTCTGTTTGTGGTATTCTACAACCCGTTTACTGTGTTGATAATGGTCACATGCACGTCCTAATTATAAATCGACCGGAATGGCGGAATTAAATACTTACAACCATATAATGTGTATATAAGATAATTATGCCGAAAAAAATATAAACACCGATCACGTGGACAACTACGCATCTATAAACATATGTACTCTAATCGAAGTACATAGGCCTACAGTACGCTGCCTATCGATTTAGGTATGTAAAAAAAAAATAGGGTTACACCTTGGGACAAAAAATAAATCGGAACAGCTTGAGTGACATTGGATGAAGTATTACTAGCGATAGTAGACTTTGGTCCAAGATTTCTTTAGTAATGAGTTGAAATTCCCCATTATATACGACTTGTATACACGTAGACAATAGACTTTAACATGTAATTATAATATTTACTAGATACAGTTCTCCGTTATTGAAAACAAATAAAAGTATGTAAAATCAGAAGAACCGTGATATCATAAATGAAAACATGTTATTGAGTCGCTGACCTTAGTATTTCATTTGTTCAGATGCATGTTCTTTTTATATTTATTTATTTATATTGGTTTTTTTTTTTTTTTTGGATAAGGAAATGACATTTCTCAAGGTTAATATAATTAGCAATATATCAATGTCATGAATGCCCCCCTCCCCCCCCCCCCTCCAAAACACAATCACACAGCACACACACACACGAACACTATATTACATGCATATCCCTGATAACTTTCCATACTTTAATGATTTTTAACCAGCCTTGAATATTTCATCTATAAGGGTAGAATTCTAACATTGTTTACTTCTCCTAATACACTTTATTCATCTTGTTTTACCAAGTGTTTCTGATCCGCTACTTATAGGTTTGTGAGGAGAGTAGCGAATCAAAAACACTTGGATAGCAAAGATTTCTAATTTCATTTTTTTTTTTAAATTTTTGTGTGATTTATCTAAACCATTTTCCGCATTCTTACAAATAAATTACCACATATTCACCGATTAATTAAATATACATGTTTAAAGGTTTTCGGTTTTAAAATGCGTAGTGCATATAATACCTACGCAGCTTTTAAAAAGAAAAAAAAATCTGTAAAGGTCAAGTGGGTGTGCGATCGAAGTGCAATGTATTTTGCCTTCCAATTCTGGTATGAAAAAATAAGGTTATGTATTAGGGCTATAAATAGTGTTATCTCTAACAAAATAAATCAGAGCAGGGTCTAACAATGAATCTTTGATATTTTATAACAAAGTTGAGATTAAATTTCAAATCACACTACATGCATATTAAGTTTACATGTACATGTATGCTGTGAAAACTAACAGTCAACGAGGGATTATTTGTGTTCAGAATGTCGTTTGTGTCGTAGAGGTTGATTCGAATCAAGTTAGTCTAGAATTCTCCATGTAGAATAATTTCGTAAATTCAATCTTTTCAAGATATTGGTTGAGTCTGAGATGCGTTTTCTGTGCATGTATAGATAAAGACAACATACGAAGCTGCGTTTTGAAGGTGGGATCCACAGGCACTTGTTTCGTATACGCGGCACCTCTACTTATTTTTACCACAAGGTACCTAACTCAATTTTAGGCACCCCCGCTTCAAGCTCGTATTTTGTTATTAAATATATCAATCATAAACCTACTTTAAAATGACATCATTCGCTTCAAGAGACTTTCTTCCTGTCAAATAAATCGATTGTTTCAGACGTCTCTGGTGGAGCCTATTTATTGTAAACCACTCATTTATTCCTCGAAAATTACCTCAATACATAAAAAGACTATAGATGGGATACAAATTAAAGCTTCCGGTTGGGGTTATGAAAGTAGGATAAAACCAGAAACTTCAGAGCATTCCATTCCGATATGTCTCTGGTTTTATCATTCATAAGTAGGGGGTGCCCAGTATACGGAACAAGTGCCTGTTGTGGGATCCTCTGATTTTCATGAAAATGAAAAGAAACCACTGACAGGTGTACACATCAAAGCTTATGTAAACACCGAGCACAGGTTTGTTCAGAGTCGAGCGTGAAATATACTAGTAATGTGTATATTATATGTATAAAAGTTGAGTCACTGTGAAAATATTTTTCTTGAACAACCTTGTGCTCTATGTGTTCTAACTAAAACATTGTGTTTTGAAACTCTTCTTTTAGCTTTTATTTTACAAAGTTTGTAAATGGAAAATTGTATTTGTAGTTGATTGTGATTCTTGAACATCCATATATACAAAAATACATGTATTTCTGTTAACGCCTATGGCATGTCAGACGTTGCAATATTCGATCTTTTCCATTTGTATTCTATAATTTTCCATTTGTATTTTATAATTTTTCATTTGCATTGTAAAATTTTTATTTATTTTCTATATTTTTTTCATTTGTATTGTATATTTTTATTTGTATTCTATAATTTTTCCATTTGTATTGTATAAATAATTTTCCATTTGCATTGTATAATTTTCCATTTGTATTGTATAATTTCAATTTTGTATTGAATGCTATTCCATTAGTATTATAAAATTATACATAACGATTGGAAATTTATAGAATCCAAATAGAAAATTATACAAAACAAATGGAAAATTATACAATACAAATGAAAAAATATAGAATACAAATGAAAAAATATAGAATGCAAATGGAAACTTATAGAATACAATTACAAATTATACGATACAAATGAAAAATTATACAATACAAAAATTAATGAAAAATTATACAAATAAAAATTTTACAATACAAATGAAAATTTATACAATCCAAATGAGAAATTATAGAATACAAATGGAAAATTACAGAATATAAATGAACATTACACAATATAAATAGAAAATTATACAATACAAAATTATAGAATGCAAATGAAAATTTTACAATACAAATGAAAAGTTATACAATACAAATGAGAAATTATAGAATACAAATGGAAAACTATAGAATACAAATAAACATTATACAATACAAATGGAAAATTATACAATGCAAATAGAAAATTATAGAATATACCGTAAAATAAGGAATCTACAGTAAATGGAAAATTATACAATAGAAATGGAAAAGATCGAATATTGCAAAGTTTGACATGTCATAAATGCCTCTTCTATGAGCCCTTTTTTTCATCAGACTTAATTAAAAGTCCTTTGTTTGTTTTTGCCGCACGAGTAATTTATTAGTCCTTGCATTTTCCGTTCCAGTGAATAGTGTTAATTTCATAACTGTTAATTTCATCATGCCAAAACACTAGAACATACATTGTACATATATACATGTAATATCAACATGTACGAAATCACTTATAAATAACAGTGCAACAACCCCTCTAACAAAAAAAATTAACCTAAGTAAATCATATATGATATTAAAAAAATACAATGAAGAAATGAAAATCTTTGAAATTTTTAAAAACCTCAAAATTATAAACAAAGTTGTCTTATTTTGATTGTAAAATTACTTTATTTGTGTCTGCACTGTACTTTCAAGCATTTTCTTATTATGATATCTAATCAAAATATCTCCGCCCATTTCCATGTAATAGATACTCAGCAGTCTGTTCGAGGGAAATGTTCCGGAATTTTTAAGTGCGATAGGTGTTAAAAATTGCCTTGTAAATTTTTAATATATTTATAATCTCGGCGGCTCGGCTAGATATTTTGACTGACGCTCGGGGGAGTCCTTCATAATTCAGAAAATTCAGCCCAGTTGACTTAGTATATTCTCCCACAATTTTTACAGCTAGTGCATCTGTTTTGAATCCGTTGCCATTTTCGCTCATCATCTTCAGGAAGCTTGAAGATAAGTGCAGAAATGTGCGTTGATGTAATGACTCCAAAATGACTCTGTTGGAACTCTTTTATATAAAAAATGTACCAAAAAAAAGCGGTTTGAATCGAAGATAACACAGCAACTAGATAAATTGTTGGAATAACCTTATGTAATGGCGAGAAATGTACATTGAATGGCAAAGAAAAATTAAAAGGATGTTAGAGGAAACAAAATGAAGCTGGACAGGTGAAACACAAGTATTTAATCGTGACAAGCGATCGAAGTTGGGGCTGAATTTCCTGGTCTTATTTTCTTAATGATTGAGCAGACATCAGCTCTAGGAGCATGTCCATTCCTAAGTAACTTTAAGCCCTACCTAGACCAAACTTGCACGGATGAGGCATAGGGATGTACACTCAATGTTTCCCAAGAAGATACGGATGTTGTGACTCCAACAAACCTAATTTTATATATCCATTAAAGCAACATAGCTACTAGACATATATCTTTTACATAAGCGAATGGAAGGCTAGTCCTTACCCTCAAAAAACACATTGTAGATATGTTAACCTTAAGACTGCCTAGTAAAACTCCCAGATATTTTTTTTTATCTTTGCGTTTGATCAATAGCGTTAGATCACTGCCAAATATTTGAGCAGACTACGACCATCTTTTATTTTTGTTGGTTGTTCAAATAAAACTTATCATAAACGTAGCCAGTAATGGAAGAAATGGGCAGCGTAATGCACAATAAATATCAGTATAGAAACATTTATGACTACAAAGTCAACATTCATACAATGATCTCGTTCTTCGTATGACTGACGTGAACAATTCCTCACACCAGTCCTAGGTACAATGTAGGTAAGTAAATATATATTCTAAAAAAGAATTTAAAAAATATTTTTCTTTACTGGAGTAGGTAGAAATATTATGAAAGGATATTGTATATGTATCAACATTTGGAAAATCTTTATTCATGTCATTTACCGTTAAATATTCTTCCAACGAACTTAAATAACAATTTAATTGTAGGACGCAATCTGCTGTAGACTTGAGTTTTCATTTGAGTACATGTATTACGGTAGTAATTTTTTAACATTTAGAGTGTATATATTGCCTGCGTCTAACTGTGTCTAATGGGTTCATAAAAGGGACAGACGGTCCAGCAGTCCTTTAACGAATAGTTCCTGCATAATCAGTGTCTTTAATAAAGAAATAAAGTATTTAAAGGTTATTATTTTATTCCATAGCAAACTTGAACTTTTTTTCAATCTGCCATATAAAAAGTAGATTCATTGATTACTGGATTTCTACGTATCAATCCGAGTCACTCTGAGATTGTAGTTTTTTTTTCAAATCACAGCTGAAAAAAAGAGTAAAATAAGTTTTGAGAGAGAAATTAAAGAAGGGGTAGTAAATGTACATGTAATACAGGCCCGCGCGTAGGAATCAATTACGGCAAAGGGGGAGGGGGGGGGGGGTTAAAACTAAACGAATAGAAATTCCTAGGGAAGCATAAAAAGTCACCAAACATTATTTTTTATCTAGAGACACATCCGTAATTTAGCTTTGTTTAATTTTCTATTTCTAGTATTTCTATTTTATTTTCTATTTCTAGTATATTTTGGCAAAATGATCGGATCTTATAGTACAGGGCTGTATTTATAATGTATAAGGCATAGAGAAAAGTCTTCTTTTTCGTATATTTTCAAAAACAAAGGAATTTCCGTGTTATTGTAACATGAATTATAGTGCAGGGATTTTTGGTAGTTTCAACTTCTCATGCTTCGATAGAAAGTACATATTATAGTGAATTTAATAATTAAAAAATCCGATGATTTGATGCACAAGTGTTCCCTCTATAGAAGAGGTTTTAGATATAAAAAAAAAAGTTTGTTGATTATTAGCTTGTGCGACACAAGTGAGCGATCCAAATTTTGATTTTATTTTAGGTGCTTAACCACACCCTGAATATTTTTTTTTATAGTGAGAAGAGCTAGGTTTATATGGTTTATACTATACATACATTGATATATGACTTGTCAAGATTGAATCGACTACATAGTTACTCAAAGGTTACTCCACCATATGCAGACGGTACAACTCGTTTCTTTAAATCGGGTTCGACATTTTATTTATGCTTACATGTACACGTGCTTCAGAAAGTGAAACAAGAATAGAAGGGAAAAATGTCTAAGGCCTAAGGTATGATTTAAAATTTATCTAGAATTACCTGTAAAAGTTGTAGGAATTGCATAGCTTTTTTAAAAAAAAAAAAAAAATCAATATAATCCATGCAAAGCAAATCGTTTATTTAATCATGTAAAAGGGGCCTAGGCACAGATTTGAAGTTTATATTTTCTCAAATTTTCTGTATAATATCATGACTTATATGTAGCTATAGCGTTGCTATATCTTTTAACAATTGTTATTCTAATTCTAATAATTTAATGCATATTCCCACCACAGCATGTATTGAATCATTTGAATTGTTGTTTTAAAAAATCGCTTGTCCCATACCGATTACGGTAGCCTGTACAGTAGCTAGTGGTAGGTCGTTCGCTTCGTGATCTGGAGGCCGGGTTTGATTTTCCGCGTCAAAGCTAAGAGTAAACATAGGTACATGTAGTGACTGTTTCCTCGCCAGGTTCCCAGCACTAAAAGTGAAAGCCTTAAACCCGAGTCAATAGATATTGAAACGATAAAGAGCCGTCACTCCTCGAAGATCTTGAGTGCTGAGTATAGGTCTAAATTAAAGCCCTTCACCGGTACACGTGACGTCTCATTATGAGTAATTAATTATAGAATGGGACGTAAAAGTACAACATACAATCAATCAATGTCCCCATAGACATCAATACAATCGTCGTTGATTAATTACTGTTTAGGTAATTATATTTTTGAAAATTTCTCTCGGATAATCCTTTATATTTCAGGGAAAAAATTGTGTCCTAATTGGGATCCACAACCTTAAATCATTTAATACTCAACAATTCATTTTTTCAGTTTTGAAAAAAATCTTCATCCGACCGTGTTTCATGTTGTTGAAGTAATTGTGTTCTGAATCATCTCCAACTATGGAAACAATATACCTGCATCAACTTGCCATAAAGAATGACTTAGACGAAGAAGATATTGAAAGACCCTCTCCAAATTTATGCACGGCACTTCACCTTGCAATATTAAATGGTGATGTAGATGCATGTCGTAGAGAAGTACAAGACGTTGAGCTTGTTAATAAAAGAGATGTAAGAGGTGATTCAGCTCTTCATTTAGCAGTGCGCTGGATAACGCAGAGAGGAGAAGATTTGATGAGGACATTGATTTCTTCTGGAGCAGACATTAATGTCCGAAACAAATGGGGCCAAACCCCGCTGCATTATGCCGTTTTTGTGGAATCCTTGACCAATGTTAATTGTCTACTTGCACAGACAGATATTGATGTGAATGTTGCTGATGTAAATGGTTACACCCCCTTACATTGTTGTTTTCGGTATAAATTAGGTGGTGAAGAGGAGGAAGATAGAGAGAAAATCCTCATAAATGAAGAAGATAGTTTTCTAGGCATTGCCGAGAAACTTATATCTGCTGGTGCAGATTTAAATGCTATTACAAAATGTGGAAACAGTATATTACATCTTATTGTCAGAAGAGAAGATAATACACCACTTTTGAAATTTATCCTGGAAAAGTACCCAGGATTCAATCTTTATATAAAAAATAATATGGGAGAGAATTTCTTGCATGTATACGTTACAAGTGAGGTGTTTGAAAAAGTTCATGAAAACATTGAATTTATCGCAAGACATTTTCCCAAAGAGATTGTTAAGACTTTGCTCAACGACAAAGATATATATGGAAGAGCGCCTTGGGCACACATGATCGATACTGGAAATGTTGATGCGGATACAATCATAAGGTTTCTAGAACTAGGCACTGATGTTCTGGCTACAGACAGTATGAAAAACACAGCTTTGCACAGGTTAGCTGGAGTGGGTTGGGCAATTCCTTTCCTTGAGGTATTGGAAATACTTATAAATGGAAAAATTGATGTGAATTCAAAAAATGTCTTTGGAGAGTCACCTGCATTTGTCATCTTTCTTGAAGAAGTGTTCAGTGTTTTAGTGAATACGGATTTGGATTTCAATGCAAAAGATCGGTGGGGTAGGACTCCTCTGATGTCAGTACTTAAGCATAGACCAAGGCCTGAGTTGCTCAGGAGGATGATTTTAGAAAGAAATGCAGATGTCAATGTTTCTGATAAATGGGGTTCCACGCCACTTCACATAGCATCATTTCACAACTTCGAAGAACAAGTAGAACTTTTACTTAACCATGGCGCTAATGCCTTTGCTGTAGATAACTTAAAGGAAAGACCTCTGGATATTGTTAAACGTCACTGCAGCTACCGATGCCACAAGCTTCTCTCTCACACGGAAAATACTGAACTTCTTTATTCTCGGGTCAAATCTTTTGAAGAAATGCTGCTTGAAATGCCAAAATGCATTCAAAGTTCAGTGATCAAGTCGAAGGAAAGTATTGAACATGCGATGGGTCTTCCAACAAACCGATCCGAACTCTTTGAATTTCTTATGAAAACATACCATGAGAGAACACCGGAAAATGCAAACGAAATTTCCAAAATCCATCAAGAAGTTGTAGGGCTTGTAAAAACTCTCTGCAGTAGTGTTGCATCATATGATAAACGATTTAGCATGTCTATTTTTCGCACTGGATCTTCAGAGGAAAATACCAAGGTTGGCCCTCCAGACGAATTTGATTTTGCTCTGTGCATTAATGAACTGAAAGAAATAACATGTATTGTAATAACAAAAGAATGCAAAGAAAAGGGGTTTGCATGCCTTAAGTTTTCAAAGAATCCAATACCTGAAAACTATTTGCAATTTTCAGACTCCGAAGGATATTTCCTTGCATTTCCATATCTTAGCCTTTATAAAACCTATCTAAAGAGAGCTCTGAATGAAACATCAACATGGACCAATGGACACCTATTTTTCAATTACGAGGACAAGATGGAAGTTATAAGTGGAAAGCCTGTTTTCAACTTTGAGGTTTACTGGATAGGATGCGTCTACAAACAGCTTAAAATCAGCATTGATCTGGTTCCTGTTGTGAACACTCCAGGTTGGTGGCCAAAGAATGTTTATTTTCCGGAGGTTCCAGAAATGCACGGAGATGTTCGAAGGGCAGGATGTTTTCTCATTCTTCAGACGAGAAAAAATGACTTTAATAGAAACAACCTTATAGCTGGAGATGATATTTTCGAGACATGTAACAACAATCGCGATGAAAAAACCCGAAGGATGCTTTGCATATCTGCTGCACCGGCAGAGATAGAACTGATGAAAACTCTACCAAGAGTATTTCGATTGGCTTATATTCTAGCTAAGATCATGAAAAGTAAAGAAATTTGTCCAAAAATTGAAGTCGATGAGCTTCCATCAACGCTTTACACGCATCAAAGTGCCTATAAATTGCATAAGCCACCTCCTATTAACCCGTCGCATGCCATCAAAAGTTACATGCTTAAGAACTGTACATTTTATCTTTGGCTTGAACTGCACACAACATTCGTGGAGGAGAATTTAACCAGCACGGACATTGCTGGTCGACTCTTTCAATACTTGATAAAATTCACAAACATTCGTCATTTAAATCCGTTTTTCCTTCCTTATTCGGACGTGTTCGAGTTCGAAAAAGATGAAACCTTATCATCATACAAGGAGCTCTTGCTCCGTTTAAAAAGAGAGTTAAGCATAAAGACTATTTTAGGTGTTTTAAATTACGAATTCCCGTACGAATGTTTATCTAATCCTCTGCACCGAATGTAAGTTTGAGTGTAATGAGAGAAAAAAAGAACATACCTGCAATCTTTGGTAAAGGACAATATAGTTTTTTTTTTAATTATTATCAATTATGCTACTGAAATACCTATTTCATGATGCTTTTGTATGATGCTTTTGGTACAAAATTGCTCGAAAAAATAAAGGAAAATAAAGAAAAATAAATCAAACTGTCAGGGACAATGATAAAAGCAATAGTGTCAGTAGTGCCGACTGCATGGGAGTTTTTTCTCAGCCTGAAAATATTGATCCAGAATTTCAATTCAAAGATACAATAATGGCTACAAACATCAGAAGTAATCAACGAACGAACGTTTCTGTTGTAGGCATTCACTTTTCAATTAGAGACAAACTATGAAAGTTATTTATTGAGTTGGTTGACAAAAAGTAGTCAGAGTTTTACTTGAAAAGCTTGAAGAACTTAAATCTGAACTCATTTAAAACGTTAACAACAAAATGCGGGCTTTGCTTAGAAATTGTCATTGATATTGTTAAGGAAACTAAACACACAGACGAAAATGTGAACTCTATTTATTCAATAAAAATCGTTTGAACAATCTGGAGAAACAAAGCCATCATCCAATACGTGATAATTTAAATGGTCACAAGATACATATCCGTTCAAAAATCACGATTTCACAATAAGTGGCTTATAAAGACTTTGTGCAAAAGACAGAAAGTCTCATTTCAGTTTTAAGGGAGGGTGTCTCTGAAAGTATCCAAATAACGGATTTAACTCGTCTATCTGCTAGACTGGAAAATAAACCGGCCTCAAGACCAAAAACTGGGAACAGATTTAAATCAAAATTATGATTTTGAAGACTTTGAGTTATAATTTACATATGTACATAAACAATATACAAACAAACAATGTACATAAAAATTTGCAACTTTGTAAAATACGAAAATGCATATACAAGTTTGTTTCATTATCAACATTATTTAAAAAAAAATGTATCGATAATTTAGACTCAATTCTGTTCTCAGTTTATGGTCACGTACATATAGTCTGGCCTTTTGAATATCAGCTTTCATAATAAAAAGAGGAGAAAGTTTAGGTAGTAAGAAACAAGATGAAACTAATATAATGTGCGTCTTACAGATATGTGTATATAAGAAGCAGCAAATGCAGACTTCGGCATCCTATCGAAAGCAATACACCATAACCTGCTGAAAGTGCAATAGGCAATATACACAGTAACCATTCAGGCCAACAATCTTGTCACTAACACGATGAGGCATGGTAATCAAGATAAAAAGGGGCATGATTTATTCACACTTGAATCTTAACTGAGGATGCTTTCATATTTCTTTGACTAATTATGGCATTAGAAGCCTTTTTCTCTATGTGTGATCCTCTACTGACCCCCCCCCCCCCCCTACCCAAAGGGGACATGATTTGAACAAATATGATTATACCTTACTTGAGGATGCTTCTGAATTAATACGACTTATCATGGATTTGCTATTCTTGGGAAGGAGATTTTTAACGATTTCTCCTATGTATTCTAGTGTTAAACTTTGATCACCAATTATAGTCCATCCCTACCCCTGGTGGTCATGATTTGAACAATCTTGATGTAAACTATCTTGGATGCTTCCATATAAATATGTTTAATCACTGCTTTACTGTTCCTGAGAAGATTTATAAAGTTTTTCATATGTATACATACGTAAAAATTTGATCGTCCATTGTGGCCCCTCCCAATCCCTAGTGGTCATGATTTCAACAAACTTGAATTAACACTACCTGACAATGATGTAAATATTACCAATCACGGCTTTGTTTTTCTTGGGAAGGAAAGTTTTAAAGATTTTTCCTAAATATTTCTATGTAAAAATTTGTTTACTCGTTGTGACCCCACCCTAGCCCAGGGGGTCATGATTTGAACAAACTTGAATCTACACTACCCAAGAATGCTTCAATAGAAATATCACCAATCATGGCTTTACTGTTCTTGAGAAGAAGATTTTTAATTTTTTTTAATACCCCTACCCAATTTTCACTATTTCTTAGATATCTCCCCTTAGAAAAGGATGTTGCCCTTCATTTGAACAAACTTGAATCCCCTTTACCCAAGGATACTCGGCTCAGGGTAAGATTGAAATTGGTCCATTGGTTCTGGTGAAGATGATGAACATGTGAAAGGTTTAAGACAACTACGACAACGACAGACAACGGACAAATTTTGATCAGAAAAGCTCACTTAAGCCTTCGGCTCGGGTGAGCTAAAACATAGATACGAGGATATTGTTTCCCAATTTCGGTCAAAATGTCCAAGAAATAGAACAACCATTTTAATGATTAAGTAAATATAAATTACGCACAACGATACAACAATGTAAATAAATTTTCAGATAAAAGTGTCTTGGAATAAAAAAAAAAGTATGCCGGTTGATTTGAATTTGAAAGAAGTGCATGTTTTTGTTAAATTGCAGTTTCTTAACTAAAAAAAATACAGTTTTATAACCAAACATAACTTAAAATACTATTGCATTTAAAAAAAAAAAACTATAGATAGTGATCAACAGCTTATTGCACATTCATTATAATTAAAAAAAGAGCGTTATATACATGTATAAATCTCATTCTCCATTTCAGGAGAAAAAAAACTCTCAAACAATGATATTTTTTATATTTCTTGTTTAGTTTTAGAAAATAAAAATATTTTCGAAAAATGCATTGCTCGCATATTTTTTTTTTAATTTTCGTAAGTTAGAAGTTTCCGTTTTGGGGTATTGTATTGGTACATAGGGATTTTAATGAAACTGTGAGAGTGATGGAATTCTTCTCTACTAGACCATACTAGTAAGTATATGAAATATGAATGTTCAACATTTAATGGAGTTTAGTCAAGGCCCAGTCACTGATAGCTGTAAACTTGTTACATGTTAGTATAGTGAAAATTGTCATTAATCAAGAATTGGGTACTAAAAATTATTATAAAAAAAACATTTGTTGATAATAGTTTTGAATTCTTTCTAAAAATATATTCAACAACAGCTATGCCGTGATTTGTCATGCTTAAGGTGGACCGACCCTCTGATCAGAGAGACAACTTTCTAAGTAAAAAATACAAAAAATTACTTATAGTTTATTTTATCAGAGTTCACTAAATGAGACATCTGAGTACTACAGTAAATTTGATCAATCCTTACATATGATGGAAACATTGCCTTTTATTTCCATTGCCTATACTTTTTCAAATTGTTTTATTATATTTGACAAAAAAACATTTAAATCCAGTTTTAAAACCCCTACAAAATTAAACAAGCTCTACCTTTTTAAGTACAATTTTTAAAATGGTTTAATGTATCAAGCACCAAATGTTAAATTTTTATTAGTATTACATATTTTCCCATGAAAAAATATTTATTAGAAAGATAACTCTTGATAACAGATGTATTCTTTTCTTACAACCACATATAACATTACGATATTCTGGCTTAGGAAGCAGTGCTTTATTATGTTTTCTAATATGAATTTAATAGGTATGACACTAAGTATACACCTCATATTTTAAATTTTATGTTGTGATAATAAATTATTACTTTTCTATTCTCTGTATTAAAATTTCTTCATATTATGATATGACATAAAAATAATTTCTGAAAAAATAAGCAACGCTTCATACCTCATACTATTTTTCGTTTGAATCTGATGCTATAGCTCTTGATGAACATCAATGTTGGGAAGTTTAAAAAATATTCGTGAAATTTAGAGCAGAGGGTCATTAATCCTTAAATTAAATGCAAGCATTCTCAAGAAGTGCAAAAATTCAAATTCGTTTAAATTATAGACGTAGGCAATGGGGTCAAAACTGAAAAGTTTTATATGGAAATACTTATTTATAGGCGAAAATCACTCTCCAAAGTACAACAAATGCATCATTTGACATTGACATTTGAAATAATACGAGAATAGTATGCACGTGTTTTAAAATAATGGACAACATAAAACCCATATTTTCATTTCAATTTAAGAAAAAAAAAACTACGCAGCTAATTGCAAAGAAAGTACCACAAAGCATTTAGGATAATCTCATTTTTTTACCTTATAACAGGCAATACTATTTACATGTCAGTTTATAAACCAGAAGTCTCTGACGAGACTGTAGCTCTACTGGTTGTACTTATAAAGGAAGATAAAAGTAGCACTTGGACTTGAAACTTTGCAACAGCAATAAATAGAATAATGATTCTTGGTTTAGTCTCTTTGTGGCAAGATTTATTGCGATCAGACTAAAACTGTAGGAGGAGTAGCCTTTTAAAACATATTTACAGAAATTTCGATTTATGTAACCATGGCAACATCATTCAGCAAAATCAAAAAACAATAACGACAATTATGTAGCTCAATGTAGTCTACATGTATGCCAAGTTAACTGAAATCAGACAAAAAGTGTAGGAGGAGTAGCGTTTTGAAAGTATTTCAAGAAAATTTCTATTTTTAATAACCATGGCAACACTGTTCCTTGAAATCCAAAACTGGTATAGAGAATTATGCTTCCTAGTGTAGTCTACTTTAAAATTGAAAAAATCGCAGTCAAACTGGTCGATCGAAATCTGTAGGGGCACCAAAAATATCGATGCTGTGAGCAACATGATATCTTAAAAATGCCAGATTAATTTACATTGATACACATTGTTAAGACACTAAACATTTCATCATTTCAATAGTTTATAAAGTTCTGACAAATGAATTGAATCTAACTATAATTCTCTCAGATGGGTGCTTTATTTCCTTACAAATGCCTCAGGGACACACACGTTAAATGTGCCAATGGTGTATTTCAAAATAAACATTTTTACAAAAAAGAATATTCGATAAACTTGAGTGTTAGATGACGAAACATGGGTGTACCTTTTATAGCCGAAAAGGAAGATTAAGAATGAATGTGGAATCAAAAAGAAAGCCGTCGTCCTATTATTGCAAAGAGAAGTAAGGGCTCCAAATATGTTTTATTGATTTTCTTTTTATTCAATAGGTCCAGTAAAACATGTACATACAGCCAATTACAAAGGAAAGACTATCAGTGGTAACTTTTATGTTAAAATTTCACACAGGAAAATCAAGCAGATTTCCTGCAAAGCAAGTCCAAATACCGGTCCCTAGAGTATTTTTTCTGTACCTGACAACCCTGCTGCAAATAAGCATAGAGAAAAAAAAATAAATTTTTGAAGAAAGGAAAGTTGACAGAGCTTAGCCATCCCCCATATTCGCTAGTTTTAAGCCATAGTGAGATCTTTTTCTTCCAAAAACATATGAAAGCAATCAAAGAAACTTTACAATTTCAGGTATATCATAGAAAGTGCTATTCATCAGTGTTTTAGGGCATCCCTAAAGATGAGTATGCTGCAGTTTTCTGGTCATGGGTACAAAAACTTTATACATGTGTAAACGTAAACACTTTTGAGAGATTGAAAGTACACGTATTAAGAATTTGCTTTACGTGCTTTTCATGTTTTTAGATGACCTTTTGCATTACTTATTGAACGACCCTCGTAATCATCTTCATCGATTAACAGAACAATTAATCTATCCTATTATTCAAAAGTTTTGAAATTATAATGAAAAATGAAAGAATGTCAGTAGTGATCTGGATTTTCTCTAGGTTTTTAAATTTACTTTTTCTTTCAAGGAGATGGGCGAACATAGCGTGCAGAAAGCCTACAGCTTCAGAAATATAAAAATCATGTTCAGTTTGTGAATTTAATATTTGGAGTAAAGTTCTCATATTGAAATTTATGAAATTTTGATAAACAAAACTTTTCTAAGGAAAATTTTCTCGGCAAAATTTATTCTTTTATTAAAAAAAAAAAATAATGTGGTATTCGTGGGGTTCGAACCCTAGCAATAAAAATCCTGAGTATCATTTTCTTTCGAGACTAGCACTCTAACCACTAGACTACATAAGCCCTAACGAACGGTGGAATTTAAATCATGTTTGTGATATGACCCTTGATTTAATGGACTTCAAGTATCTCGAAAAGATGCGAATATTATGTCATGAAAGTATATTTTTAAGGTATAGTGGGTCATTGCTCCATATTTTTGGTAACCAAACAATGTATATTTTTATGCAAACTGTGAGGATTAACTCTCAAAAAGGTGGAGCAAAGACCCACTCATATCGAAAAATAGTGTTATAGTATGCGAAAATGACTCCTTTTGCCCGCTTTAGTGTGTGTCTAATATTTCACGGGCAAATACATGTAATTTCAATCTTTGAGGGATTTTTGCAAATTGTAGAGATTTTACATATATTTTAATGTTAGACGAAATATCAAGGAAAATTTTGATATAATTGAAATTTAATTTTTCATCTTCATGTTTGTCACACTATAGGCTTATAGCTTGTCATGTTCACTCATCTCCTTTGTGTCCCATAATCGAGGAAATGCATAAATACAAGTACATGTACCAAAGCACAATTTTGGTTTGCGGTACCTTGATCAAATGCTCGTGTTTTCTTATAAAAAAAATTATCCAGATGAGTAAATTTGGAATTACATGCATTTTCAGAGATTTACCAATGCAATCACAACAATCATATTTTTTAAATTAAAAATACAACTAAATGTATAATACAAAGCATACGAATCAAACATGACAAAAGCATAGAAAGCGTATTTTCATCACACAAATCGTGAACGGAAGTTTCTGGACATTACATCAAGATCGGGATTCCTTAAGCCGCTAAGGCATTATTCAATCTTTCAAAACACTTTCTTTTCATGCAATATCATTACCTAGTTCTGAATTACAAACGTTTCATTCCAGTTTGTAGATTTATGTCTCTTTAAAAGGAACAAAGTCAGCCTTCTCCGTCACTCAATCGTGGTTCCCTGTTAATATAGGAAAAAAAAAATCTTTGCGAGAAATAACAAAGCATAAAAACAAGCTAACGGGTATTCACATGACAGAAACTCTAGATTACCTTTCACAACAAAAGCCATACTACAATACAAACAAGAGGTCAATGGGCCACAGCACTCATCTTAGTAGCTTTGGCCATGCTCTTAATTAAATTTTTGAATATTATTTCCTTCTTTATTAAAATGTCCAAATCGTGGCTCAACTTAGCGCCAAGTGGTCATGTGACTTGGAATGCTTCAACAACAACTAATTTTACATGACCTCGATGTTCTAGAGAGAAAGGTGTTTTTTCTTCATTAATCCATTACGTAAAATATGATCCACAAATGAAGTCTAATTCAGATTCTAACACAGGATCCATCCAGAAATTTTAAAAGGTCATAATCCATACAAAAATACAGTATGAAAATTATTGCATATTAATGCGTTTTTAGGAATTGGTTGTACATGTAATTAGCCTAGTTGTTATAGAGAAGAAGTCAAATTCAGTAAAGTTTACAAGTGGACAGAAAGACAGACGGATTGACGCCGTATACTGTACCGGTTGATCAGAAAATGCTTACTTGATCTTATTAGCTAATAATTATTTAATTATTCATGAAGCAATAAAAAATACAATAGGCTCAAGGGTCTAGAATCGCTTTTTATAATTTGCACAACACTGTCACTGTGATCTACTAGTCTCGTCCTGATTTTTGAAAAGAAGGCTAGAAATACGTTTTAAAGGCAAATAATTATTATTTGGTCCAGCATAGTTTTTTTTTTTTTTTTACCCATTTCGAGTATGCTGAATCCGAAAAATATGCTGGTCTTTCTGAAAATGGCGTTAGAAAGGTCAAAATAGCGAACATCCAATATCTCTAATTTAATGTCTTTCAAATAGAAGAAAGAATGTGTGAATATCTCACTGAGTGTAATGCAACTATAAAAATGATAAAAGAATGCTAACATTATAATTACTTTAATACAGAAAATTTAGTCGTTTCTACACTTAATTCGAATTTCCTCTGATTTATTTGTCTATTGTTTCTATATTCTGCTTTGTTCAGAATTTTACATTTGCAAATATCCATACACTGCAGATTGAAATTTTTCCTCCGCATCTCACTATTCTACCACTGAATGATGGTGAAGCTGTAATTTATAAGTCAAAATGGCGATTCAAAATGGTGGATATCCATTTTATCTAATTATTTCTTAATGTCGTTCAAATAGGAGAATGGATGTGTTAATATCTTATTGAGCGTAATGCAATTATGAAAATGATAATAGAACACTAATATTAATCACTTTAATTCGGAAAATTTAGTCGTTTAAATTTGAAAGTTGTATTAATAAGCTCAAAATGGCGATTCAAAATGGCGAACGCTAGAATTACATAAAATACCCAAACTGCTTAATTCTGAGTCGTTTTGCAGAAAATAAAAGGAAATAATTACAGTTTGCATTTTTAGAGTAAAAAAATAATGTTTAAATATTCAATAAAACTTTGAGGATATTGTTGTTAATGAATTATAATTTTTATAATACTCATCTTTGTTTTATTACTTCTATTATTAAGATAAGATTTTCACTACATCTCCGAAGAACTTTTACCTATTACCTATCTAACCATGCTTCTTAATATAAAAAGTTATTAATATCACACAATAATTGCTGTTTGGAGGACAATATGACAATTAAGCTACCCCAAGAACAGTATTCCCCGAGCCCAAAGGCGAGTGAACATTGTAGTTCGAGGGTTGCTAAATAATCTCAGTTGTTGGAAATTTTTGATCTACTTTTAGTCCATGCAGTGAAGAAAAAAATAAATGTTTTTATTCCTGTGGAAGGTCTAGTGCAACATAACTTAGTGTATGATTTTTTAAAATGATGGACCACAACCAATCAGAAGGCTAGGAATTATTAAATCATATTAATTTGAATGTAATATACTATATATCAACATATTTATAAAGAATTATCAAAACCAGTATAATATATACGTAAACCATAAATATTCTTGATTGTCTAGCTCTGATTCTGCGTCCCTGCATTTGCATTTTGTTATTCATAGCCAACAAAATTCAACTGTGTTCACAAATATTTAATGTTGTGAACGGATAATCTTGTATTGTTAGATTTAAATTTAAGCGACTACAATCCTCTTTTTTCTAAGGAATATTGTATATGTTCAAAATCAAAATCGATAATCCAAACATACTTTTTTGTCATACTCGGATGGAATTCGGTGCCTTGTCTGGAAATTTACAAAATCGGAAAGAGGAAAATGTTTGTGTTTAATTCCCCCTCGATTCTTGATACACCATACACTGTCCTAACAAAGTAGTGTGGATCAAGTTGCCTTGTGAAGTTCTTGGAGTGTTCAAGAAAATTTTGTTGTCAAGAAAAGTGTTGACTAGATCAAAGTCAAGAATGGCTTCGGCCTATTGGTATGAAAGCTTGTACGTGATAGAAATCACAAGGAATCTGCAGGTGCTCTTAGATCGCACAATTATACAACTTTTCTCACCAAAAATGCACACAATGTGATATCAGATGATAAAGTTTGAGAATTTTCTTGCTAATGGAATGACTTTTCTACCCAAAAAGACAACAAATCTATATGCTCACAAAAGAGAAAGCTACATGTCTTATCAGAGATTTTTTTTCCATTTTGCATAAGGTTTTGGAAAACAAAATACATGTAGTCTTTTAACATTTGAACATAAATGTGTTGGTCCTTGAGCTGTTGAGAAGACCGAAATTCCGAAGACTGACTGAACATATAGCATTTAAAGCTGGAATAGAGGATGTTGGAGGAAAATACTAAGCTCTTACAAGTGCTAATTTCAAAAGATAGTGCAAAGGGTTCAATGAAGTCGGGCAAGAATTTCTTCAGTTATATTTGAAGGTGTGCTGAGGGATGTTGAAGTGGAAGTGCGAGTTGATAATGACAGCGATTCAGCAGTGATTTAAGGGGGAAAGGGGTTCAGAACTTTGGAACACTGTCAAATATGAGGAAAACAAGTCGAGTTTGTTTTAATTAAAAAATGAAACTTTTCTAGTATTATTTTTTGTTTGATCATTAAATGGACTGATCAATATAATCGGCAACACTCAGAACAAAGGGACAGCAAGAAAAATTCCTCTTCCTATTAACTTTGCTATACCTTGGGAAAAAACCATATTACCCTGTCTCCTCCTATCACTCATTATGAAAAAAACATTGTGAATGCTCGCTATCTATGTGGGAGGGAGGGAGGGGGAAGAGGTGAGTGGATGGTTGAATATTGAGTGAAATGCGAGAATGATATTGGTTAAAGCATTCTGCGCTAATGAAGAAGCAGTTTGTAGTTCTTCAAGCAGTGCTCTAGTACTGTTCTTGAGTGCCCTCTTGCACCTTTAGCTGTTCTCATACTAGCATATCATATATGGACGTGTCATTGCTCATTCTTTCCAGAAATAGACACCTGTAAAATGCGAGTGGAACCTTTCGAAAGCCTGCAATTATTCCATTTAAATTGTTTCGGCGATAAATCTGTCTTTTCCAGAGCTTCAGAAAAATATATTTAATACAATTCTCTCATTGTAGTACATATCAATAGAAGGTTGAGGAGAAGGAAAATTAACTGATAAAAAAAAAACTCCAAAAAATCGTCTTTAAGTTGCGTAACAAATACACAGTGTCCACTAACGTGCATCGAAAATAATTTAGGAATTACGCTTCCCATTCTTTTAATATGCATGTAAAGCGAGCACAATGCCAGGCAGTACGTGATATAAAGATAGGCAGATGTAGTGGTAACCTCACATTACCAAGTCCAATGAGATAGAATGGATGTTCTTGGTTGTTTACTGCAAACATATGAATGGCCATTGCAGAGATTTTTCCGAAATTCACATTATAACTTACAGCTGTACCATCATTCAGTGGTAGAATAGTGAGATGCAGAGGAAAAAAACAATCTGCAGTGTATGGATATTTGCAAATGTACAGCCCTGAACAAAGCAGTATATAGAAACAATAGACAAATAAATCAGAGAAAATTCGAATTAAGTGTAGAAACGACTAATTTTTCTGAATTAAAGTAATAATGTTGGCATTCTTTTATTTTTATAGTTGCATTACACTCAGTGAGATATTCACACATTCTTTCTCCTATTTGACGACACTAAGAGAAATTAGAAAAATTGGATGTCCGCCATTTTGACCTTTTTAACGCCATTTTCATGAAGGCCAGCATATTTTTCCGGATTCAGCATACTTGAAATAGGTTAAAAAACTATGCTGGACCAAATAATAATTATTTGCCGTTAGAAGTATTTTTTTCTATAAATCGGACCAGACTATACGCTTGGACCAACATATCAAAAGACAAATTCATATCAACTGGGATTGATAATCCTAGCTAATAGGCCTTTAAGTATCCAAGCTAAAAATATTTCATTTTAAATAATGATAAAGTGTATAAAATGATGGTCACTGTGTCCTACATTCCTGTGCCACAACATAAGTTTTAGAAGCATCTACGGACAATGTAACATGATTCTGAGCCTCTAAGTATCCAAAATATTTCGCAAAAATCTTTTTGAAATGCATAGCGAAAAAACCTTCAAAGTATATCACTGGTTGACATAAATTTTAGTCGACACACTTTAAAATGCATTAACTGACAAAGTTGAAAATCTTTGGCTTCACAGTGTCAACGATATGCAATTGAACCAATTTGAAAATTCAAAGCAGCAAAAATTTTGAAATAAAGTAGGTCACTGTAACCTACTTTTGGGTCAACCTATCCGAAGGTCCTAGCTAGGATAGAACAAATAAAATTTATGATGATCCCTTTTCCATATCTGGCAAAATATGAAGGATTTAACTATCACTTATGGTCAATTTTTAATTAATCGTGAGACAACGAATTTGCCCTAGAATGATTTGCCTGAATATTCTTTACATCCTGTTTTCATATTTATGAATAAGGTTGGCGATAAAGCTGCTCAATGGTTTCTGAGGGGATGTTTTTTCTTCTTCAAATTTATCAACATTATGTTTATACGTATGATTATATCTCGTTGTTTAAAAGTCACATCTTCATTATACATAACAATGAAAGCCCTTGGTCTATCGATACTCTGACAAATCTGATAAAAAATGCCTATGCGGTTTTTGAGAGATGAATGAAAAAATGAATCCCACCATATGACGTGCCCAAAAATTTCAAGCATCTGCGATGAGAAGTTGCTGAGAAAACTGGAACCAAAATTTGTGATGGACAGACACACAGACAGACAGCTAGACAGACGGACACACAGACAGACACACAAGGGTAAAACAGTATACATCCCTCTCCTTCGGAATGGGGATATAATAAAACTTCATAAAAATGCATATTTGTCCGTTTCCATGGACACAATGGAAACATTGAAAATTTCATATAAAATGGCACATCTAGAGTTGGTGGTTATCATTTCTGTGAAGTTTCATTAAGAATCCTCCAGCCATCTATTTGAACATTCGCAGGCAAAATTTGACACTTTTTATTTGTTTCCATGGCAACGGTGACCATTTGGAAAAAAAAATTATGCATAACTAGAGTTGCTGATCATCATTTTTGAAAAAAAAAATCATTAAGATAGTACATTTCCCAGGTCAAGCAATATGAATTTGTCACCCGACTTCTTTTGTGGCGGCATAATAATAATTATGATACATTTTCTTAACACTCAGTAAAATGCAGATATATTACATAAATATCTGTGTTTTTCAAACTTTAAAGTAACATAAAGTAACATACATGTTATTTAAGACCATAATTATAAGTATAGCTGATGTCTGATGTCTATTCTATCTATATACAGTGTATAATACAATATCACAACAATATAATAATAAATAAATAAAAAGACTCTATTTAATGGACTAATATTAAGAGAGCTCCATGCTGCTACATTCTTCATCTTCACTGAATCCCCACACCTTCAAAAAAAAAAGAAAGATATATACCATTACAAAAATATTAAAAAACCTTACATATTTGGCATACACTTTCCTTAAAATAAGATCATCTAAGAATACACCAAAGGTTTCAGAATTGTCAGTATTTATATAGCATGTAACTCCTTTTTTATCAAAGATAACATAATAAATGTATATATCATTTGAAAGCTTCCTATCTTGTCTTAAATTTATTTTGGTTGCTTGTTATCAATTGTTCAAATGAGCATATTATTGAGAAAAAAAAAACATATACGGTACCATTATCTATGTTTATTTCATTAAAAACTTATATGAAGACATATATTTTTTATTCAGATTTTTAAAATCATGTGAGTTTTAAATGACCAAAAAGACAATATTTCTGTGACATGCAAAAATGTCGACATTTTTTAAATGTACTTGCTAGTCTTGTCTGCAGATATCCACTTTTTTATTTACAGTATAACATTGAAACGGTTTGCTACTAGTGTATGATTTACTTATTATTTTACAAAAACAATTATATCAAATATTGCATATAAAACAAAAGAAAGGGATTTATGCATTAAATTTTTTGTGTGTTTTCTGGTGAAAATGTAAGGCCTTTCAATCCGGGAACCTGTTTCAATGATTAAGCATTATTTAGAACGTCATTTTAAACCTCATTTAAAAATTTTCGGCAACTCAGTAATTAGTCTGAGTATTTGAATCAAACTTTATACTTGGTTATTTTACACTATAGTCTATCATAATCCATTGAAAAGTAAATTTGGATAATTTTTAAATTTTCAATAATAAATTTTTAAAAATTTTTAATGACCTTAAGGGCCATAGGAGGGCTCAATTTATTTGAATGGCATTTTCAAATTCATGCACATTCAAGTGTGGAAATACAGTTACAGAAACTTGCACTGAAGTAATGTCACAATAAGACAAAAGAGACATTATTGAAAATGTAATGATATAGGGCAGCAATAAACCTTGAGTGTTTTTTTTTTGCTGCTTTTAAAACATGTATTATGTAAAATTTAAGGAATTTTTATATTTTGAGTGAGTTTCATGAAATATGCCTACATGTACATGAAAAGTCTAAGTGGTTTAAATGCCAATAACTCAAACAAAAATACAAAAAACATTCCTTAAATGCACATTATGCAAGACAATCATTATGAAGTAATTTTGGCAGTGACACAATTTTTTTTAGGGCTGTTACAGCCAAAGGGTTAAAGTCTTGCTTTAGTTAACTACAGATCAGGAGTTCAATAACAGAATGGATTTTAATTCTTTCTTCCATGATTTTACATATAAAATATTAATCTAATACAATGTAGTACTTTCCATCTTTTATAGTTTTTCCTTAATTCTTCTAATATACCTCAGCATCAAGAGTCTCCTGATGCATCTGTGTGAGTCCTGTTAAATCCTCTAAATAAGACGGATCATTAAATGCCCTCCTCAAGAAGTCAAATCCATCCTTTCTGTATTGTTGTATCACCTACAGATATATTACAGTTTTTACAGACATACAAATTTGATACACATACATTCAAACCTCTTTCTCTCAAACTCTATTGGACCAAGAAAAAACTTCGCGTTATCTAAGGATTAGAAATATTTTGTGTCAAATGCTTAAAGAATAAGTGGTTTGGACTTCCCAATCCCTTTAATATATCCATGGTGTTCAAAATGTGCAGTTTGTGATACTGAAGCTCAACTGCATATATATATATACATAAGTTTGGAGAGGCTGCACAATGATGAAGCAGGTAAAAATGTAAGGATTGAGCATATCAAATACATATCTAAATGATTTCTTTTTCTCTCGACAACTTTTAATTTCACTTCAAATTACATTGTACTCAAAAATTTCTCTGGTTAAATAGAGAAGAGAATTTTTAGAACTAAAAGTTATTCAACTACTAGTTGCCCACGTGGCACAGTGATAGAGCATTTGCTTTAGAGTTGTGGAGTAAGGAGTTGATCCTTACATCCTGGGTTCGAATCCTATTGTGGGATGTGGAGAACGGTCCTTCGGATGAGGCCATGTAAACCGAGGTCCTGTGTTGCAGTAGGTGCTGGCACGAAAAAGATCCCTCACTGCTCAATGGCCCTGAGAGTAGGACTGTTCTAAAATTTGCAGCCCTTCACTGGCAAGTGGTGGCATCTCAATATGAGTGAAAAATTCTCAAAAGGGACGGTAAACAAACAAACAACATTCAAATACTCTAAATGTACTTAATGGTAATATATTTTTGCATATGTCACTCTGTTTCTTGTATGCTTATTCAAGTACACACAAATATACGATTGAAACAAATACATATAGCAGCTCAGATAGCTCAACATGCACTAATTAATGAATTCAATATTAATCCTTACACTAATTGATCATTACACTAATTAATCATTACATTAAGCCATTGATATGGAGGATTGTTCTAAATTTTGAGTGTGCTAATTAATGTACATTTAAGTTAGTACAGATTATTATGTAATCCATTGAAGAAACCAAATCCTGCTGCAGTACTCACAGTTTTAGAACATGCTGTACATTTATCAAAAGCTCTACAGGCGGGAAGAACTTGCTGAAACCTGGACACAAAGCAGCGAATCTGAAACAAAGCACATCTTTTTAATTTTTTTGTACTTGACAAGCTGTTGATCTGAAGCTCAATGGTCTGAAAAAAATCTGGTGGATGGCCATCCATCACATTTTTAAACAATGCTTAAAAGATCCTTGTATACTACATGTAATTCCTTTCAAAAGATAAAAGTAAAAATAGAAAGAAGGATGAACTTGAATCACTAAATGTCATTGTGTATACGTGTACCATGAATCCCTACTTACAGAAGTGTTCTTAACATGATACCTGAGTGTATTTTACTGTTACCTGATGTGGGACCAGCCCAAGGGCGCTCACAAAATCCTTACTCAGGTGATCATCGTTAGCACTGGTGTCTGCAGAGGCGTGTCCCCTGTAGAATAATAAACATCAAATATAGAACATTCATTTTTTAACAGGAACAAAACTTTATTAGAAAATCTTCAGACATCATACATACTTTTGTGGATGTTGAAGAACAGACACCAGAAGTTCTACGGCTAGAGCGGAAGCCATGTAAGAAATTCCTGGTCTAGAAACAGTACATTGCTGGTCGAGTGTGCGATCCTTTAATGACTGCCAAAAAAAAATTGTCAAAAAACTGCAAACCCACCAGCAAATGTGCCTAAAATGAATTTGACATAAAACTGTTCCCCTGTAATTCAAATGAAAAGAACACAAAGTACATCTATCAACAAAATTCTTCAAGGTTTCAATTCTACAAGAATGTCACACATAATTTTTTCACATTCATTTCAAAAAAATTTCCCATGAATTTTAAAAATGTTTCATGTTACTAAGATTAAAACAAGGTACATGTACTTTGGCTTTGAAGCACATCACAAAGACAACAGTCAGTATCATTTTTTAGTTAAAAAATTTGTTTTCACAAGATCAAGACAAGAATAAATATTTTAATGTACCGGTATCAATAACAACCATTCAGTATTTTAAATGAAATTTTCAAGAAAGAATCTCACATTTCCTGGAGCTACTACATCATTACAGAAATAGCAGCCTAGCTGGTCCCCTGGTATGGAGCTGTAAGATGACAGAGAGGCTGGTTCCCCACCCTCAAAGTCTGACTTCACACCGTGCCTCATAACTAGGTATGTGTCAAACCCCAGTGCAGAACAAATCACAATCTGAAATGAAAAGTTAGAAGACTCTTAGCTGAACATAATTCTTCATGATAACACAGATTCATTTTTATAACCCTCACAGAGGAGATGCATGTAGTATCCGAGTGTAATTTGTTGTCTGACATAAACTTCACATATAAGTTTTACAACTTACAACTTAACATTTGTTTTCCATGCATAATTTATGCTTGTTGAGAAGTTTCTAGGGTTTATTTATTTATTTTCTTTTGGTTTTTTTGTGTCTTTATCTGTTTCATATCATTTTTTATTGTATTTATATATCATATATAATGAACTAAATGAACAAGCCTTTTGCTTTTCAGCTGCCATTAAAGTTGGAAGCCATCGGCTTTCTCTTGTGTCTAGCAATAAAAATATTGCATCATGGGTATTCACCAAATCCTGTAATGTTTGTACATCTTTCTGCACACCATCTATTGCACTATCTGTTCAAACAAAAACATACTAGATCCATAATTATACTTAATTTAGATTTCTCTTTTCCTTTTTCTGTATTTAAATGTTCTAATTCCAAAATTCTTAATCACAAAATGTTTGCATGACAACGATACAGTCAAACTTGTTACTTGTATCTCGAAATTGATGGGACAGAGAAAAAACTTTGAGATATCAGAGGATTTATGTCATAGATATACTTAAAGAATACATGGTTGGGACTTCAAATCACTTCAATTATCCTTGGTATTCGAGATATTGGTGTTCAAGATATGGAAATTCGACAGTACACCATAGGAGAGAGTTGTATCACTGATCATATTACTTAGTATTTTAATTGATCAATCAATTACCTGGTACTGCATGCCCTGGCATTGGTATGGAGAGACTTAATCCCTTAGCATCCTGCAATTACAGGTACTCACATACTTCAAAAGAAAATTAATTTGAAACATTTTCATATAAAGTGCCCTAGCACAGTTTATTTTGGACAGCATATGATAGCTAAATGATAGCATTAAAAATGCAAGTATAATTCTTTATGAAAAATTTCACTCTCTTTATTTCTTCTGTACTTGAACATCAAGTTTTTAAAGAGCTTTAACAAAAAAATTTATTTCTTCAATTTCATAGCTATGCTGCAGCATTTTTTTTTAAAAATTAAAAGTACAGCATTTCTGGAAAAATATTTAATTGTTAATTTCTTTGATCTTTATACTAATGACTCTATAGAACTTTATGATCTTCATACTCACCACCCCCGGGAATATTCTCTTCAATGCCTCGGCTGCTGCCTCAGCCTTTGGCTTACCTCCCTTTAAACAATCGTCAAATACAAACAAGGACTGACGTACTGGGTTGGAGTATGAGATCCTACCATTGTCTACCAGAGTTATGGTTCTTACTCCCCAACCCTGCACATTAAAGAAAATGTCTTCATTACTATATTGAAATTGTTGACATTTAAGCATACAAAGCAATGTTACATGTAAATGGGGACGAATTTTTACACCTTCAGATCTTCTTAAGATCCTTACATATTGAATCAAGAGACTCGTATGCCTTAATTGTTATATGAGTTACATTTATTATACTTCTTTTCATTTATTTTCTTTGACATAAAAACATTGATGTCATATAGATGTTACTTGAGTCATTTTGCAACATCTCAAAAACCCATACAAAATTATAAATTTTGTTTTTTACCAGTGATCCTCTCATTGCTACACCATGATAAAAAATTTTCATATCTGTCATCACAAAGACTTAGACCTTGTCAAAATCACCTTGGATCATTGTACAGACAAATTTTGGGCAATATGCACCAAATATAAGATCAGAGCAATAAAAGTTAAACTTTGTAAAATCAACAGAGTTACTGTTTTAAAGACAAGTGTTTGTAAAGCTTTCCATTGAAATATAATGCTACAATGTAATTCAATTGATACTTACCAGTAAACACCTTGCCACATTGCATCCTAGAGTCCCAGCACCCAGCAGCAGACATTTGGTCCCTGATACAAGGTCTAGGTCAAGTTCTGGCAGTAATCTCCATCTCATCAACTTCAAATTGAGATCAACTGCTGATGCGGCCAGTCTGTTAGAAAATGATAAGGAAGAGTTACTCCCCTTTTCATCTCCATTTACATGTACATGTATAGATTTGCTAAAAAATGGCTTAGATTAGTATTACATGTAATGCTTTTAATCATGGTACTCATTTTACCTAGTGGGATCCATGCTGGCACTGAGGTTTACAAATCTTGGAGCAAGTTTCTGTTTTTCATTTTTCTCCCATCCAACACATTTTGGACATTCTGTGAAAATCAGATACACATTATGCAACAAAAACTAGAATGAAAATGTCCAAAATAAAACAAAACTGGTTTTTGATTTCTTTCATTACTGAAAAAAAATACAAGGCATTCAGATGTTCTTGTGTGAAATGTTTCATTCATCTTTGACATTATTTTTTTTTTTTTTTTTACCTGTGATGCCCTTCATCTCTGGAAGGCTAACAGACAGTATGAGACTATGTGAGATATCTCGAGATCCATCTCGACTTCTATCTCTAAGACATAGTATATTCACATTCTTCAAATCACCTTTCCTGCAAATTGAAATAATATATATACAAGGATGAAAAATTGTTAAAGACATAATTACTTCAACAAAAATATGGTATATATATATACATGCCATGTTTTCATACATATGTATTTAAATTGTTGTTATAATTCTTTGAAGAAAAAATTTTAATGTTTCAAACAAGACAGTTCTACATTGAGTTTTGTTCCATCAAAAAGAATTACGAAATTATAATCTGAGAGTAAGTTAAAATGTTTATAAACATTTCAATGCTATTGTGATCATATTTTCTCTGACAGTGTTACATGTATGCAGTTGAACTTCCATATCTCAACTATCTGCATAATCATCATGGATACTTCAAAGTGAGTTTGAAGTTTTACCTCAATATCTTAAACACTTGAACATCTCTTTTTTTGTCCCACCATTTCTCTATACAAATGTAAAAAGAGGCCTTACTGTACATATCTGAGCTATTTCTTGTGTTCTGAATGTATACACTAGGCCTTGACTTACCAGTGATATGATATCAGGACTAAGTGTTGACTTACCAGTGATATGATATTAGGACTAAGTGTTGACTTACCAGTGATATGATGTTAGGACTAAGTGTTGACTTACCAGTGATATGATATCAGGACTAAGTGTTGACTTACCAGTGATATGATATTAGGACTAAGTGTTGACTTACCAGTGATATGATATCAGGACTAAGTGTTGACTTACCAGTGATATGATATTAGGACCAAGTGTTGACTTACCAGTGATATGATATTAGGACTAATTGTATCCACTAGGCCTTGACTCCCCAGTGATATTATACAGTAGGCCTTGACTTACCAGTGATATGATACTTAGACTATACACTAAGCCTTGGCTTACCAGTGATATTATACACTAGGCCTTGACTTACCAGTGATATGATATTAGGAGTAAGAGGTTCCTGAGAGGCCAACCAGGATAATTCTCAATGGTGCTCGGATCACATACCCCAAAGTATGCCTGTACAATATAAAGACAAATTAAAGTAAACGTACTAAAATTATACCTGTGGAATATGAAGGAGAAATAAAGTACAAAAACAAAATAAGTATACCTAAAGAATATATAGAAGGCATAAAATACACAAACAAAAAAGTAAACTTGTAGAATTCAAAGTAAAAGTAAATTACATGAAAAAAAAAAGTCTTATAAAAAAACAAAATTTAAACAAAATTTATGATTCTTAAAATATGAATTTAAAAAATGGATGAAAAATAATGATGAATCAAAACTGTTGATATAAATGTGTATAAAATATTAAAGCAGTTCACATTTACGATATGCTGTACTTTATTTTTTAAAATGCTTGTACTGCTCACTAGAAATGTTAACAATAATAATTCAACACAAAACAAAGATACTCTAAAGAATATAATATGCATTTAAAAGATGAAACTTAATAGGCAACTTTCGAGATTATCTCCCCTGGTGCGCTCTTCCGTTACAGAGGGGAGTTTTGTTTCTGCTTAAGCAGGCAGGTGGGACAGTTATTTATATTGGATACCTTACATCATCGATATACCGGTCTATCATAACTGATCAACAGGATGTACTTATAGAATTTAAGCAAAGGCATCAATTTTTTCTTAAAAAAAAAAAAAAAAAAAAAAAAAAAAAAAAGGAACAAAGGAAAATAAAAATTGGAACAAAAGAAAATATCAGCACTTGGATAAAACATCAAGCAAGGGAATAGCTCTCTAATAATTACACAATCACCTGATCATTATACGCCGGCATTCTGAATGACTCATTTCCTTATAGTCATCGTTCTTTTATTTATGCAAGTTTGTATACATTTACAACCTGTCCCACTTCCATGCAGATACAGATACTTTTTGTGCCCCTATCGTAGGAGAGTTATAATCTTGAAACTCGCTTATTTACTGAAAGCTTTCATACTGTATTGCTCAAACTATTTGTCAAGAACATAAATAAAAACTTAACATTAATGAATACTTGTGCTATCACACACAAAAAAATTGTATAAAAAAGTAAAATTTCCTTGCATGCAAATACCTCTTGTGTGTTTCCATATTTGTTCAAATTTTTCATGTCATCTACAATGAATTCTCCCTTGGAATGTACTACAATGAAGTATCCCTGATAAGTTTGTTGTCTACTTTGGTACTCATCATAGGAATGTAAGAAATTAACGACCTGTTCAAAAGTGTAAATTCAATTATAAATCAATGAAAACCTTTGCTGATACCATTCTGTTATATAGTAAAAATTAATAATACATGTATATACATTGTACATATACATGTAAAAGGTCCATGCTTCAAACATGGACTTCAAAAAAAAGTTATAGTTTTAAACGTAATAATTTCCATTTCCTTAGACATAACATGACACGAGGAGAGATTTCTTATGGCTGGACCAGGAATGGAACCTAGGACACCTGCATTTATATTTGTCAGAAGCCCTGACCACTAAGCTATCAAAGCGAATATCCACAGTCCATATAGTCCCTCCTCAAACTGTCTTTGCCCTCAAAGGCACACGACCCAGATTCTTTAGCCACTGGCAAGAATTTCAGGGGTGCAGGTCAAAAGCACAAAATGTAAAATGAATCTATCCTAGGACCCTTGCATCGACAGTTGGGTGTTCTTACTACTTAGCTATCCAGATTGATACATGTATCCAGAGACCAGGAAGTCCAAACCATTACAAACACAACATTATTAGTACATGTGTGTTCTCACATTCTCACTCTTTATCTGATCAAATCTACTTCTGAGATACTAAAACACTTCATTTGTTTGTTTTCTTTCATAAAGTTCATGTTGTGCATCATTTAATGTTTTAAACACAGTAAAAAGCCAAACTAATGTTGATTAAAATGCAGTACTACATGTAGTGTGATACATCACTATTTAAAAAAAAAAAAAGAATCAGTCTTCACATCATCATTATTCCAGTGTTATGTACAATTAACACAAAAAAAAATAGTCTATAGTTTCTTGGGCATCACCGCATCAACTCAAACAATGCCGCATTGATCAATTTTATTACTATTCTGAAAAGAGAAATTCTCTGAATTTTCTATTTTTAAAGGTTGAAAGAAAATTGAGTTATTTCCCTTTTCACTTATGCTGTTCTTTTAGATACACAATGTATTTCTTGTTATAAGTTAACAATAATTTATAAGTAGACTTATATATTATATTTGAAATTTTTGACATGAAAAAAGGATTTTTTTTTACCTTATTAATAAATGTAAAAATAATCATACTTGTTCCTGGGTAAATTTCTCCCTGATTTTGCCCGGTTCCTGATTTAGGGTGACCTCTGTGGGGGGACTCAGGCAGGGAAAACAGAACCAGTAGTAATAATGGTACTTCTTTAAATCCTGGGGGAAAATTCATCAAGAAATGATTAGTAACATGCCTCACTTAATAAGGTTAAAACAAACATCTATAATCTAATGATCTCAGTGTCAGTACATGAATAGTGCATTTTTGATACATTCAATAGTATGGCAATGTTTTGCAACTTCTCACTATAAATATTAAAATATCTGCTTTTTCCCTTTGTATAGAATAAGGTTTTAAATTGTATTGTCTCATCATTGAATGTATTTATAAAAATATTCTCAAAATTTGGGTTTTTTTTTTTTAGTTTTTAAAGATGTTTTAATATAGAGCTTTCTTTTTTATGTGAAATAAAACTTAGTGACAAATAAGTTACAGATAAATAAGAATTAGCAGAGCATACAGCGAATGTGAGAAGAATAAACCTGGACAGAAGTTCTGGCTTTTCTAAAGCTTCACCATTCACAACTGCTTCCCAAATCTGCAGAGAAAAACATGTATGAAAAAGAAACTTAAGAGATAAATATTAGAAAAGAAATTTAAACACTGATATCTTTTTGATAAATCTTCCAGTCACTTGAAGAAAAAGTTACTTAAGTAACTTTCAAAAAAATCTTAATGGAAACACTAACAGATGACCCTAGGGATAAATGTTAACCAACCACTGCAAGATAAGATTTTTTAATAATGAGTGCATGTACCCCCTTTTTTGACTCCCAACATTATGAATAAAAATAAGACGTAACAAACCTTTTTGCCTGCTTCACTTATTATCTGTTTTTTATCACATTCTTTAAATTTATCAATGGTGTTTGTATTATGTAACACTCCATGCATTGGAAAACATCTATTGGGTGTCTTAGCATCTCTGAAAGGTAGCAGAAACGAATATGAATCGACAAATGAAAATTATCAAATAACAAAGTGATCACAGATTCAAAAAAAGTGTTTGAAGTTTGAAAGGAAATATTTCATTCAACTTTTGAGCTAGAAATATTTTGACAGGGTATAAATTCTTACATATCAAATGCAGTAAACTCTACATTCATTCGACATGGCATTCCAGGTGGGTCCCCTGAAAAATATAAAACATCATACCCTGAGCATCTTCCATCCCCAAAGACAAATGATAAATTGCTACCCACAACATTAAACTTGATCTGATCTAACCCACTTGACTGAGTAACATTTTAAGAAAAAATGGTGCAAACAACATATGAGGAAAAAGAATATCCAAAATAATTTTGCAAAAATTCCATATTTCACAGTTGACACTGAAAACTGTAAAATTATAGTAAACAGATAATAACAGACAACATACTGCAATGCATGTAAATAACAATTGTGCCCTTTTGAAAATTAATTATTTCATTTTATACATTTTGTATAACTAGATGTAGATATTAATCAATGATTTTTACAGCCCCAAACTACTGTATGTGTACATAAATTAACGTATTCAAAATTTAGCAAAATCACCGGGTATGGAGTGGTTGGCGTAGTCATAAATTAGCGCTACACATATAGCACAAAAAAATAAAAATTAAAAAGTTGTACTGATTGTCTAGGGGTTTAAGTAAAATTTTAATTTCTTACTCTAAATTTTTTTTAAACATTGTATTAGATTATTGTGTCCACCTGGCTGAAAATAGCCTTAAGGTATTTATTGTGTGGTCGTAGATTGGTTGTTGAGCATTTAATTACCGATTACTAGTAATTAAAAACAATTAACTTAAGATGTTTTAATCCAGGAGGATCAATAATGTTTAATTATGTTAAAATAGCATTGTGTAACTAACTGACTAATACTGTACGTACATGTTTATACATTGTCGAGATTCACACATATAGTATGCGGGTCGATGCGGTTGAACTGAATGGTCCAAGTGACAAATGTCGATAACACATTTTATATTAAAATTGAATTTGAATTAAAAGTGAATTTGAAAATAAATCACATTAAACATGAATATATATTTACATACATTTATATAGGCCTATTGCCTGGTGAAATAGATAACGATTTAAATCGGGCTCAATGTTCGAGGCCTGATAAAATGGCAGATCGAAGCAAGCATATCGTATTCACTTATTAATGGTAATCATGAATCAGTGCATCGCTGTCGGCGCCAAAGCCGCTAAAATATAAAGCCCGCTTTTTTAAGTACACATACAGTATTCATTTGTAAAAGGTGATGTGAATTTTTTAGTCCACGATGTCAGACTAAAATTTTGTTGACTCAGACTGCAGAACAAAAATTATATATACAAGGCCATGGAATGTTTTCTTTGATGTTGCATTGTAAGACAACCTTTGATATAAATGCCAAATGCATTATATCTAAATGAAAATATGAAATACATGCAATTCTCTCCCCAAAGAAATTCAAGGAAATCATAAAAAGGGGTGTTACAACCAGTGCTCCCTCCCAAGAAAAATAAATAAAAAACAAAAATCCAGTGTCCTGATCCCCATCCGCTATATTTTACAGCAATTCAAGTCCAATATTTAAGAAAGGAAAGGTCTTATACACCGAGCTAAGAAAGCAATCTATTCAAATCTTCAAAAACATTTTGAATAACAACAACGCAATAAGTTCCCTATATACCATTAAAGTAAAATCCGTTGATCGCCCTCTCGCTCTCGTCCAAGCCATAAACATTAAGTTTGTTTTCCGAGAGCTTGTGCCAAAATCCCGAGTCTAGGAAACTATTAAATGACACAAATTGAAGTTGCCTTTGATCTTTCACGTCAGCTGTGGGCGCCGACATTTTGTATATCACGTGATTGAAAATCACAGTACACGTTTGACAACTCATTCATCTGCAGTTTCGGCGAAATTAAAACATGTACATGTATATATTTTTTATATAAATAAGTTCATGTAAAAACTGTATAAACTTTTTTAGTCCATGTTTGTTTATCACGCTTAATTTTATTTTTTATTGCTCAGTTATATTAGGTTTTACTTGCTTTTTTAACACTTTACTCTAACCTTGTATTTTTTTAAAATCCTCTTTTTAGTATACCACCTTCTCGGGTGCTCCTTATACAAGAGGAGGGACATCCATTACACTGAACTGAACAGTATCCCCCAAAATATGTAATGTCAGACATAAAATGTTAAGCATTAATTGCAATTTGAACTAATATTGATTTAAATTCGATTATATGGTAGTCATGCAGTTTAATTCTAACGAATGGAAATCTAACGTTATACTAGTAAATGATACGACTTGAAATAGTATTACAGGATAAAGTGATTGAAAATATTATTTGCATGTATTTCCCCAATGTAAATGAACAACAGTGATTTCCATTCTCTAATACTTAATTGACTTTTAACATTTTTCCTGAAGAAAATTGACTTGTATATTATGTTGAAAATAACATAGATAATTCAGTATATACACCTTAATTTATACGTTATAATTCTCTCAAAGTCGAAAAAAAAAAAAAAAAAAAAACTTGTTCATTTCTTAGTGTTTAGAGCTCCTCAGAACAATATCCGACAGAAGCCGTCACAGCTAGATGACTTACAAATACAGATTAATGAACCTCCTTTTCTTATAACGTGCATGCAGATTCAATTTGTTCAGCATGATCCCAAAGGGTAGGATGGGGATACAAAAGAGGATCAAGGCTTTCATAGAAATGTACATGTATAGGAAGAATTATTTTTAAAAGTATTTTCTTCTCAAGAACGCTAAGGGCATCATTAGACATTTTTATATACAAACAACCTAGGTAGCTAATTAGGTATTGTGTATATTCAAGTTAAATAGATTAACGATGGCCCTCGGGGTAGGGAAGGGGCTACAATAATTAAGGGATGTAAGTTTTACAAATAAAGGTACATGTACATAAAGGGAAAAAATTAAGTCTTTTGAAGAACTTCAGGGCTATGATTAATCATATCAGTATTCAAGCATCCTCTAATAGTGAATATAAAAGTTTATTATATTTTCAACAGTGAAATACTGTGATTTATTTATTGAATAAAAGTGATATTCTCTCACAGTGTGAAAGGATACCAAAATGATATTCTCTCACAGTGTGAAAGGATATCAAAGTAAGTAAAAAATAATATCTGGACTGTCATAAGATAGAGATAGTAACTAAGCATCTTGATAGAGCCAAAACTGCAAATTTCTTCCCAAATACGTTGCTAAAATCCATGCTATGTAATGTTTTCAATCACACAACTGCTAACTTAAAGCTATGACGTCTCAACCGCTCAACTATGACGTCAAGCTTATGACACTGTGTTCAGAAAAGACAGAGGCAAAGGGAAAATCAAAGAAAATGTAATAAACAGAAAATTCAATGTTTTGTAGATGAATGCGGAATTTATTTCACTCGTGAGACAGGATTTTTTGATATTTTCACTCGATCGTGCTTCGCACTCGTGAAAATATAAAAAAATTCCTGTCCCACTTGTGAAATAAATTCCATATTCATCAACAAAACATTGAATATCCTCTATTTCTTTAATCGTGCACAGGGGCCGATGGAACCAGAAAATTGGGTTCAAAATTTTTAATTAATTAATGTACGTTGAGGAAAAATTCTATACTGAAAATAATCGTCAGAACAACACAATCATGGTAACTCATGACAACGTTGTGGCCCATAATCAATACTCCTTTCTTCATATTTTTATCATCTATAAGCGGTTTAATATTGAATACATTTTCCTTGAAGGTTAAAATATGTATATAATATATTTTCAATGAATAAATAAATAAAATAGCTTTCAGGAGAAAAAAAAATTAGAATGATCTAATATCTCGGGACAGACCCTCATCAAAACGGTTCCGTAGGTCAATATCATTGATTAAACGATAAAACATTCTGTACAATTTTTGTTCAGTCATATTAGATAGGGATTATAGAAGGTTAAGATAATAGTAATTAATCCCATAAATCGTATATTTAGCTTGATAATTCCTTATTACAAAACCTTCAGAATAAATATCTATTTCAAAATTACGGTAAATAAAATGTACCCAGCATATAAATCTTTAGATAAGAAGTAAAAATATGAAAGTCAGAGATACAATAAAACAATCAAATTCAATGAACTCTATATTATTCCCTGAAAAATTCATCAAGATATCCGAAGTGCCCACTCTGTAGTTATTTATATCCTGAATGCAACACGGACTTATACTTCTTGGTATTGAGAATAAATACTTTTTCTCCCGTCGTGCCCTCCCAACCCTACATATCTCTCTTTTTAGGATGCCTGTCATATGGCCTCTCAATTAATGAGCAAGATCGATAATAATTTCAGGACATTTTTTTTCTTTTAAAATTAAAAACTAGGCCTACTGTAAAGAGGCTGTTACCCAATACTAGCCATGCAACAGATCCATTTAAAATATGAAATTTGATTTTCCTAGCCATAAACTGTTATTTAGTAGAGAAAAAAATCATACTCCAACTTTAAAGAGGATGTCCTAGCACATTTTACTACACTGACACTTCACACTTTTATCTGCATCTTTTATAATGATAATAACTTTTATCTGCATCTTATAAATTAAATTTATTTATGTTCAAAATTGACCAGTTATTACATATTATCGAAATTCGTGGGAATAATTACACAAAAAGTGCCAGGACCCGCTCTTTGATATTATATGAAATTACATGTACCATATTTTCACATAAAGCTCCCTTTTTCCAGATTTAGCCTATAGCTGGCCATGGCTATCGACCACACAGCCTTCTTAGATTATCATGAGGCGCCGTTTTAAAAATTAAAAGGTACATGTATTTTCTGATACAGAAAATGATTTTGCAGATACCAAACGATATATTTTTTGAAATCAAAGAAATATTTTCTGTTATAAAATATCAATTTTCTGATCTCAGAAAATGTTTATATATATATATATATATGTTATATATATATATATATATATATATATATATATATATATATATATATATATATATATATATATATATATATATATATATATATATATATATATATATATATCAAGTTCGATTTTTTGATATAAGAAAAATCTACATTACTTTCTGATATAAAGAATTCGAAATTTTTATATCAGAAATGATTTTTTGATATCAAAAATTTGAAATTTTGATATCAGAATATGATTTTTAGATATTATAATTGAAATTCTTGAAATCAAGAAATATTTTTGATATCAATAATTATTTTTTGATATCACAGTTCAAATTTTTGAAATCAGGAATTATTTTTTGATATCAAGAATTATTTTTTGAAACGAAGAATTCAAATTATTGATATCAAGAATTCGTCTTTTTTTTTTATATCAGAAAATATTTCAAAAATACTTAAACGGCGCTTCATAGATTATCGACACATGCACAAGAGGTACTCTAAACCATTTCGTTACAGACCTTGAACTTAATGCCAACGACCTTTACAAGCTAGTCCAAATGGTGTAAGTAGCTTAATGCATAATTTAAATCGCGATTATTAAAGACATATAGGGCAACGTCACAGATTTTGACCTTATTTCATATTGAGAAAAGTACTTTAACACGCTTGAAAAAGTATAGCACAAAGAGAATGGCACATCTAACAAGCCATCTTCTGTTATCATCATGGTTATGTAAGCTGGATGTTTAGGAAATTGAAAAGGTACGTGGCACGTATTATTTTTGAGAGTTTGATACATCTGGCAAAGATCAAATTAAATATCATTTTTAAATGCATTGAATAACACAACAACGGCGTAGCCTTTCATAGTATTTTTAGTATATGAGCAGTCGAGCAAAACAACTCATTCCTCTGAAGTAAACAGTAGACCCACGGGTCTCTGCATGGTGTTTGTTTACTTTATTAACCATAAACATCGATTTTCAAATGTAAACATTGAACTGATCTGAACATGGTTTCACCTTGTTTCAATTCTATATATACAGGGTATAGCTAATGGTGTCACTAATATAACCTACGTCTTGCGTATGGATTGAAATAAATTTACCCACACTTCTCTGGAGATCTCCGAGATTTAAAATTTAATGTAATGTCAGCATTATAAAATATACATTTGCTATAGTAGAAAAAAGAACGATTATGTATTTTTTTGCCAAGATTTTTTCCTTAATATGATACGAACCATGTATTTTACCTGAATTTCCATATACTTGTACGCATTTTTTAAACAAAAAAAATGTCTCTGTTTTGTTCAGTCATTTTTTTCTTTGTTAAAATTGGAAACTGATTTTGAATCAGTCTCCATCTCCATATAAAAAGGAAACATTTCCTAGACACGATTTCTCCAAATGAAATAACTAAAGTCCTTTGCATTGCAGCGTGCAACTTTGAATGACAAAACTAAACTGCTAAACAGTCTCCCCTCTTTTCATAAAGTATAGTAACTAGTACTAAGCTACATTTTTGTTATCTAAGTAAATGCACCAGTTTGCAGGCATCGTAATGAGGTTTTAGTTTTATATTGTCCCAACATTTAAGAAAATTTATGTTTTCTATAATCAATGCTAAAAAAAAATTATTTTTGAGTTGAAAACAATTTCGCAAACAAATGCATATTAAATAATTTTTCATAAATAAAAGGCAAATCTGAAGGACTGCATGATTATTAAAATCAGATTACCATTTATTTATTTATTTATTCATTTATTTATTTTATTTATTTATTTATTTATTTATTTATTTTGAAGATGGAGACAACAAGAGCCCATCTTTTGCCCATCTTATTTATCCTCTACCTACCTTACTTTGTAAGCGTATCATCGGAAAACATCCTAGTTATACCAGGTCCTGGGTATAGTCATCTGAGACCAATGAAAGGTATAGTGGACCTGCTTATCAACCAATACAATCATAATGTGACGTTTTTAGTCCCAGAAAGACTCGCAGGACACCAGGGTTTGAGAGATCTTTCGGGCCATATAGTTACCCATGATAAGGAAGGGGAAATCACAAAAGAAACTGATAAACTTCATACTATTTCAGCAGAAAGAGGATTTCAAAATAAGAGCTTTTTATCCTTAGGACCAAAGGTGCAGAGCATAATGCTAAACATAACACATACATACTTGACGGATTCTGATATTTTCAACAAACTGGAGGGACAACATTTTCAAACGGTCATTTTTGATGGATTGATGTATGTACCATCCCTCATTCTCGCACATAAACTATCAATTCCAGAAGTTGTTTATTGCTTTGCATCATTTTTACCTCACGTGATTTACAGAGTTCCTTCGGATTACCTTAGCATTCCCGAATTTCCTTTGTTCCCAATTCCGGACCCGAATTTAGTAACATCACGTTTTCAAAGTCTGTCCCAGCGAATAGGAATGATTTTAATGGGGATTTTTGGAAAATCACTGATTTTTCCTGACGATGTTGTTCGTAAGTATGTGTCAACATCTAGTTTGGATGAATTTTACAAGAAAGCAAACACTTTTAGTTTTTACCTGATGGATCAAGACGAAATACTTGATTATCCAAGACCTTCACTTCCAAACATAGCATTTGTAGGAGGATTGTCGCTATCAAATTCACTGCACCCTCTTCCCAACCAGATTCAACTCCATATCGATTCTGCAAAGGACGGAATAGTCGTTGCAACCTTTGGAAGCAAATCCAACATGCCAGTAAAATTCAAAACTATTTTCTATGAAGCATTTCAGAACATTCCAGAAATACATTTTATTGCAAACATAGATGAATCCTATTTTATGGGAAAAAATATCCTCACCATTCCTTGGTTACCTCAGAATGATTTACTTGCCAACAAAAGAATCAAGGCATTCATAACCCATTGCGGAAACAGTGGACAATATGAGGCACTGTATCACGGAGTTCCAATGATTGCTATACCAATCTCTGGGGATCAAATTTATAATGCTGATAGAATAGTTATTAAGTCCTTCGGTGTAAAACTGAATCACAACACGTTAACTCCCGAGGGGTTAGAGAGGAGTATAAGGGAAGTTGTTTATAATGATTCTTACTCAAGAAAAATAAAGATAGCCTCAGAAATGTACAGATCAAAGCCTCTGAACGCATCTCAGAGAGCAGCATACTGGGTACACCACGTGACAACCTATGGAAGTTCCCATCTGCGGTCTGCATCTCATACTTTACATGACTTCAAATTCTTCGGACTAGACAGTTTTCTTTTGTTATTCATTTCATTTTTATCAGTTCTGTGTTTGGTGGTATATATTTCCAGGATAATTCGTAACTGCTGTATTAAAAAGAAACTTAAATCAGATTGATTTAACTAGTGTTGTCTAATGTCTTTTTTAATACCTCAGGCAGAGCTGCAAGCTAGCCTCCCTCCTTATAAGGGATTATTTTGTGTTCTGCTAAAATACTCAAAGTAAATCCAAAATTGTGACAAAAATATACTTGCTGTAATATTATAAATGAATTATACATTTAGTTATTTTCCTGAAATGTTTTTATATGAATGTTATTTCATGTAGCATAGTTATGTAACATAGAGATCTTAAATGTAAATTACAACGTACATGTATATTAATAAATTGTTTTCCACGTTCAAATTAAAACTATAGATTTGTAAATATATATGAAGAGTTAAGTTGTTTCACTAAAACGTGGCGATGCTTCAGACCCCCCCCCCCCCCCCCCCGTGGAGCATAGTCGCTTGGGACATCCCCCAGTCTTTTCATTATTCCACTGCTCTAATAACTATGTATGTTTATTGCTAATGTCAACCAAGAATGATAACATGCCAAATGAAAATTGGAAAGCATTACAACTCTATTCAGTTGTTCATTGTGGTTAGTATGTTAATGTTGGATGCGTTTGAAATTTGAAGTATGTAAAACATTTTCATTTTAATGTTCAATAAGAGTCGATGGAATAACTATTTTCAACAACATGATTTGTTTATTAATTAATAATGTAGTTTTATCAAAAACTTAAATTTTGCACCACTAGAAAGAAATATTTACTAATTGCTTTATTTTTTAAAATATAAAAGTTCATATCTTTTGAGTATTTTCTTGAATTAAAGGGTAAAAATTGAAATTGAATGCATAAGTTTTTCTTGGAATCATTGATATTTCATAAAAAGCGGTTTTTTTTTTACATTTATAAACTTTCAACATGTCGAAAGACGGGAGAATGCCATTACGAAGGTACAATTTATATATGTACATGAAACAACAATTAAGTCTGGTGTGTCAAATAACTAGTGTATCATTCTGTCCTTCATGTTTGGAATCAGGAGTCGTTTATTTGAAGAAACATAATATTACTTGGGTAAACGTTGATCATAAACAATCTACATAATATATAGTTATATATTAAATCTGCACTTCCCATAATCATTCTACTAAGATTTTACATTAAACTTTGGAGGCAGAATGGCAATGAAATGAAGATATATATGCATTATAGATGTTATTGAAGGTTAGTAAATATATATTGCTACATGTATGTAGGAGATCTTTCGAAGGGATATGAATATATTCAGCAAGTCTTGTGTATTTGTGTAAAATGCTTTACTACATGCAATAGACCTCGTATATAAAAGTTTTTCAAACACGTGAGGGACATCAACATAAATCAATTTTCAATTTAGCTTGTATGTGTGTAATGCTTAATCAGGTGAAACACTAGCTCAGGATATTTTACTAGAGACATCTGTTTGTCTGATTGGACGTACATTTCTTTTTTGGCATGGCTCTCAAGTTAGCTAAGAAATAGCTAATTGATTTATTACCTTAAGACTTAATTAATATTTACCATCCTTTCAACTCTCCCAGATAAACATCAGCATCCAACTAAAATTAGCACCAGTATTGTCAGCCGGCAAAAAAACCAAATTGGCATAGCTAGCATTGAAAATATTAACATAATAAAATGTAGTAATAATAATAAACTAAATATATAGAGTATTTTGAATGTTTAACACTGAAATGCTGAAATTTAATTATATACTTCCGTTAGCTTGATACAGCATGCTCTTACGGTAGCATTGGTAGCACTACTAGCCTCGAATCAGCAAGCGAAGGAACCAATCAAATCAGCACGCAAATTAACCATTCAAATCAGCAAGCAAAGGGTAAAAAAAATCATCGATGCTGTAATAAAATTAGTTTTCTACACTCTATATGCTTTATTTCTTAATTATACGCTGTGTTTTCGTAGCTATATGATGTGATTACTGTTAGAAAATGCCGTGGTTTTGCAGTTCTGACATTATGTTGTTTAACACTTACATGTATATGCTTTGAAAAGTGCATTAAATATGCTTTTTATATCAATTTTATATCAATTTTTTTATATACTTTTTTGTGTCATTGTTTCAAGAGATGAAGGCAGGGGGTCTCAAGCGCTTCCCTATCAATAAAAATTGCTTTATCAAGAAAAAAAGGACTTTTAAAGATGAAACAAAATATAATTTATATTCCATATCTGTTGTTTTCCCCCCAGCTTTCTATTCCTTAGAAACTTAAGTAAATTCAAATCAACTAAATAGTTTCAATAGTTTCAATTGATGATCGCAACGCCTTTTTATTTTGTGCCAACAACAGCACAGCATATAAATATAAAGCTACTGCATATAATATATAACAAGAGGCCCAAGGGCCTTAACGGTCACCTGAGTATAATACAACAATTTAGAGGATCCATAGAGTATAAAATGAACTGAAAGGTGAAGCTTTGTTGCCCAAAAGCAAGAAATATAGGATGATCAGGATCAACAAAATAATTAGTCTAGCACTCAGTAACAGTTCATAAATTAGGTCCTAAACTGTTCCCCATTTATCACCATCACCATACAGTATATTAACAAACGATCAGTGCTTCTATACTATTTTAATTCTTTGTTGAAAACTCTTACATTGGCCTCTCTTGGTCTTCGATGAACATTCAATAAGACAAGTTATTTTTGTTTCATTTTTATTTATCTATTACTTAAAAGTCTAACTGATCATTAAAACTATGAAAGTACTTTTTGTATTATACAATAACAATTCTTGCATAATTCTCTTATTCTATTAACCTTTCAAGTACATTATTTACAGTGATTAATTACATGTATCAAAAGTAATTGGCAAAGGGGAATAACTCCTCTCAGAAGAATACAAATTAATAGAGCCCTTGCCAGGACCAGAACACTTGACCAAATGGTCCAGATGTTCAAAAATCTGGTACAAATACCCTTTCTTATTAAAACATTTACTCCTTTTGCCTCTGATATGCCCGGGTGCAGAGAAGATTTTTAAAGAAATAATGCATATTTACTATACAGATTCACTTATATTATCAATAGAGCCCCCCTCCCCAACGAGAAACACCAGAGTCTTTGACCCTGGGACCAGAAGTTTGCTCATTATAAGTAATCACTTTGTTTATCTGCTAATGCATTTTCACTATATTATCAAGAGCCCCACCCTTACGCCACCACATCTGACCCAGGGCTCATGCAATTCACTACTCTGGAAGAAGCACTCTTGCTCATCGTAACTGTACACATAGCTTCTTTGCTTTTTAACAAGAAGCAGAAAGGAATATTTTCAAAGAAATTTTGCTTTTTCACTATATAATCAATAGAGACCCCCCCCCCCCAGCCCTTGACCCAGGGGCCATGAAATTCACAATTTTGGAAGAAGCATCCTTGCATATGATAACAATGTACTTAGTTTGTTTAAATAATACCCAGGGGCAGAGAAGAAGATTTTCAAAGAAATAAATCACCTTCAATATAGGATCTATATAGCCCTGCCCTAGCACCAGAACCCCTGAATTTCACAATTTTGGAAGAGGCATCCTTGCTTATCATAACAATGTACTTAGTTTGTTTAAATAAAACCCATGAGCAGAAAGAAGATTTGCAAAGAAATAATGCATTTTCACTATATAATAAATAGAGCTCCACCCTAACACCAGAACCCCTAATCCAGGGGCCATGAAATTCACAATTTTGGAAGAGGCATCATTGCTTATCATAACTATGTATTTAGTTTGTTTAAATAATACCCAGCTGGAGTAGAGAAGAAGATTTTCAAAGAAATAATGCACTTTCACTATATGATCTATATAGCCCAGACCTTAAACCAGAACCCCTAACCCTGGGGCCATGAAATTCACAATTTTGGAAAAGGCATTCTTGCTCATCATAACTATGTACTTAGTTAGTTTATTTAATACCTAGGAGCAGAGAAGAAGATTTTCAAAGAAGTAATGCACTTTCACTATATGATCTATATAGCCCCGCCCTTACAAGGAACCCCTGACCCTGGGGTCATGAAATTCACAATTTTAGAAAAGGCATTCTTGCTCATCATAACTATGTACTAAATTAGTTTAGTTAATGCCCAGGAGCAGAGAAGAATACTTTCAAAGAAATAATGCATTTTCACTATATAATCAATAGAGTCCCGCCCTAACACCAGAACCCCTAACCCTGGGGCCATGAATTTCACAATTTTGGTAGAGGGCTCAATGCTTATTACAATCATGCAAACAGTTTGACTGGTTGATGTCCAGGAGTAAAGAATACCATAGATGCTATATGCCAAATTTGGTTGAAATTGGTTGAGCGGTTTCAGAGAAGAAGCTGAAAATGTTCAAATGTTAACGCACATCGCACGACGCACGTCGCACGACGCACGACGACGGACAAAAACGGATAGCAATAGGTCATCTGAGTGACTCAGGTGACCTAAAAATGCTTATAATACCCGGTAACAGAATCAATATATATATATATATATATATATATATATATATATATATATATATATATATATATATATATATATATATATATATATATATATATATATATATATATATATATATATATATATATATATATATATATATATATATATCCGTAGCATATAATATTAAAAGCATGTTATCTATAAATAATTATTTAGTTTTTTAAAAAGATTTTTTCTTTTAATATTGTCAAATAAAAATATTTAAAGTTTGATACCAATTTTTTATCAAAGGACATCTACTTCTTATTTTCATGTTATGTGCAGTTTTCATGAACAGCTTAAACTGCTTATAACACAGAAAGCCTGAGATTAGCAAGTCCAGCTTGCAGGGATGCTACAAAGTTCTGATGTTCTTAGATGAAGCCATTAAGAGGCCACGACCCAGGGGTCATAACGTAAATCTGATACTGTACCAATTTTGATGCATCAGATGTGCATTTCGACAAATTATGTCTCTTCAGTGATGCTCACGCCGAAACGTTGGAAATCCGAAATATTCTATAAAAAAAAAATTAGAGAGCTGATAAAATGGAGTGCCAAACACTGGAGCCAAATACCTCGAAGGATCAGAGCTATGCATGAGGAAGATAATCCTGAAGTTTGAAAAAAATTCTGTATTTTACCACAGCAATTAAATATATATCCGTATTTTCAAGCTAGTACCGAAGTACTTACAGTACCGACCGGACACAACTTAACACCAGAGCGAACCCCAAATGTGAACCCCGGGTTCGCTTGGGGTCCGCTACTTAAAAATTTGGGTGCGCTCTGGGCTTGCTGCGCGTTCGCTCGGGGTCAGCTCTGTGTCCGCTGGAGCGAACCCGGATTTCGCTTTCACTCAAGCGTGAAGAGGACCCCGTTTTATCCTACCTCCTGTAAGCCCCACCCCTTGTATATTCCAAATATACACTGAACCAAACTTCTAAGTGTTACAAGAGTCACATACATTCATAATTAAGGGAGGAAAACTGGTGTTATTTTTGGAATTGCACTATTTTAGAATTGCACTCACTTATGTCGAAATAATCGTATATGATTTACATTATGACCCCTGGGTCGAGGCCTCTGCTGGTTACTCCCCGAGGGTCTCTACAGCTCAGAAGCTACAGCGCGGCGTTCCCTATCACGTAACAGAGCTGTCAATCAGGATAAAGCGTTGACCAATCAGCGCGTCGACCAGTCAGCATGCCGGTTGGCATTTCGGTATAAAAGCACTGTACACGTACAATTATATGAGCAATGCATGTTTATGTACAATTTACATTTATTTTTATTCATGTACTTAATATTCATGAATTATACTTCTCTAGAAAAGAGAAATTGTCAGATAATTACATAATTATTTCTTTACTTTCATAAATTATATCATAAAAATCGATTTAAACATGTATCGATTTTTAATCATACATTGCGTATTTTTTCAGACAGGCTGTTTTAAGAATAAACAATTTTTTTTTAAATAAAAAAACAACAACAACAACAACAACAACAAAAACCCGAGATTAACTGAAAGGTTTCCAATTAAACTTTTTTCTGTATTTTTTACCCCGTTTCTTATGAAACAAATATTCTTTCAATCTTTAGTTAATTAATTATTTCATTTTATTTTTCCCATTCACATTTATTTCAAATCTATCTTTTCCAATATATATAAGAGATAAAAAAAATTAAAACATTTACCTCTACCTATATATGCACCTACATGTACGTAAATCAGGAAAAAAAACTGAATGTTTACGCCCTCCGTTTGTCACATACAGGTATATGTGCTTCCTTTCGCCACTGAGCAAAAAAGAACAATTTGAACTACTGTACTGTACACTTAACAAAACTTCTAAGTGTTCACTCTGATAAATGTATTTATTTAAAAACTACATGATGGAATGGTATGATATTTTCAACTTATTATAACCAATGAGTCTTCTCAACAATTGTTGAAAGAAAATCACTTATCACCGTTGAAAACCAATGTCCAGTGACGAAGCTTAAAAACAATAAATCTGTACTTTTCGACACGGGTTTTGCGTAATTATCTTCTTTTTGTGATCATTATCAATTTTTAACAACTGGTTTAACTAAAAAACACAAAACATGAGCAAAATGACCATTGAGGAATTAGGGAGAGCCGTTGGAATTTTGATATCTGGATCATCCTTAGGATACGTTTTACTAACTTTTATTTTACTGTTTATTTGTCCTTGATTTTATTTTTGAAAGTTAACAACCAGTATAAAATACATTTAAACACATTTTTCTATAGGTTATGTCTCATTTTTATCGCCAACTTATCCAAATTTGAAAGCTTTCGACAAAATTTAACGAAACCGGAAGTGATCTGGATCTTCGTCTGAGGCCAAGGTTTCGCGTCACAACCAGGTTAAAAAATTGTTACATGCTCCTGAACCATTTAAATCAGCAACTTCAATGGTAACAGAATGGCAACAAATTGGTGCCCGTGGCAGTCCAATATCATCTCAAGCAGTCTGAATCATCCTTAAAGAGGTACACTTACGTGCGTAACGCCCAAGGAGGGTCTGAGTGTTGACAAAAAGGCATCTGTGTGCTGCACAAGCCTGCCAAATACCCGGATCTGAATCCCATTGAACACATTTGGGACTTTCAAAAGGAATGTCCAAGCCCCCCCCCCCCCCCCCCCCCCACTCCACACAATTTCAACGGTTTAGAAAGATCCATGTAGTAGGTGTGGCAGCAGATAGGTCAACCTCCTATTCAGGGGTACATGGTATCCACGAGAAAAGGATGTCTTGCAATAATTTGAACTAGTGGTGGTCTTACTCCATAGAGATTATTTTATGTGAATTTTCATTTTGAGGGTACATCATGTCCTTGACACTTTGCTTTAAAGTCTGACGAGATACTTACATGAAATTGACGCAACATCGAACTGAAATATGCATCATCAACCATGAATTAAAGAAATTATTTATTGTATGCATTTGTTCTTTATAACTTAAAAATATTAGGTGAACACTTAGAAGTTTGGTTCAGTGTATAAGATGAGGAATATGAAAAGGTTAAGTTAATGAACATTGACCAATCCCATAGATCATATATTTACCATAATAATACCAACTACAAAACCTTCAGATGACATATCTAATTTAGACTTACAAGATACCAAGTAGATATTAAGTAAATGTGAAAGCTAGAGATACAATATACCACATATAATGAATCATTATTCCCCGAAAACTCTGAAATCTCTAAGGTGTGTGAAGTTATTGATATTTCTTAAATACCACAAGTAACTAGAGTTCCTCTGTATACTTTTGTTGTTTCCTCCCTTCACATCCATTTGAGTGCCCATATTTCCTCAGTTAACAGGCAAGACAATAAAAATTTCCAAACTCTTTTTGTCTTCAATAAAAATAGGTACACTCAATGTTTGTTTTATTCAGTCGTACTTGTGAAGAATTAAGGTAAAGATTATCGACACATGCACAAGATGCCTTACAAAGTAATATTATGGTTTCTTTATGTACTGCACCCGTCAAAAATTTCGTTACAGATTTTGAACTTGCTATTTACTATTATAAAAAATCAGCCTAAAGATTTGACCCCATTTCACCTTGAGAAAAATATTTTAACACGCCTCAAAGGATTTAAGACAGAGGTCACGACACTTTAACCAGCCAAATTCTGTTTAGCGTTGAAACCACACGTAAACTGAATTTTTAGAAATTTAAAAGGTAAGTGGCATTTCTTCAATACAAAATAAATGATTTTGAAAGAGCTTGAAATTTCTGTTAAAGAACAAATGTTTGATAATCATTGCAAACGAAATCATACAGAAATTGTGTAAAATGTGTATTTGGTTCTTTTTAACAAATCGTGCTTGCAAGTGACAAAGAAGTAGGTATGGCTTTGTCTCTACTGTGCCCTAACAATTTTATTTTTTCCAAAAGTTTTCAAATTGGCTTTAGTATAAATTGAGTAAATGAATAAGGTAAATCGTGAAAGAATATGGCATGAAGGAAGCCAATCTGGAATTATGACGTCATTAATTAGGAAAATTGCTAGGTTTTAAGAGAAAAAACTCAAAATGTCTCATTTCAGGGGAAATTTCCCTTTAGATAATAGTGTTCACAGCCGTCGCCCACTTCAATTTTCGTACGTGTTGTGTAAAGGTCTTTGTAAAATCCACATTTCTTAAAATCTTAAAATGAGTGATGCATGTGGTCTATATTATCTGGAAAGAAATTCCACTGAAAATTGATGTCTTCTACAACTTATTATATTGAAATTCTACCTTGTTCTTATTGAAGATTTTTGTATATTAATGTACAGATTTGTAAATTCCACACTGGGGGGGGGGGGGGGATTTAAACAAGCACCAGATTTTATGTGGATAATAAATTGAGACAGTGGTAATTCTTTTATAATTGTTCAACTGTCCATGCATATCACAGATATGTACATGTAAATTGTAGATGTGCATTATATATTGCGCAAAAAAGCATAGTGACCTCACCATTACATATTTTCAGCCATCGACAGGCAAAAGTGATGGAATTGATGCTTGGAATTGACAACAGTACGTGCAATTTTGCAAATATTATCAGCGATTGATTATGAATCTTACAATGTCTTGTTAACATTTACCAAGCACAGTAAGACACGCATAAAATGGGATTCGCGGGGTCGTGAGAGCGAGAATTAAAGAAAAGTGGCGGTTTCTGTTTAACAATTCAGAACATTGATGGATTGATTTATGTTGTTCAACGTCCCATTCGAGAATTTTTCACTCATATAGAGACGTCACCGTATGCCGGTGAAGGGCTTCACATTTAGACCTATACTCGGCACTCAGGGCCATTGCGCAGTGAGGGTTCTTTATCGTGCCACCGCCTACCGTGACACGAGACCTACGTTTTTAAGGTCATGTCCGAAAGACCCGTGACTTTCACCTCTAATGCCGGCCGCTTGGCGAAGGACAGTCACTGCCTATGTTTACGTCGCAGGTTTGACGCGGCTTGGCGAACGAGAATCAAACCCGGGCCTCCCGATCACGAAGCGAACGTCCTACAACTAGGCTACCTTGACCGGTCAAATCAGAATAGAAGAGGGGTGGGGGAAAGTGAAGAAATATCTAGAGGGTGATTATTTAACAGTTTTAATTAGAAAAAGAGGCATTCAACTTACATGGCGGGAAAAAAATAACAGATGCAGAAAATCTTGATTTTTCATTGGATTATCTTCTTTCCCATTTAGCGAATTTTTAACCAGGCATCCAAAAAATTGAAACCAAGGAAGAGGGCATAGAAGGCTAGATCCACCCCTGCAGATTTCATCCATGAAACCTGATCATTTTGAACATTACTTCCCATAATATTTTTGAAAAAAATTCTTTTTGATAATGGTAGGATAAGATACAGACATAAAAGGAATTACACATAACCTTAAAAACAAAAACTTTTAAACAATCTTCATACGTCTTTCGTCTCCATCTGGTGGTGTCATCTGACATTTTGACGGAAATCATTTTGAGTGCATGTTAAGAGCAGAATATTTTGAGGTGATTAGGTATCTTTAGGCTGCTTTGAAATACTCGTACTAGATTGGCTTTAAACTCTCATCATTTTACTTACGTATAGTATGCATGAAAACAATTAAATATCAATTTGCAGTATGTGAAGGAGTGATCATTAGAATTTAATAAAGTTTTTTTTTTTTTTTTTTTGAAGATGAAAAAAAAGGAAATCTGCCTTTCATACGTATCTTTCATCCTCTATCTATCAGGAAACATGATGTGTGCATCATCGGAAAACATTTTAGTCATACCAGGTCCAATGTATAGTCATGTGAGACCACTAATGGGTATGGTGGATCTTTTAATTAAACAAAACGACCACAATGTGACGATTTTGGTCACAGAAGAACTCTCAGGACACGAGGGTTTAAGAGATCTTTCGGCTCAAATTATTACTCATGACAAGGACGAAAAAATCTCAAAAGAAACTGACAAACTTGTAAATCTTGTTGTAGAAGGAAACTTACAAAACAAAGGCATTTTGTTTCTTGGACGAAATATGCGAAGCACAATTATAAACATAACACACTTGTACATGACGGATTCTGAAATTTTTAAAAAACTGGAAGGTCAACATTTTAAGACGGTTATCATCGATGGATTGCTATCTTTGCCCTTTCTCATTCTTGCACACAAACTATCAATTCCAGAAGTTGTTTATTGTGCTGTATCATTGCTACCTAAGATGATCTACAGAACTCCTTCGGATTACCTTAGCATCCCTGAATTTCCTGGTTTGTTGATTCCTGACCCGACGTCATTGATATCACGTTTTCAAAGCCTGTGCGGGCGCATTGGAATAATTTTGTTGGGAACATTTGGAAAATCGCTGTTTTTTCCCGACGATGTTGTTAGCAAATATGTTTCAACATCGAGTTTAGATGAATTTTACAAGAAAACAAACACCTTTAGTTTTTACCTGCTAGATCAAGAAGAAATACTAGATTATCCAAGGCCTTCACTTCCAAACATAGCATATGTAGGAGGATTGTCATTATCAAATTCACTAAATCCTCTTCCTAACCAGATTCAACGCCATATTGAATCTGCAAAAGACGGAATCATTGTTGCAAGCTTTGGAAGTCATTCAAACATGCCAGGAGAATTCAAAGCTAGTTTATACGAAGCTTTTCAAAACATTCCAGAAATTCATTTTATTGCGAAAATAGATAAGTCCCATTTTAAGGAAAAAAATATCCTAACTGTTCCTTGGTTACCTCAGAATGACCTCCTCGCCAATAAAAGAATTAAGGCATTCATAACACACTGTGGAAACAGTGGACAATATGAGGCACTGTATCATGGAGTACCAATGATTGCTATACCAATCTTCGGGGACCAACACTATAATGCTGATAGAATAGTTATTAAGTCCTTCGGTGTAAAACTAGATCATAACACGTTAACTCCCGAGGGGTTAGAGAGGAGTATAAGGGAAGTTGTTTATAATGAAAAATACTCAAGAAAAATAAAGATAGCCTCAGAAATGTACAGATCAAAACCACTGAATTCATCTCAGAGAGCTGCATACTGGGTACACCACGTGACCAGCTATGGAAGTTCCCATTTGCGGTCTTCGTCTCATATTTTACCTGACTACAAATATTTCGGACTAGACATTTTTCTTTTGTTGTTTATTATATTTCTATCAGTTGTGTGTTTGATTGTGTATGTTTTCAGGTTGATTTGTAACTGCTGTATGAAAAAGAAACTTAAATCAGATTGATATTGTATATCTCCATTAGACGACTCTCTATTTGTAAATTTGATCCAAATTTTACTAAAATAAGTATATACATATACCTGCCAGGTTCGTATTTTATCATCCATTTTCTTTCCCATATTTTTACATGAAAGTTATACTGGATATGCATTGAGACAGACCTGACCTGTGTTTTTTAGAGATCGAAAATAATTCTAACTTGTACCTCTATGAAGAAGTTATTCTTTTCGTGTAATAAATACTTCATATCTATTTATCATCTATTGAATTAATTGTCAGTAATGCAAAACACTGCAACTGAATTAACGAGGCCCAGTCTAATTGGATTTTACGGGAATTTTTTGTTGTTGATTTATTTGTGTGTATTATGCTAAGAAAAATTCTTTTTTCATATTCTTTATCTTTGTTTGACAATGTTGTTTACGTAAAATAGAGGGTGGGGGTGAAAGGGGGTACAAAAGAACGAAATTTAGTAAAACATGTAATATATAGAAAACTAAAATATTTCTTTTTGGTTTCATTTAAATTAATTTAATGCATGCATATTTGAGTTATCAACAAAAAAGATTAATACACATTTCAGGGAGAAAGACTAAGCTCATTTACTTTTGGTTGCCGTGGCTTTTCAAACTCAATTATTGACATAAAACAGGATAATACTGATAAAACTCTACTTAGAAATTGGCAATACCTACAAAATGAACTATGTTACAATATTGCTTATTAATTAAAATATTTATATATTAATTTAGGAATGACTCTAATTCTTGTCCAAATTATTCGAGTATAACCTGGTTTGGGTCAAATAACTAAGGAAGTAAAATTTCGTTGCTTTTTATTAGTTCAAATTTGCCGCTCAATAATACAACCGTAGTAACGCAAGTAACGGAAGTGATGGGAAGCGAGGGGAGGTAAAAACTGATGCATAGGCCTAGCGGCAGTCTTGTTGTTTGTTTACATGTGGTAAGATCGAATTATTGTTAAGTTAAAGGTACATTTATTAAATCTGGAATTTTCCATGAATCCCGAGGACTGGAAATGAGAGGATTGTATGGATACAGATGATTCAGATGGTTGTCGGGGGAGGGGGGGGGGTGTCCCCAAACCAAACCAGGTTGTACAGAAATAATTTGTGTTCCTTTTTGGATATTAACCAATCAGAGGCTAGAATACAAACAAAATTAAATTATTACAAAATAATAGAAATGGAATGTGTGAGTTTTCAACACATATACGCCAGACCTATACTAGTATCAGGTATGCAAGAATAGCGAAATATTTAGCGCAATATGACGTCATTTCAACAGTGACGTTATTATATTCAATTGTGACGACAATCAAGGGTACTGAGACGCGTCTGAAACAATGCTGCGTGAAAACGTATGTGCATATCAAGTAAATTTGGCCTCGTCTAGGTTTTGTATGGGCGTTTATATCAAATGGGCTATTAAAAACACATAAGAGGTTTGTCTATTGTACAGAGAAAGCTGAATCTCATTTGCTGTTTATAGGAATAAGGCATAAAAAAAATCAGCATTAATGCTGTAAAAAAATATTTTTAAGTACTAAATTTGTCGTGGTTTTAAAATCATATGCTGTCCTTTTATAATTAGAAGTCCTGGTTCTTTTTAATATGTTGCGATTCTGTTGTAATAAATATGTATAAAATTAGCTTTTATTGAAACGTGAAAATGCATTTTACATTGATTTTTATTAAGTATTAGTGTCATTATTTCGAGAGATGAAGGCGCGGGGGAGAGGTGCTATATATCAATGCAAGTGGTTCAAAATCAGGAAAAAAACCTTTGATTTGTAATGAAAAAAAAACTTGAATTTCTCTAAGAATCCCTTACAGGAAAGACATATGTCGGTCTCCAACACCATCCTCCTTTAAACAGGGCCTTGAACCAGTTTTGTATATCTTCAGCATCCTAATGATTTTATAGAGATATCCACAAATTTAGATTGTAAATTTATGTTTTAGATTTACAGTATGTAATACGAAAGCTAGAGATATAATATATCAAATTTAGTGAACCATTCTTCACGGAAAACTTCGTCAAAATGTCTGAGGTGCCTACTTTTATTAAAGTTATTGCTAAATCCTTAGGTATCGCAAATGACTCGTGTTCCTTGCAAAGTATAAATTTTACTTTTTTGCATTCATACAAATTTCATCCCACACTTCTTTTAGACTTTATCCCATGGGCCATCAATTGAAAGGCAAACCAAAAGTATTTTAATGTCAACTTTTTTTTAATATAAAAAGTAGATCTACTCTTGCATAAGTAAAATGCAATCTTACTTGTAAAGAATAGAGCTAGTAAAGATAACCGTTATTTACATGCACAAGATTACCGACATTTACATGTACAAGATGTTTATAAAGTGATATTATGATATTTAGGTACTGCATACACAAAATGTTTTCGCTACCGATTTTGAACTTGAACCCAACAACCGTTACAAGCCAAAGGTAAATCTTAATACATTCTATGGCGATTATAGAAGACGGAGAGGGCAACGTTACAGATTTTGACCTTCTATTATGTTGAGAAAATAACTTTAAACACGCTTCAAAATTCAGGCCACAGATAAAAACCCAGATTTAGCAAATCAACTTTGGTTTTTCTGTTTATATCATTTAAAATTGGATGAAAAGAAATTAAAAAGGTACGTGCCAATGTTTTTAATGTTAAATAGATGATTTTTTAAAGAACTTGATATTTCTGTTTTGGAACAAACGTATAATTTTCAATTCAGTTGGAATAATACAGTAGCGGAATATCCAGTGCATTTGTCCAGATCTTTTACTACTCGTTCCTGGATAGTTTCCTATGAATAAAACATCTCCCTACTAAAGACAACCAGTCATTCAGATCTATTCCCTAAGGTATTTGTGAATAATAAACTAATAGAAACACCACATCCGAAAAAAAAATTAAGGTACAATTGTACACCAATAAAGGGGGATTGAGTTTTCATGTATCCATTTGTATCAATCACTTGATATCCAATACAATAAAGCTTCAAAGTAACAAATTTTACTTTTAATTTTCTATAAATATTTAATTCATGTTGTATAACCATTTTTTGATATTTCGTCGCTTTATACTTTAAATTTTTAGTGGATTATATAATATAATAAAAACCTTAAATTAAAAATGAAAGACACCATTAAATGAACTGTACACTTTATTTTCCTTTGTTTCAAAAGGAACAATAGGGACAGTTTAGGATTATATTTTCATAAAAAAGGTTGGATTAATTCCGTGAAAAGAAAACTGAAAAATAGATGTAAAATTGAAGGGCAAAAAATGAGGAGAAAAAAAAATGAAAGCAATTGAAAATATAAGAAAAATATATGAAAGGAAAATCTAATCAAAGAGTTATCTTTTCTTTAACTGGATCTTTTATCAATTATCTTTTTAAATAATTTCTTGTTATAGATTTATAATTTCCTGTTTTCAAAACGTGCAAAGGGATTGCAAATAAATGATAAATCATGTAAGATATTTCCACCGTCACAATTTCAATGGTTCAAAGTAGAAAAAACTGCATCTATTTTCACTAAATATAGTTAACTTACCTAATAATTGTAAAGGTTGCCATATTTTTAAAGATAGGAGACATAAATAAACAGGAATATTTATCAACATAAAGAGTTTTAGTAAACAGTATAACTAATTCAAATACATAATTCTGATATTGAAAGTTCCGAAATAATTATTACTTCATAAATATGCATGGATTTTGAATATCAGGGAAACCATTTTACATCAGAAGTACAATAAAGAAAATGCCAGAATGAAGATACCTGAGAAGGAGTTATTGCCCCTAGCAAAAAGTTTTAAAGATTGAATAATTGATCAAATAAATAAAATACACATTTTAAAAACATTTTTCCTAACTGATATTTTTTATTACACCAATATGAAAGTATTTTTTCAAAAGATATATTTCTAGTGGGTATGAATTTAAATTAATAACAGTTTTTGCAAAAACCTATGACATCACAGGAGAATGGAAATACCTTATTGATTTCATATATTTTTTAACACGTTTATCCAAGGAAGTATCGACGTTCTGGTTGTATTTATTTTCTGATGATCATGAAGACACACGGTGATAAATTTTGTAAAAATAAAACAGTTGTTTTATGTGACTTACCGTAAATATGGAAATTTTTACGTCGATTTATTTTTGCGAATATGGGTCAAAAAGCTGTTGATGAATTTTTACGTTTCAAAATTTTGCGATTTATCATTGGCGCTAAAATTAAAAAGCGCTTAAAATATTCATAATAGCTTATAAGTTACGCATATAAATACATGTACAATAAATAACGCATGTACATACAATATTTATCGATGCCAACGTTCAATAATCAGATAAAATATTAGAAGAGATCCAAACTGCTTAAAGTTTTCGTATCATTTTATTAAATCATGCATGTACATAAAATATAAACAGGTTTCTTAAAATGACCACTGCTTACGAACACCTGTTCACCGGGTTAAAAATTTACAACAGCTGTCAGCAAAAATTTTGTTTACATTTTTTGTTGTAGATTTATTTTTAAGAAAAATATTTTTACGAATGCAATGCATGCACAAATTTGCTAAAAATTTAACTACAGTAAAAATTTCCAGATTTACGGTATGTGGTTATGAACAAAGGAACATGTATATCTACCATTATCGTCAGTTTGTATGTATGAGTGCTACAGACGACATGACCAGTTAATAATCAAAGGCGGGTAGAAAGAGATTGTATAACAAAATTCCTTTTTCGTTTCAAATATTTTATGGGGATGTCAACGAATAATCGAAAGTTCATTCGATGAGTTTATATTCGAATGTAAATCTATGACTCGATCAATTGATTTTTTCAAAAAAGAAAAAAATACACATAGAAGATATTATAACTATTATGGCTTTTACTGGAATTATGCCGGAATTATTCCTGTCTTATGTACCAAGAGCTAATTTTTATCGCCTCATTTCCTCGCTGTATTTATTTTTAAATAAAGATATATGGTGTATATTAGACAATTTAATTAGCTTTGAGAACTGTGTTTTAGAAAGACTATTAAAATTATTCTCGAAATCAAATATTTTTAAATAATTAAAAGGGAAGGAACTTGGTATTCAGAAGTGTGTGGGCGTTCTGTTGTAGAATTTTAGGATTGGATGGACATATCAATAATTAAGTAATTTTTGGAATTCGTAGTTTTATTAGATTAACAAAAGAGAAAATTAATTAATGCCTTGGTAATTCAACTTTTTATCAACTTCGGTTTTCATGCATATCATAGATGGCATTTATGCATATTTTGGACTATTTAATAGCACAGTAAATTAAAAAAAATGCTCAACCTTTCCCGTACATTTTTTTGTCAACAATATTAGACACAACTAATGTTTGGAATATTTTACTTCTATTGTGAATATTCTTTGATTGGCTTGTTAGGAGGGTTTAAAAATCAATAATGACTCCAGCTGTTTACAGCAAAAATGGTCTTGAAATCATTGCACGAAATAATTTATTATATAATGGAATATAATGATCGCTATGCATAATTATCTGTTAATCAAAGATTCCCTAACAAAAAAACAATATAGTAAACTATAGTTAACTACAGTAAACTATAGTAAATTTTTGTAAGGGTCAATTCAAATTAAACTCTATGCATACGGTAAAAAGCATGTCGTTACAAAATAGACATTGTTGTTCCTTTCCACAAACACCTGTGCCTCATCCTAACAAGAACCAATTAATTCTAACAGTCTCGAGGGCTGTTGGCAAATATAAGATGATACGGGGGAGGGGGGGGGGGTGTTCAGGATCGAAACACTCTAAAGTTTCCATTAAAAAATAGTACATATGTATTTATGGAATCCAAATAAATAGAAATCTGAACTGACTTATTCCTACAAATATCCTCTGCTTTTGTTACTGCTATTAAACTGAGGTGTCCCCGTAACATCAGGTTTGTCTTAGCTTCAGAATTGCATTTGCCTTTTCCTCCACTAATGATACAAAATTTTCAGCGCTGTGAAGATGACATAGCTTCTTTTGGGTTGTTTGTAAATCTTGAATCTTACAACGTTTATTTCAGAAATGAGGCAATGGTCGATCTTTTCAGTTAAGAATGTTTGAAGATAAAAGAGGAAGATCAATTAAATCACATATATTTTTAATTTAAAACTATATAGAGTTTGTACACGTATAAAATTCTACTAATTCATACGCAATGCATTCATAAAAATATCTAAATAGCCACCCGGCACGTTGTGTCGCTTTGAAAAGGGATGGGGAGCCGGAAAAAAATGACTATACTATCTTAAAAAGTTTTTGACAAAAAATTTGGACCCCAATTCGAAAAGGGGGATGGTTGGTTCAAACGTTTTTGACCAGAAAATATTTTTGATACATTAACGTGGGAGGAACTGGCTATGCTACGAAGGAGGGGGACAACCGGATTTCTATGAACCTCATTTTACTACATTTAAATTAACAATGAAAGATTGTTTGGAAAAGGGGGAGGGGGTGCTCTAATACTATGTACTGAAGCCTACAAAAGAAAATCAAATCATACATAAACATGCATGTGGCTTTCCATAGTTAATTAACAGACAAATGTTTATAAAATACAGACAAATTAAAAAAAACCATGTGTTTCACTTGGCTTCTAACTTTTCTAAAAAGCACAAAATAGAGTTATATGATGTCAGATAAATATTCATATTCAAAAAAAGTTGTTCAAAAGAGTTTCTGGTTACTTATACATGTAAGCTTCTGATGTCATGTCCTCAGAATAGCAATGAGCCTGCTTAACAAATATACCTAGCATTTCAGTTCACATTTCTATGCATAATTGATGTCTGAAATCCACCTTGATGTACGATGTTTATCATGAAAACTTTAGTTTAAGAATACATTAGAACATTTACTTGATTTAGCTATATATACATAAACAAAACGTAGAGGAACCAGCCTTTAATTGGACATTTTCAACAGTAAAAAGTTATGCTTGGAAAAAAGGGACCCCCCCCCCCCGACCTCCTCCTGATACAATGTGCCTGCAATAAGTAAGAGTACTTTAAACTAATCATGAAAAAATTAGGGAGAGAAAATTGAAAATTCAGACCCATCCTTTCTGAGATATTCATGCATTTTGATACAAAAACAGATACTTTTCATGATATTTTCTTCTGAAATACGTTGATTATTTTTGGCTTATCTCTCGATATTATGCGTGAAGAAATTTCATTTTTCAGAGATGGCGAGAAAGACCTGTGTTTTACACGTATCATTTTTCCTCTACCTATCAGTGACCATAATGAATGTGTCATCGGAGAACATCCTAGTTCTACCAGGTCCGGGGTACAGTCATTAGTTCTACCAGGTCCGGGGTACAGTCATAAGTTCTACCAGGTCCGGGGTACAGTCATTAGTTCTACCAGGTCCGGTCATTTGAGGCCAATGAAGAGTATGATGGACCTTCTTATCAATGAGTATAATCGCAATGTGACGATTCTAGTCACAGAAAGGCTCCAAGGACACCAAGGTTTAAGAGATCTCTCGTGCCAAATAATTAACCACGACAAAGAGGAAATAATTTCAAAAGAGGTTCATAAACTTGTGAGTCTTGCTGTAGAGGGGTCGAAGCTTCCAAAACAAGGGATTTTTATACCTTGGTCGAAAAATGCAAAGCATAATTGTCAATGTAACGCACCTGAATATGACAGATTCTGATATTTTCAAGAAATTGGAGGGTCAACAATTTAAGACGGTCATTTTTGATGCAATGCTATCTTTGCCATTTCTCAATATTGCACAAAAATTATCTATTCCAGAGATTGTTTATTGTGCTGCAGGATTTCTACTTAAAACGATTTACAGAATTCCATCGGATTATCTTAGTATCCCTGAATTACCTGTGTTACCAATTCCCGATCCGGTTTCATTATTGGCACGTTTACAAAATACTTTTGTGCGCATGGGAATGATTTTGATGGGAATATTTGGCAAATCGTTGTTTTTTCCCGACGATGTTGTTCGTAAATATCTTTCAGCAACGAGTTTGAATGAATTTTACAAGAAAACAAACTCTTTTAGTTTTTATCTGCTAGATCAAGACGAAATACTAGATTATCCAAGACCTTCACTTCCAAACATAGCTGTTGTAGGAGGATTGTCATTATCAAATACAATGAACCCTGTCCCTAACCAGATTCAACGCCATATTGATTCTGCAAAGGACGGAATAGTCGTTGCAACGTTTGGGAGTCTTTCAATAATGCCACAAGAATTCCAAAATACTCTATTTAAAGCATTTCAAAAGATTCCGGAAATACATTTTATTGCAAAAAAAGATAAGACCCATTTTAAGGAAAATAATATTCTAACTGTTCCTTGGTTACCCAAGAATGATCGATCTCCTTGCCAACAAAAGAGTCAAGGCATTCATACCACACTAAGGAACAGTGGACAGTTTGAAGCACTGTATCATGGAGTTCCAATGATTGCAATACCGATATGCGGGGATCAAGGTTATAATGCTGATAGAATAGTAACTAAGTCTTTCGGTGTTAAACTGGATCACAGCACGTTAACTCCCGAGGCGTCAGGGAGGATTATAAGGGAAGTTGTTTATAAAGATACATACTCAAGAAAAATAAAGATCGCCTCAGAAATGTATAGATCAAAACCTCTGAATGCATCGCAGAGAGCTGCATACTGGGTGCACCATATGACCACTATGGAAGTACCCATCTGCGGTCATCATCCCATACTTTACCTGACTATTAATATTTCGGATTAGACATTTTTCTTTCGTTTCTTATTTTGTGTGTATTAGTTTCATATTTGATTGTTTTCAGGGTGATCTTTTACTGCTGTATCAGAAGGAAACATAAATTAGATTGATTGAAGATGAGTTATAAAAAAAATTGTTTTAATTCCAGAGCAATGGCGCAAACAAAATTATCTCTCCTTTATTTAGCTGATTTTATATTCTGTAACCATGTTTTACTGTATAAATGAATATGGGGGGGGGGGGGGGAGGGGGAGGGAAATATCTAAATACATTTTGTTCTCTGGAACAGCAGGTTTAAAATGTCGAATTAAAATTTCTTTATCCCTTTGTACTTCATATCCATTCTTTCTAGTTATTCCCGTTGGATGCGTCTACAGTATGGGAAAAGGCTAATAAAGGAATACATGCGTATAAACGTAAAGAAAACATCTAAAAATCTTCCTGTCATGAACAATTGATCCATTACTCAATTTAATATGCAACTAAAGGAATACATGCGTATAAATGTAAAGAAAACATATTTAAAAAATCTTCTTATTATGACCAAGTGATCCATTACTCAATTTAATATGTAATTATCCGCAATTTTGTAGCTTTTGATTTGTATGTGAATAATTAAAGAGCGTCAAAGTTTTAGATGGTGATATTTTTGAAAAAAAATATCAAGAATAGCATATTAGACATACGTGTAGTTACAGATGAAAATCCTCATATATTAAAGATTAAAGTTTGTTCAAATAAAAACCACTTGAGATTAGATTGGGGAAGCAAAGTTTCAAAGGAAAATGGGGTCTGTGGTGTTACTGTGTTACAGGTGTGACCTATAGCTGCTACTGAATTCATCTAAATTTATTTGATTTCATGGCAACTAGTCGATATTAATCCACATAACATATACTAGGCAATACTGGTGTCTGAACCCATAGGTTCCCCAGTTCTTTCACAGGATTCACTCTTTCATCTTTCACCATTCATAGTTTCATTGGGATAATGTACAGCTTATAAAATTATTTAAAGCTGGAAAAAATTGATAGTCTATCGTTCATTGTTAATATCTGTTGCATACTTATAAAATTGGAACATGTAGCATGTATAACATTTTTATGCCCTACCCTTTCATCCTAAAAATGGAGTAATCCAAGGAACGCATGTGTCGCCTGCTTTGTAGCTTCATTAAAGACGTAAATAAATCTAAGAGTGGTCAAATTATTATTTACTCTAAGCATGATAGTTCATGCCAGCATTTGACTGCAAAGATAAAATGGCATCCATGGATAGTATAAGACTGTGATAGAATCTGACAAAGAAAATATAATGGTTTCCCATCCCTCAAATGAATAATTAAAGCTATCGTGCAAAGTCATAAACCTATTATACGCAACAAGCAAAGCGATGTCCGCCATATTTCTTTACTTTGCGATAGGTACAATTCCAAATATATGTGATCAATCGCGGTCACGGGCCATTGCACACGTTTCCAGAAGGCTGAGTGTGCACACTAAACCCGAAATATAATTCAAACTTGTATTGTCTTCCGCTAAATTTTAGAAACTAAATACAATATGATGGAAACAAAATAATGAAAATAAATTATATTTCACAAAGTAAGTACATAAAATAAATTAGGAAAAAGTAAGATATTACTCAAATTGCATGAAAGTGTAAGATTTCAGCTAAAACCTATGCAAAAGCTTTTTTACATTGCTTACCAGATGCTGACAGTACAAGCTTGATCAGTTGAATGGATCATACGATAAGTAAAACAAAAGTTATAAAAGTATAGCAATATTTATCCAAAGATTTGTCTTTGGCGTTCTCCATTACTGCACACACCCCGACAATGAAGACAAAACTGAGCTGTCAAACCCGACTGTCCAGTTTTCTATAAATAGGATCTATTCACACTTCGGTGTCATCCCGAGACCTTTTATTATCGGCCGCAGGAACGGCCGATCAATTTGTAGTTGTGTTAGAATGTGCACATGGTGAATTCAGGCGTTATTTTTTCACTGCCTCGATGAAATAATTCTTTGTTTATAAGAAACATAAAAGTCATGAATAAAAGTTTTAAAAATTTGATTTATACTTTGTCTTAATGGCTGTTATTAGGTTTGAATTTGTTTTTATTTCAGATATTCATTAATTTACGATTTTATAAAATGTTGTTGCATGAACTGCTCCCAAAGATGGGCGTGCATAAGATATAGAATCAAAACGTATTGAGTTTCCGGATATGAATTGCAGTGCCTAAGATAATTAATAAATTGGAAAAGTTTTTAAGAAGTGAATTGTGTTTTGAATACATAAATTACAGTTGCAAATGATACAACGATTTTTTTCTGCACTTCATGTATATTTTGATACAGAATATCGGATGTATCATATGACAGAGATCCAATGATATCAGCACGTGAAGTTTGCACATCCTTTTTTGTAGCATTCAGGCATTCATAATTAGTCATTTTAGATATGTGTTGCATTTATATTTGTGTCAGTTTTGTGATGATACTATCCTATTTTTATATCCTTGAATTTGTTTACTCTGTTTGATCACACCGAAAATTAGATTGTAAAAATTGTACCATGCATGGTAGTTGAATTTTTTATTATGAATTTTTATTTTGGATTCGTTTTTGAGAAAAATTTTTAATCTGCTAAAATGATATATTTTTGTGGCTGATTTGATGCTTTGCATCAATTTAACTTGTTATTTTATTCTACGTATCTGAGTGTTATACAGTGTATCTACAAAAATTCATTGTAAACTGATGATCGTTTACAGCATGAATGTACACACTATAGACACAAAAATGAAACACAAAAAGAAGAAAAAAACACATCAAAAGCTCAAGAAAAAATGAACCTGCATATAATATAATGTTCTGTTTATTCTATAATTTAAAACAGCAAATCAATTATTTGCCTAATCTATCTATACAGTAAAATAAATTCTTTATCAGGAAGAGGAGGTGGAGATTTACCGTAAAAACACATGTAACTTCGAAACTTCATAAAAATCCTTACAAACAAAAATACATAGCGGGTTCCAGTAAATGTTCAACCAAGCCTCTTTCTTTAATCCTCACTAAGATATTAACAGTGGTGAAGGAAAAACTTCAAGAGTACAACAATATATTCGAGAAGTGGTGTATATCAGATGTGGATATTTAAAAATTCCAAGGACCTTTTGGAAAATTTGAATCAACAGCTTAAAAACTTACGACTTTTCTACTTTATACACAACCATTCCCCACGATAAATTAAAGTCCAGGCTTTTTGATATAATTGACAGCTGCGTTTTCAATAAAAATGGAACTCGTAAATAAACTTACCTTGTCATTGGTCATTTGCAAAATTATTTTGTTAAAAAACATTCTGATTGTACACACAAGTTCTCTGAAGTTGACATTAAAAAGATGTTTGAGTTTCTGATTGACAATATCTGTGTGGTTTTTGGAGACCGGTCTTCCAATAATCTATTGGAATTCTCATGGGTACCAATTGCGCCCCGTTATTAGCAGACCTTTTTTTGTATTCATATGAAGCAGAATTTGTCCATAATCTTGTACGTGAAAAGAAGAAAACACTTGCTGTGGCCTTCCACTCGACATTTAGATCTATCGACGATGTATTGTCAATTAACAATAGCTATTTCCATTCTAATGTCGATATGATATATCCTGGTGAGCTTGAGATAAAAGATACCACAGAGTCTGACACATCTGTTTCATATTTGGATATTTTACTTGAAAAAGACGTTAATGGTAATCTAACAACCAAGCTTTATGATAAACGTGATGACTTTAACTTTTCAATCGTCAACTTCCTTTACTTATGCAGCAATATACCTTCATCACCTGCATACGGGGTATATATCTCTCAGTTGATTCGATGCGCAAGAGCATGCTCTACTTATGTACAATTTCTAAAACGAGGTAAATTATTGACAAACAAGTTGATGAAACAAGAATATCAGCTGTCTCGTTTAAAGTCATCATTTCGTAAGTTCTATGGTCGATACAATGACCTTGTCAGCAAATACAATTTATCATTGAGTCAAATACTGACTTTTTTTATACTAATTGTTAGGCCATTATTTTTATTTACACACTGAATTGTCGACGGATTTTCCCGTTATTTCCCTATCATGACAAGGAGCACACGGCGCGCAGGTATGTTAAGGCAGTACCCAGATCATATTTCGGCGAATTTAGACTTTTTTCGTAAAATGTAACATTGATATATCGGAAAAACCATAGATAAAACATTTACTATTATTATCCATTGTATAGACGTCATTGAGTCTTAGGCTAAAAGAAGCACTCCACTACGACGTCATCACGTGACGTCTATAAATAGAAAAATTGCCTTAATGAAAAAGTGAAAAGTTCAACACTACCCCGGAGATAATTCATTTCTTTTAGTGAAAATAATTATGTAAAACCATCACTGGGCCATGGAAAGTGCTGCTAGAATCCTACTCTCCTGACACAGAAAAAAATATTCCAAAGTTTCGCATGAAACCTTACCAAAATTTTTACATTTTATACATACGATCAAGGAATTTTTATCAATTCATGTTAACCACACGATTCTAGCAGCACTTTCCAAGTACTATAGAATACAAGCTTTCGATACAAACAAAAATTATATTTCAAACTATGCGGCGTAGTGTTGAACTTTTGCATCTTTGTTGTTATAGAACGACAGAGGAACGGCTGATCGGGATTTCAAAGCACTGACTATGTTCATTATAAGAAAACATGATAAGAATATATCAGCGTACCTGATTCTTAATCTTTAATTCCTTATGAATCACACATAACATTCATGGTATATGCCTTAAAACTCCCATTTCATATATTTGTTTACATGAATTCTCATTTCACTCGGCAAATATTTGATCAATAGTTATGACGTCATGGGTTTGGTATTTAACCCCCGTGCTAAATAATTAGCTATTTATACCACCCAAAAACGACAAGATTTAGTTTATGTTATGTTTTGAATGATTCCATTCTTTTCTTGGACCTGAAATTAAACTTTAAAGATAGATATTAAGAAATCATTATTTCTATAGTTCACGTCATACAGCTTACTATGACGTCATATTGTGAAGGCAAGTAGGATATCTCTGGGTGTAGCCTTAACATACCCGCGCGGGTGTGAACGGTCGGCAGGGGATGCTCACTCCTCCATGGCACCTGATCCCACCTCTGATGTTTAGAGGTCCGTGTTTGCTCTGCTCCTATTTTGTATTGTTTAATGGATTTTGAGCTTGAATACTGTTCGTTATCTTCATATATTTCATGTACATACTTTCTTACATGTATATACATGAATATTTGGCAGGCATCAAGCCCCCCCCCCTTCTTTTGCAGGCATACCTGAATATTTGGCAGGCATCAAGTCCCCCTCCCCCACTTCTTTTGCAGGCATACCTTTTTACTATAGAAAATGTCCATTTCTTGTGGCAGTAAACAAGTAAAGGTAATGGTCCATTTTTTTTTTTTTTTTTTTTTTTTTTTTTTTTTTTTTTGCTTGTCAAGTTTTTTCCAGATATGTTGAATTATTTTTTCTCTGGGCTGCCCTCCCCACCCACTTTCAAAAACGATAGTACGTCCCTGTTTGAATATATACTACTATATACTAGAAGGTAGAAGGAAAACAATGCATAATCGTAGTACAAGCCTAGGTGTTTCCTTCATTTTTTCAGTATGGTCTTGCAAATTCTTGCATTAATAAAAAATACCGAAAAGTAAAGAGGAAGATCTCTTTCTACTCCTCCCCCTTCGAAATAGGATTTTCGAGTTTAGATTTTTTTAGCTTGTCACTTTTTATAGACTCCTCCCTTTTGAAAATGTTGTCAAGGACCTTCGAAGCCAGTTCAGTGGAAAGATTATCGTGACACATATTTGATGACAACGAAGAAAACATGTGCTTGAGGGACATAAGAAATACGTACAAGCGTTCTCTCTCTCTCTCTCTCTCTCTCTCTCTCTCTCTCTCTCTCTCTCTTAGTTCTCACCCCTATTCACATGTATAAGATGCTCGTTTACATAGCGTAATCGAATAAAGCAGAGACACACAACTTAAAAGCTTAGTAGAAGGATTATTGCAGTGAGAGAAAAAATTGTGTGCATCATAAAATGATGTTCGGACAATTTATTGACATGTGCAAAAGAACCATGCATTGCAGTCGGTATCAAAAATCAGTACTTGTGCATGGCTATATACAAATACATGCATAAGCGTCGCAAGGGAATAAAAAGGTTTTTTTTTAGTACCGGACACGCGCGCGAACGTTTACGAGAGAGAGAGAGAGAGCGGAGATTTGGATATAAAATAATAAACATATTTTTGGAATATATAATTCAAAAAGATTCCATTCCAGATATATTGAGTTACGGGTGATATTTTTTTTTTGGTGGGTAATATTTTTCCAGATAATAACTGATCCCTGGACAGTCACCGAGCCCTTTTTTTTTTATCGACTTAGGTCAGTCGCGGCCGAGATTCGAACTTAACGAACTCCAGATCACGGAGCGAGCGCTCTACCTATTTGCCGACGAAGTCATTTTACTTAACTTTATAATTGTAAGATAAACCCTGTACTAAGTTCATTAGTTATAAATTTATTATAGACGTTATAAAGTGTTCAAATTATGACAATTTTTTTTTTTTTTGATTTATAACGTTCAACGCATTATATGTAAGTATAATATTATATTGAAGCAAATATTGCATATACGAAAGGGATGTTTAATTATAACTTTTGTTAAAAGTAACGCTTGTTAACAAAATATCAGATTGTTTCCTATTTTTCCCTACATTTTGGATTTATTCAGTTTGAAAATCAGTTACACACAGAGCCATACAGCTATCCAGCCTGACATATAGGAAGGTTCAGTTAAAATGTTGTTTGCACATAGAAAAAAAGGTAACGCTTGTTAATTATAAATCTTATGACAGTGAAAAGAGTCAGATTGAAAACCACCTTTTGGACAATAAACAGCCATACAGTTAAAGAATGAATAATAACTTTAATATAGTAATGTTAAATTGAAAACTATAATTAATGAATTATCGTTTCTACCTAAATTCTTATCAAAGGATAAGTTCTTGTAATGCTACATGTATCGATATCTTAGCAACAAGATTTGATCAATCTTTTAAAAGAAAGAAATTGAAAATTGATATTTCCTTTTGCCTCTGTAAATATGGGGTTGAATTATGCTAATGATTTTTGTATTCACTTTTCTTTTAAGAGTTTCTATAATGAAAAAAAATGGTCTAATCGCAAAACGTCTAATTTTTATCCATTTCCACAAGAGAAAACAAACTAAACACAAGAGACAATGATATTTAATATGGAGTCATGCAAATGAGAATGACTTTGTGACAATGATTTCGTTGAAATTTCTTGTTTCAAAGTGGCAGTAGTAACACATAAAAGAAGGTATGGAAGCACTATATCATTTATCGAGTACTGGAAGAAAAAATAGAATTTATCCTAGAACTTTTCAATTGAGAACGCACCTAATTTCCCAACGGTTCGTACGATGAAAATACTGTCCAGCACAACGACACATACAGTAAATATTGAACGACGGATACAGTCGCATTTTGATTAAAGCAGTAAAATTAAGGATAATCTAATCATAATTAGGAATAAATTACGTTTCAATACCCCAATACTTATATTTCTTATTATTTGATACAATTATTACCGAATATGGGATGAACGTCAATGCCATAATACATCTTTTTTAAGTTTTTGTGCAACTACACTGCACTGCGGTTTGCATTGTGTTAAAAAACAAAGCTGCACTTTGACAAAAATTGTGTTTCCTACTGAACGTTTCATCATATATCCATGCGTTTTAATGCACAACACATTTATATACTTAACATGTCTTCGAATAATTGCCGTCTTATTTTCATAACCCCATGACTGCATTATGTTGTCAACCAAGGAACGCAACAACTTCCGGTTTTTTTTAGCATGTGGGTTAGATACTGTGGACAGACGGACAAACGGGCAGACAGATAGCCGGATAAAGTGATCCCTAAGTACCGCCTGCTCTGCAAACGACACAAAAAGCACCTTAATGCAGCTTGATATTTGCTTTGAATACGACAGGACAAATCTCAATGAGAATGAAATTTGTCATTTATTTCATAGAGTAAATTTCGAAAAAAAAAAAAAATAGGTTTTACAAACGGGGGGTGGGGGGGGGGAGGGGAGGAGGGAGATCGGCGAACACCAAACGACATTTACATTTCTTAAGGTGGTTTTTTTTTACATTAATCATAAAACATTTCAACATACTAAAAAATAAAGGGATGCCAGTATGAAGTCACCATGAATATAGACATACATGGAACGACAATGTAGTGTCTCAAGTCAACTATCAGACCTACCTCAATTTTGAATACCAAGATTTAGTTAGCAGATAAAACCACATTTTATGCATAAATTTTACTTGGGTATCCATTGATCATAAACAACCCGAATGGACTCTTTGGAAGTAAAGAAAAATGCACTCACCATTGTCATTTAATTTATATTACATCTAACTTTTGATATACATGTACAACGAAATTAAAATACATGAACAAGCGCATTATGTGTATGGGAATATCCCTGTTAGAAATTCCTTTGAAGGGATTTGAATAAATTCAGCAATGTTTTGTGTGTTTCTCTAGAGCGTGTAGTATAAGCCACATTATGTAAACGTGTTACTTACACGTGGACAGTCCTATTTATTACTATATAAATCATATGAGTATAACAAGGTATACAGTACTATAAGACAAATATGCTGGCCATGGGTTTCTTGAGGAATACGACTACATCAGTAGATCTTTCAATCCTTGTGAATTAGGTTTATCTTTTATGAGAAATCCATGAATTAAATTAAATTGTGGATATCTAGTAAAATTGTATTGGCAGATCTTATCAGTAGTCATTCGTATGGATACTTACCCATCTATTTACTAGCTAGAGAAGGAAATCTAAATAAGATACTTTAATTATAACCTCACACTTTAAAGACATAAAAGAATCCTGTAATCATCAATGTCGACCTCTGTATCAAAAGAATTAACTTAAAAGAAGCAATTCATATATAGTCGAAATTAATCAGAGGAAATTCTAGGAACACCAGCTTATTCTAAAAACACTAGCTTTATCTAAAATTTTTACTTTCTGTAGAGCAAATTCTTATTCATAATAGAATAAAACCTTATTTACATGTAGTAGTCATACTTTTTTGACATTAGACTATAATGTATTTCGATTTATTGTACGTGGCGAAACCGCATGGCGCAGTGGTAAGAGCGTCTGCTCTAGAGTTGCGGAGTAAGGAGTTGATCCTTACGTCGCGGGTTCGAATCCCACCGTCGGACGTGGAGACCGGTCCTTCGGATGAGACCGTATAAACCGAGGTCCGGTGTCGCAGTAGGTGCTGGCACGAAAAAGATCCCTCACTGCTCAATGGCCTTAAGTGCCGAGTATAGGACAAAATTTGCAGCTCTCCACCGGCAAGTGATGGCGTCTCCATATGAGTGAAAAATTATCGAGAGGGACGTTAAACAACATACAAACAAACGTGGCTAGCAATTAAATTTCATTACATTGTAATATATTTGAATTTTGTCTCCAGAATTGAAATGCATGACCTTATACATGTAAAAGGGAGGACAATTTAATTAAAAAGATAATTCTTGTTCGATGCAGTTCACAAAACTGATCATAAGTATAGATTGTATTCGATAGAGGTGAATTTAGCAAGAATTATTTCCCGTTGGTCGCCGAATTGCAGGTCAAAATAAATTGCGCATATTTTTTCATTATTTAACCAATTTAAACTTGTAAAACTGGCCATTGTGGTGCAGAAAGCAATTTTTTTTCTAGAGAATATACCTCTATTCAAGCCTCCTTTATTAATAACCATTATCGAAGAAAAGACAACAACACAAAACATTGTATACTTACTGAATTTATTATATATACCCTAACTGTGGCGTATAAGTGGGCACGGCATTGTATTATAAATTTAAATTTGGCTGCCATTTCAACTTGGGCAAGCCACAACATATCAACATCACAACATCAACTCAATGTTCAAATTCAACTGTTCAATACAAATTACAAACTTCAACACGTTTGTATTTCAACTGTTCAACACATATCTGAACTTCAACTGTTCAGTCAACATCAACATTATTCAACAACTAAGCAACCTTAATCAGCGTAACCCCGGGAAACGGCGGACGCTGATTAACAATTTCACGTAAATTACTCTAAGTTACCTTGACCCCGGGAAACGGCGGTCAAAGTTTGATAAATGTCATAGAGTTTTTTGCAAATGTTCATTTTCTTTTCTTGATAATAATAAAGGTGCCACGCAATCCGCCACATGGACATCAAACCTAAACTATTTGATGTCCACCGCCACCTAAGTGGGGAAGTGGCACCTTATATTAGCCTGTGCCCACCTCCTATCTAACTATCCGGGTAAACAGGCCCCCCTCCCTGACTAAACTTTTCCAAAGCTCCCTGTAACGTGTTTAAAAATAAACTGTTACCCAAATCTGACAAGTGTATACCTCTATTCAAGCCTCCTTTATTGATAACCTTTCTATTGTAAAACTTTCCCCCATATATTCCAGCCACGCATGTTTAGAATTTGGTTATTCAAAGTATGAATTTCTAAGGTTGACCTCCAACATGAGTCAAGTGGAATAATTCAAAGAGAAAATAATTCATACGATAAGTATCTTTATAACGCTCATTATGCAAGATTCATGATCTTCATAATAAATCAGAAGAAGTTATCGTAGGAGCTTAAATTGGTGATATTCTAGAATTTGATAAACTTTCAACCAGTGTGGTCATTGTATGTGTTAAACACTGCAAGACACGGTTGAATGATTGTTCAACACTCAAAACCAATGGTTTCCTGAACAAGTATTTTAACCTCAGCTTTTCTTTTTTTTTATTTCTTAACTTTTGAAAATTTATGTCAATAATTTCGATCATTCATCGTTGGCTCATTTTTCTCAATCGAGAAATTTTCATGACGTTTCTCATATATAGATGCGGACCCAGGTATCTGTGAAAGGGAAGAGGGGGTTCCACCACATGATCGTTTAGGCAGTTTTCACAATCCACACCCACGTACGTAACATGTAAGGGAGACTTGGAGATAGTTTTAAGAATATCTATTTCGTAATATTTTTTTATGAACTTTTTTGTTGATCTCCCATTAGTGTGTGACTTGTTTGGATCCCTCTGGGTCTGAACCTTGTTTTTACACACAAGTGTATTTTGAAATAAAACTTAATTTTTGATATTTTATAACACTTTGTTGTAACTCGAAATGCTTAGAGGAACTCGATGGTTATCACCCAACAACCCCTTCTTCCCCTTCCTTACCAAGAACACACGCATCCACATCGACGAGCGACTAGTCTTTAACATAGTCTTTCCATTCTTCAGATGCATATCTGGAACAATCTGCTTGAAGAAATTTTAAATATAGGAAATAAAGACTTAAAAACTGCATGAATGTCAACTGAAGTATTTAAAAATTGCATTCAAATAAATAACGGTCTCTAAATTGATTTATTGAATTAACAATATTATTTATTCAATTGATGAGAATTTGGCGAAAAATGTACATATTAAGTAAAAGATCGCTGACATTTTCCGTAGACGATTTTTTTAATTCTCTGTTTGTCATTTGAAATGAAACATGAAAATGAAAATGCTTGATAATAGTACACGACTGAAGACAAGTTTACAAATTCTTAGTCTTTTCAATGTTTCTGCTTTACATTATGTAGGGCATTATGTATTCTAAATGTGGGTCAGAAACCCCAAACTTTGTAACCAAGTAATAACGGTTACTAAAAATTTTCCATTTAAAAGACACTCCAGATAGAACTGTTTTCCTAAATAAAGTCACCATTATGTCAACAAGGTCTGAAAAAATTAAAGGACAGGAATATGTACATATAATTAAGGTATCATTTCTGTAGATGTCACTCATTTAGATATATAGCAAAACTTTGAATAGGAAATGTTGAAAACAAGTGTTTTTTTGCAGTTTGAAACTTGTTAAGAAACACGGATAACAAGATAACAATATTTTGGTGTTTTATTTAGTCGTTTCGCTAGTATTTCATTGTAAATTTGATATTGCTATTGACATTTCTTTTAATTCTCTTTACGAATAATTCAACGATTAATAATTTTGGTTTTAACGTCAAATGCACATTTCAAATGAATTATCATCAAACTCACCCTAATGTTTTTCAGTGTATAAAGTCATTCAGTGTGTAAGCTACTGTTCTTTCTACGACAATCGGTCCACTGCATATACATACTACATGTACTACTGTAATTACTACAACAGGTAAGTTAAACTTCTTTTACAAATAAATTGAAAATGTGTTGAAGGGTTTTGTGTAATCACGTGATAGAACAGGCAGCTAATGGTGGTACTGTACAATTTTCTATACATATGTACTTCTTTTTCATTTACAGCAGTTCTGTACCGGTAGGAACAATAGTCGGAGCTGTAATCGGCGGAATTGTGGGATTTGTTATACATACTTTTAACCATTGTGGTCCTTGTATGTGTTAAAGCCTGCAACACGACTAACCACGGACGAATGATTGCACAACCCTCACAACCAACTGTTTCCAAAGTCCATTCAAGTATTTTTTCTTAATTCTTTCTTCATTTCCTACAGTTTTAATTTCAAAATTTTAATCATATTGGGTTGTCTTTTTTTCCTTTACATAGTCAGAAAAAGTTAATGATCTATGTTACACTAAATCCGAAATGAAAACCAATTTGCAATATTTTACAATACTCTATTTTAGCTCAAAGCGCTTATGGAGGACCCGGTGGTTATTACCCACCATATAACCCTACCCTACCCCCTCCTTACAAAGAACCGCCCACATCGGCGCCTCCAGGGCCAGCAGTGTATGATCCTGTCTACCCGACAAACAACCAGGGTTCCCAAGAAACAGCATATACTGAACAATCCGCCTGCGTGTAGAAAATAAAGACTATAAAAGAAAGCTGCTTTAAGAATTAAAAAAAAAATTGGAAACTTTATAGCGTTGATAAAGTGATAATATATGCAAAAAGAGACTAGGTCTAATGTACTTTAAATCTCTTTATCCTAATTTGAAAACAAGTTTAGAAATTTTATTTACAATAGCTCTACTGTTACCTCTACTGTAGTTTTGAATCGCGGTTATTTAATTTAACTTAATTGCCGAGAATTAGACAAAATATCTTTTGGATTTACATTCAAGTACTTCAGTTGTAAAGGGAAAATGCGATTAAGTTCTCAACTTCAACATTTATATGTCTATTATATCCAAAATATTTCTGATGAAGAGATGGATTTTCGTTATCTGCCTGTGAACTGCATACAAAATATTAAAAATGAATTTGAATGGCAATGAATTTGATATTTCTAAAACGAAAATTCCTTCACGATTTCTTTCTTTTTTAGTTGTCGATCCTTGAAGATCAGATGGCATTTCACATTTCATTTCAAAACTTAGCGAAAATAAATAATTTCACAGTAATTCTGGATTTAAAGCGATGTTCTCTTTGTTGAAATGGACTGCGGATATTTCAACAGAAAGAAGACCAACAAATATGTTTGGAAAAGAAAACATTAATCTCTCTCTCTCTCTCTCTCTCTCTCTCTCTCTCTCAATATCCAATACTGTAAGTGATGTTTCTCACTTATACATTTTCCTACAATTTGATATTTTTTTGCGAATGGGCGCATATCTTTGATCTTCGTACACAAAATGCCTCTGAATTAATGTATTGAATAATTTTCGTAGAAAAACACAATTCTTTTTGTGCATGTCATGCAAAATTCACCTTGCAATTTACTATGAGAACAATATATTTTTTTTTTTTAAAAATCAGAAGTAAAAAAAAAAAATTACCTTCATGTAAACTTTAAGTATGATTCATTTAGATCAATACTCATTTTAAAACATATGTGTTTAATGGTATTTGATTTTGAAGTTCTGCATTGTTCTGTAAGTAATCCGAAATAGGGCCAAACGTTCTGGACATATTTTTTTTCTTATCGTATTGAATGAGAATGACAAGAAAACTCTGCTCCGAATGTCTGATAAAATTGATGATATTTGTCACATATTGTATTTTCTCGGTTATGCTGATCAATCCAAAGTGTATTTTATGAGTCACTGTGATATTTCACTGCATTTAACTCTGAATATGATACGGAAACCCAATTCTTATACCCTGTTAATCATAGTGAAAAAGTAATTTGAGCATGTTCTCCATCTAGATTACCACCGTGACTGTAACTTTAACTATTAAATTGATTTATACATATGGGTTTAATTCTAAGATTATGAAAATTACAATGTTTTTAAGATTTATTGAAATAATCTTTTCTCAGCTTGTCCAAGTCGCACTGTTACAGTAACTAATGAATATACCTTATTCGTTGAAGATGACACAGAATGCTATAAAGATAAATTTGTATTCATATTGATATGAAAGTTATTTAAAAATGTTTAAAAAAAATAATATATCAATATATTTTTGAGTGCTTTTCATATGGCCATTAATAATAAAACCAAAGTAAAATGTAACAGCAAAACATTTAAATTTCTATAGTTTTACTTTTACAACTTTCACAACTGACTTCGAGGATAAATTGTCAAAAAGTTATTATTAAAAGCACAGGAAAAGATCAAGCAAACCTATAGATCTTAAACCTATGTATCATCATAGTTAGATCATAATCTTAAAGTCCTTATCATGATCTTCTTTGAAAATCTTAGAAACATATGGTAACTTTGATTTATCATGTGTGATAATCATTAAAGATTACATGATATCTCAATGCAGGATACTGGTAACCAACGTAAAAATTCGTTTCTTGTCTAAAATACGGTAGATTCCTGAATATACGCGAAATTTCGAGAGAAGCACTACTCGCAAAATAAATTCACTCGCTTTTGTTTGTATTGCTGAAATACATATGTAAACTCCAGATCAACAGTCAACCCGCTAACTTTGTTCTCGCGATATGACGCCTATAAGTCATTTCGCGATATTAAGTACTCGCATAAAATAAGGAATCTACAGTAGTGTTTAAGGAATCTACAGTAGTGTTTATACCGTTTAAATAATTTGTATGCTGCAAAAATCTTATCGACAAATCGGTATCATTAAGATTTTAAACTTAAAAATTCTATATGCTGTCTGTATACCTTATAATCATTCATAAAACAATATTAGTAATTAAATAGAAACACTGTAATAAAGACAGACGTAGTCTAACGAGTTATTTTGTATGACTCGAATCCACAGTATTAACATCCCAGTTTGATACAACATTTTTTTTTATATTTATGACCCCCTTACATTATCATAATATGATGGAAGTGGGCAAAAAACCCCTTGGATTATATTTTTTTTCTGGTTAGGGTCTCTAGAAAACCATTGATAAAAATCAATACTTGACAAGGTATGACAGTTAGGTTAAAGATTAACAAAATTATATGTTGGATCGGTTTACCTAGGTAATTAAATCCATTCTGAAGGAGACGTGCAGATATTGTATCGAACACTTATCAACGTTTTTATTTTGCTTGCTGCGTAATTGCTTATTTTTTCATTGACTTCCGTGTAGATTTCACAGTGACATGTATTTAAATGTTTAAAACTGATTTCGCAAGTTTTGAAACATTTTTTTATTAGAAAAAGATATATGAGTGCACAGTTCACTTTTTGTTCATTGAACAGATTGAGAATAAAATCCATTTTTTACTCTGCATGTGTAGTTTCTTATTATCGCCAAACTTCTAAATTTGTAACATTTGCACCGTGTTTTAAAAGGGTTATACAAACAAGGCCGGTTTGTATATTTAACCATGGTTGGCATTTGTCAAATACATAATAGATAAAGTAGCCCAATACAACTATGAAAGGATAGGGAAAAAGTTTTTTTTATGGAAGATTGGGGAACATCAATGTTCAAGCGCCTACCTCTTGGTACATGTTGTCGTTGTCTGTAGAGTAATATTGACTAAGAAATGAAAACATAGCAGCTAGGTCACACATGACATCACAAATCCAGTTCTGCCTCTGTTTCAATTTCTGTATTCCTGTCTTTGCCCCCAATTAAACCTCACTGGGTTTTGATTTGAACAACCTTCAGTCTATAATTATGTGAGAGGTCTCACAATTAAATTCCTGTCTAAATCCTTGACCCACCTTTGATTATTGATCCCACAAATCTGAATTTTCATAAATACAGATGGTTGAAAATTAGATGTAAATTAAAATTAAATTAAATCGTAATGGGTCCGTTGTTCATGAAAAGAGATTTTAATGATCTTTTGTTTACTCCTACGAAGGTCTTTTTCCCACGTTGTGGATCCATATTACGGCAGGAATAATTGGAAAGAACAAAGTTTTAGTATGGGATGCATGCATATTGATATGAGTAATTATAATTCTGCTGTTCATTATAAGAAAATTCGTTTTAAGATATGTCTCCTATATTCATTCATATGTAAATCTTTAAGCCACTATAGTGGATTCTTCTTCGCTGCCTAGTTTGTTCAACTGGTTTTTATGAAGAATCCTACCCTATTTTAACATTGGATTTCTTCCAAGAGAATAGATTTGAAAAAAAAAATCATTCCCTTTCTAATTACAAAAGGAACCTTTATTACGATTTAACGAGGCCAAATCTAGTTGCAAATTACGAAGACATAGCGGCAAATATTTTTTAAATTTTTGATATATATTTGTATGTACTATGCTTAGAAAACCTAGATTGAGATTTTGTTACCTTGCCTTGATTGTAGTGGAATGGGGACTATTTCAAAATATGGACAATTTTTCGTGGTTTTACAAACAATTATATGCTAAAACTACATAAAAAACAATGGAATTGATAAATAAAAAACCCCAAAATTTTGAAATGTTTTGCTTTTCACATATATTATGCAATATCCATTTCTTATTTAGAAAATGAAAAAAAAGTGGGAGTAGCCTTTATTGTAGTGAGAAGGGGGCATATCAAAACACAAAAAATAGAAATTTTAATTATATCGAAGATACTTTATAAGTCGAAGTAGGTTTAGATAATATCAAGAAATGATCTTTATATTGTATATGTTTCTCAAAATTAATGCTCTTTACATAATGAAAGAATTTTCTCTCCAATCGTTATTTTGTCTAACAGAAAACGTTGTTTTATGTGAAAAAAAGAAGAGGAAAGGGGGAGAGTTAAAAAGGCAATAAAATTACAAATGAAGGAAACTTAAGTATTTCTTCTTGGTTGCATTTAAATGACTTTTTTTAAAAAAAGTCAATCTAATGCACGTATGGTTAAGTTATCAACATAATTGGTAAATAAACATATTCGGGGAGAAATACTATATGTGTTTACTTTAGGTTGCGTTTTTTAAATTCAAAAATTAAAACAAATTTTAAATAAGATAAAACTTATAATTACATTTCATGGTGGACATGAATTTGTGGGCCTCTTCATACCTCGAAAACAACGAAAATTATACCCCCACAAAAATTAGTGATTTCACGGTGAGCTTGTTATAGCATCCTTTAATTTATAATTTTTAGATTGTAAGGTTTTCCCCCATAGATTTCCTGCCATGCAATTGAAAAATGATTAATCAAAGACGGAAATCCCACAGGTGGACATCAAACAAGGCCAACGGGGATAACTCAGAGAGAACATCTTAGGAAAAACAACTATTTAACGCTTATTATCCAAGAAGTATGATCTTCATTATTCATCAGTAGGACTGCTCGTTGAAGCTAAAATTGGCGGTATTGTAGCGGGAAACGGGGGGGGGGGGGGGTCATTGTAAGTGTTATAGCCTACAAGGCAACTAACAGCAAACGACTTAAGAAATTCAAACCCTCACAATCAACATTATCCTACATCTAAACAAGTTTTCAAAGTCGGGTTTTTTCCCCTTACATCATTTCCAGAAGATTAAAGTCAAGAACTTTGATCATTTATCTTTGACTTAATTTTCCCAATTGAAAACTTTCATGATATATCTTGAATTTCATCCATTATTTAGAATATCTCTTTAAATGAATTTTTGCTCCTTTTAATGAACGGATGCGGGCATCCATTAATTATTCTTTCAAAATTGTTGTGAAATTGAAAATATTGTCAATTAGTTTAAAGAGATCGACAAATCATTTATACGAAGTTCTTCCTTAAGGACCCTCTATACACCAGTGCAAAATGTTTAATTTTTGGGACATTGAGAAAATTATGTTAAATAAAGGTGTAAATTTTGAGCTTATCTATTTAAATTTCAATATATGGTACGTGGCATCTACCCCCAGGAAAAATGTTCAAACACAACCAATATCAATAAAATGAAATCACTGTTGTTTACTTCCGTGGAGAAAATACATGTAAATAAAGTGTTCAGTTAATTTATTTTGGCCTTTTAAAATGTTAAGAATACTTGAATTGATTGAAGATAGAGTAATATACTATAAATTTCAATTTATTAGAATTTAGATCAAAGGGCAGATCACTCTAACTGCAGAAAAATACCATAGAATCAGAACTCTAGTGTGCAGTGTAGAGAGGGTTCTTAAGTTTGGCGAGGAATAATTCGATCACATTATTCAGCTCGATCATTGAATGATCGCATCAGTTGAATAATTGATTTGATTCATGTTTCTTATTTATTCTTGAATTCAAGTTTTGTAGAAATAATATGTTGATCTCATTAATAAAACTTAGGATAAATCTTTATTTCGCAGCAGGTTTGATATATAAGGATTATAATGAGTGCATCACTTCAATTAAAGAGATCATAATATGAATTATGGATATGTTGAATTGAAGATATCACTTATTGAATAAAAAATGCTCTCTCCAAAAGAATCATTGTGTCAATTTATCTAATGAATGATAGCAATTATTCAGTTGAAGAGAGCAGTAATTCACTTATCGCTGCGAGAAATATTCATGAGTAAAATCCGCAAAAAAGGATATTGTTTGACAGAGTCTGTTTGCCTTTTAAAACAAAACAATCCTCGAAGGTGAGTATACGAATTCTTAGACTTTTCAATATGTATGCTTAATTAAAACGGAACATTGTGTATTCTAATGTTGGTAAGAAACCCCAAGCAATATATCCAGGTAGTAATGGTTTCCAAGAACTTCTCCAATGAAAAGACATTTGTGGTTGACTTGTATTTCCCTTTAAAATTACACTTATTAGTAAACGAGATTGGAAAATTAAAGGACAGGAATACTTTCGTATAAAGAAGGTGTCACTCATAAACAAAAATATAATTTAAAGCTTCGAACAAGGAGTGTTCAGTTGCAAATTGCAAGTCGGTTAGAAACAGCTTAAAACTTGTCAACAAGCATGGACAGCAAGATAACAATATTTTGGCTGTTTGTTTTGTCATTTTGTAAGTATTTCATTGTAAAGATATTCATCTCCATTGATATTTTTTTTAAAATGTATGTAATTCAACAAATAATCATGTCATTCTGAACATAGTGGGGGCGACATTGTACGCCCAATAACTTGTCTGCGGATGCTCTCGCAAATGGCTCGGACACTCTTGCTGAAACTTTCCACAAAAGATGATCACAATATGTAGTTGTGGAGTAAGAACGTTTAGTATCAAAATGGCTACCGTTGCCAGGAAAATGTGCGAAAAGTGAAGAACTTTGTTTATGAGTGTTCTCGCTGATCCCTAGAATAATCGTCACGAATCTTCAAAGAAATGATAAATAGTAATTCTTGATGTGCAGTCAACATTTAAAATTTTTAAACTGACCATCGTTGCCTTGGCTTGGAAACAGGGGAAAATGAGAGAATACTTTAACTACGGTTTTTCTCAGTATCTGCTCAGGCAATCATTTTGAAACTTTAAAGAATTCTTTCTTTGCACGTGTCAAAGTGATTTCTATAAAAAAAGACATGGAATCGGTCGCACTTAGTTGCCATAGAAACGAAACAGAAAAAAAGGAAATATGAGTTCATATGTTCTCAGAGGGGTTTTTGGCAATCTTGATTTAACTTTAAAGAAATTATGATAGGAAACTTTAATTGTGCAGCCAGCATTCAAAATTTTCTATATGCATACCTTTGCCATGCAAACGGATGAAAAGTAATAATTCTGTAATTTTTATACACTGTGGGACGTGGAGACCGGTCCTTCGTATGAGACCGTATAAATCGAGGTCCCGTGTCGCAGTAGGTGTTGGCACGAAAAAGATCCCTCACTGCTCAATGGCCGTAAGTGCCGAGCATAGGACAAAATTTACAGCTCTCCACCGGCAAGTGGTGGCGTCTCCATATGAGTGAAAAATTCTCGAGAGGAACGTTAAACAACATACAATCAATCAATCAATCTAATTTCTATTTTTCTCAGTAACTACCCAAACAAACTTTTGGAAATTTTAAAGGTTTATTTCTTCCCCTGTATTAAAGTGGTTTCTAATAAAAAAAAAAGAAAAAAAAAAAAAGGAAGAGATGGTCACCGGAACGAAGTCGGGGCGACTTCTTGTTTTTGTTTCACCTTAGTTTTGTCTGCGAGTGTTTTCGTAGATGGCTTACAAAATCTTTATGAAGCTTTACAGAAATAAAAATCAACACACCTAGCCGTGCAGTCAATATTTTAAATTTTCATAGTTTGTCGCTATAGACATGGAAAAAACAAATGATTTAAGAAAAGTTTCCGTCGCGTGATTACTGTATGCTATCAGAAATTTCCTTTTATAAATAAATTTTCACCCCCCCCCCATGTTTTTGTAAGTAATATTCTTATGTGTTATTATTTGTGTTTTAACTTTAAATGCACATTTTATATAAATTATCATCGAATCCCTGCATATTTTTCAGTGTTTAAAGCCATTCAGTGTGCAAGCTACTGTTATTACCAGTACAGGGCCTCCTATGGACTTACATACTATTACTGTTATTACAACTACTATTATTACTACTACTCCTACAGGTAATTAAGTTAAACTTCTCTTTCAAATTTAAAAGATTTGGGTCAACTTGCATTATCTACTATATTTTAGGGTTCTTTTTATCTGCAGCATATGAGAATATTGTTATTCTATAGATAACAACATAATCCTACTTGTAAAGAAGAGTATAATAGCTAATAGTAGTACTGAGTAATTCTCTATACATATATCTTATACTTTTATCAGCTACAGCAGCTATTCATCAGTAGGAACAATCGTCGGAGCCGTAATCGGCGGAATTGTGGGATTTATTATACTTGTAACCATTGTGGTTATTGTATGTGTTAAAGCCTGCAAGACCACTAACCACGGACGAGTGATTGTCCAACCCTCACAACCAACGGTTTCCCACGTCCATTCCAGTATTCCAATCCTAACTTTTTCTTTTATTCTTTTTTCATTTCCTAGAGATTTTAGTCAAAGATTTTCAGAATTTACCGTTAGTTATTTTATTTTATTCAATCTGAAAATGTTCATGATGTTATGTAATACTAAATAAATGACAATTTATTAATTTTGCGATGTTTTACAATCCTTTATTTCAGCTCATAACGCTTACGGAGGACCCGGTGGTTATCACCCAGCGCCTAACCCTACCCTACCCCCTCCTTACCAAGGACCTCCCACATCGGCGCCTTCAGGGCCAGCAGTGTATGATCCTGTCTACCCTCCCAACAATCAGGGTCCCCAAGGAACAGCTTATCCTGGACAATCTGCCCGAGAAAAAGACTAAAAAGTTGCATTAATGTAAACTGCAGCTTTAATAATAGTTATAAAGTAACTGGAGACTTTAAAGCGTTTATAAAGAAATGATATATGCAGAAAAGGTTAGGTATTATGTTCTTTAAATTCCTTTATTCAAATTCAGAAAAAGTATAGATATTCTATTGACAAAATATCTACTGTTACCCGATAGCTTTAGGACTCGGTTATTTCATTTAGACAAATTATCTTTTGAATTTATACTCATGCCAATGTTTAAGTAGTAAAGGGAAAATATCTGTGTGATCGAACTTTTCAACATTAATCTTTATCAAACTAAAACATTTCTGATAAAGAAATTGTTTTATGTAAACTGGGTGTGAACAACATGCAAAATAAATTTTAAATGAATTTGGTATTGCTGTTAATTTTATCTTTCTAAAATCTATACTCTTTCATCATTTATTTCCATCTTTTCTACTGGTCGGAAAATTACATTTCATTTTTAAAACTTATGGAAATAAATAAAATTCACAGTAACTTTAGATTCAAAACGATGAACTCATTGTTCAAATGGGTTGCTGATATTTCAATAGAAAGAAGATAAAAAAAAAATTAGAAAAACAAAAAATTAATCTCTCTCTCTCTCTCTCTCTCTCTCTCTCTCTCTCTCTCTCTCTCTCTCTCTCTCTCTCTCTCTCTCTCTCTCTCAAGAGAGTAATGATTGTAATGTAATGATGCTCACTTCTACATTTTCATATAATTTAATTTATTTTTGGGCATGAACATACTTAGGAATGTTCTTATGTTACTTGAGAATGTAAAGAAAATGTCTGGTTCCTTTTGCTCAAATTAAAATCGTCATAAATTGTATTTTTCTAGGCTAAACTGACCCAGCTTGTACAGAGTATCCCAAAATACATGATACCATTTGAAATACCTGCCACAAACACATCCCTTGGCCAATTTCGTTGATATACAGGTGACTCTCGATGGCTCGAACTCCGATCTCTCGAAGTTCTCGATCTCTCGAAGTGAACCTCCGGTCCCGTTTTTTTCTTCTATATAACTAAGCAAATTTACTTCTGATCTCTCGAACTTCAGATCTCTCGAAGTTCTCTATCTCTCGAACCAAGACCTGAGTCCCGTTACACACATTTCATTGGTTTTTACTCTCTATCTCTCGAAGTTTTGATTGCGCGTGTGTACAAGCCAATCAAGCGTAAAATTGGGCTTACCTGGATAACAGTGAACGCCTGGGGCTGGCATGGAGGTGTTAATTGGGTGTTTACATAGATGACACTATACCTGTGAGGATCCGAGTGTTGATATAATTAATTGGTTATAATTGGTAAATTATAAACGGATTGCTTCACAACTTATTTCGACTTGACAGCGAGACAATAATTTTTAGAAAATAATTTAAGAGAGTGTCAATAATTTACCATAGATTATGAAATTTTATTTGAGTCTACATAATCCCAGTATGACAAACATTGCACAAGAAATCCTATCTCAAGAACTGAATACCTATTTAATACGAGAAATCTGGTGAAGGACCCGATCAAGCCTGGGGGGTAGCCACACCGACGATCGCTATTCAGGTTTCATGTAATCATGAAATGGGAACAAATAAATACTAAAACTTAGAAAGATCGTTTTATTTTTTCAAAATACGATCATTGTTGTTGAAATCAAGTGAATTACCTGCAAGATACGAATGAAAACGTGCAATGTCATTATCAGCATATACTTCTGGTATTTATAATAATAGAACAATGATGATCGGAACTGAAAATTCCGGATTTTATTCACTTTCTATCTCTCGAACCCCTCGATCTCTCGAACTTTTCTTGCGGTCCCTTGAACTTCGAGAGATCGAGAGTCACCTGTATGTCTCGAAAAAATATTTGAATAAGTACAATTTTATAGAACAAAATATTCCCAAAAAAAAAATCTCAACTCTATGAAATTGCAATGTAGCAAATTTACATCAAACTTTTGCAAAAAACTGCAATTTCAATCAAAATGGATTATAAAAACAGCTAGCTACCCTCATTTTGAAACTGTAATTTTCAATCCTAATCTTAGGTTACTGCTGCTAAACCCAAACCAGAGTCCTTAACATTTATAAAAGGTTTACCTCTGATGAAAATCTAAAAGTTACTACCGAGACAGGCACTGTTGTCTCAAGTTAAGGAATTTTGTGCAATGACTTGACATTATCATTACACAGATAGAACGTCATTTAGAGGGCATCATTTAAAAACCATAGCATTTTTGAAAGTGAACTCATTTTGTTGTTTTCTTTTCAATGACTGTCAAATTAGGTTAATAAAATTGGACAGTATATGCAATGTTTATAATGCATTTGTTGTAATTCAATATTCATTGTATTAGGTTTTACAGAATCTTGAAATGGTATCATATATTCTGGGACACCCTGTATATATGAGTTACTTTTATATTTCATATATTACTTTTATATTTCACTGCAAATTCCTGTAAATTTGCTATGGGAAATGGACATTTTATCCTATTAATTATAGTTAAAGGTGACTTGATAATGTTCTCGTTCTAGATTACAACAGAGACTTAAAGTATTAGAGGAAAATGACAAGTTTAACAAATTTAACAGAAATAATCTTTTTTCAGCTTGTCTAAGTGGCAATTAATACGTAACTAATAAATTTACTTTAAATTATTCGTTGAAGACGACACAGAGTCCTATCATAGCTCAAAAACTAAATAGTAATAAGAAGAAGAAAAGGTAGGTAACATAATGAAAGTAAGACATACCCTAATCAGAAACACATAAATATTTAAACATTTTTAAGGAAATTTTACATGTACCTAAGATAAAACATTTTTTGTGCTTTTTACAGATGGATATGAAAAATATTACCAATGTAAAATGTAATTAAAGGCTAAAATTTCAATTTCTTACTTTTAGAAGATAAACTGCAAAATAAACTAACAACAGTCTAGAAAGGGTGATAAGAGGTGTCTGAAAACATTATATAGTTTTACTTTCAGAAGTTGAAGCTTATTTACTTCTAATACGTTGGAATATAAGAAAATAAACAATATCAGCAAACATCTTCGGTGCAAGGGCATTTCTTATGCAATTTTATCTTACCAAACAATGGTATAATAAACGAAGATATATTTCAAAGATTGATGAAATTGCTGCACAGATTTGATGCATTATCTCATTTGATCAGAATTTAGAGAAACTTATGGCGGATTTACCGTGTTTCACCTAAAAATTCAAGAAAAAAGTAATTCGTCCATTGAACTGCCAACATATGTTCAGCAATACCTTCAAACTTTGTAATATTTTTTCTTATTCTAAAATCTCTATTAAAATAGAGTTTGAGTTCATGCTGTTTACATTGCTCTTAACACACCTGAGCCAAATGCCAAAATAAACTTATTTTTGAAGTTTGTGTTATGTATGGTAGTCTCTAAGTGAACGTTCCCCAGTTTTTATAATTGTACTTTTGCAGAACAACCTGGTGTTTTTTCTTTAAACGTGCAGCAGAGGTTTATTTATTTTTTTGATATAAGGGATCAATTTTTTATAATTTGCCGTGGTTTTGAAATCATATGTTGTCCTTTTGAAATTAAAAGTCCTGGTTCTTTTAAATGTTTTGTGATTCTGTTGTAATCATTATGTTGCTCTGATATTATATCTGCTTTTATTATAGCATAAAAATGCATTTTACATTGATTTTTATTAAGTATTAGTGACATTTTATCGAGAGATGAAGGCGTGGGGGTATATATCAAGGCAAGGGGTTCAAATTCATTTGTAAAGAAATTTGACACTTATCACTCGCCATATACGAGAGACATTCAAGTATTTGTCGGTCTCCAACACCGTCCTCCTAAACAAGGCCTTGAGCCAATTTTGTACATCTTCAGCATCCTACTGATTTTGTAAATTTAGATTTTAAATTATGTTTTAGATTTACAGTATACAGTATACCCTACGTTTAAATCTTCAGATTAGAAGTAATCAGTCATTCTACAATAAAAGGACCAATTCAGGGAACAAAATATGAAAAAAAAATTGTTTCAATTATCCAATTGAACAACATAGCTCACTAAGAGACATAACAGTGCAGTAAAAAAGAATAATTATCCACAAATCTGATATCGTTAATTTTTTTTACAACAATTTCAATACACCATTGGTTTTAAGGTAATGCTACGGAATATAATGCTTGAACGGGCCTTATTATTCTTTAAATAGACCCGAATTTGACAATTGTTTTGTTTTTTGATGTACAATATAGAACGGTAAAGTAATACACATGATTTTTAAAGTCTCGCATGAATCCCATATTAATTTAAAATTTCTGGAAAAATATCGTTACGGAAGGTAATCGTTACGGAAGTTTATATATATATATATATATATATATATATATATATATATATATATATATATATATATATATATATATATATATATATATATATATATATATATAACCTTTATAGCTTTAGTGCAAACACATTCCTGAATTACCGTTACGGATGTTAATTTTTTAGAGAGACAACTGTTTTTTGTCTAATTCATTTTGTTATGTCGAAAATATAATGGTCTTAAGTATCGGACTCGCAAGTAGAATCGATGATATTAGGTTTCATGGTCACTTTCGGGTAAGTTTAAGTTCTTTGCGAAATCTTCTTTCTCTGGTGCAAATTAAAGCAAAATCCTTACCTAAGTTAATTGATTTTTAGCGACATGCTATGATTTCATATGAAAGAAGATCCATGCATTTCTTCGCGAGAAGTGGAGAGTTTTCTTTTTTATAGGGATAAAAACCCTTTTCTTTAACATTCTTTTGTTCGTTGGTTCCAACTTTTTTGACCAGAAAATCTTCTTTTTTTGATACATTAACATGGAAACTGGCTATACTTCGAAAGGAGAACAACCGAATTTCAAAGAACATTTCTATACTACATTTAAATTAACAGTGAAACATTGTTTGGAAAGGGGGGAGGGGGTCTGACACTATGTACCTGGAGCTTACAAAAGAATAAACATGTGTATGGCTTTCCTTAATTAATTAACAGACTCCTGTTTATAAAAATAGACTTAAATATGAAAAACACGTATTTCACTTGCCTTTTAAATTTTCTTAAAAGGCGCATAATAGAGTTATATGTCAGATAAACATTCATATTCAAAATTAGGTGTTGAAAGATGGAGCCCCTGGTTATTAATAAGCTTCTGATGTCATGTCCTCAGAATAGCTCTCAGCCTGCTTAAAAATTGTGAACAAACGAATTTACCTCCCATATCAGTAAACGCTCTTATGCATAATTTATGTCTGAAATCGACCTTAATTTACAATGTATATCATTCAAACTTTAGTTTATTAATACATTAGCACATTACCTGAATTTAGGTATACATGTACACCAACAAAACGTAGAGAAACCAACCTTTAATTGGACATTTTCAACAGTAAAATGTTATGTTTGGGAAAAGGTGGCAGGCCCCCTGACCTCCTCCTGATACAATCTCATACGTTACCTGACTATAAATTTTTCGGACTAGACATTTTTCTTTTGTTAATTATTTTGTGTGTATTAGTTTCATATTTGATTGTACGTATTTTCAGGGTAATTTTTTATTGCTGTATCAGAAGGGAACATAAATTAGATTGATTGAAGCTGAGTTATAAAAAATAGTTTCAATTCCAGAGCAAAGAAGCAAACAAAACTATCTCTCCTTTCTTTAGATGATTTTATATTCTGCAACCGTGTTTTACTGTATAAATGAATATGGGGGAAATATCTAAATAAATTTTGTTCTCTGGAACAGCAGGTTTAAAATGTCAAAATAAAATTTCTGTATCCATTTGTACTGCATATTCGTTCTTTCCATTTATTCCTGTTGGATGCATCTACTGTATGTGAAAAGGCTTACAATGGAATAATTGCGAAAACAGATGTAAGCAAAAGATCTTTAAAAATCTTCTTGTCATGAACAATTGATCCATTACTCAATTTGGTATCCAACTATCCGCAATTTTGTAGTTTTTGATTTGTAGGTGAATAATTAAATTAACTTCAAAGTTTTGGATGGTGATATTTTCGAGAAAAAAAATCAAGAACAGCATTTTAGACATACATGTAGTTATAGATGAAAACCCTCATACATTAAAGAGTAAAGTTTGTTCAAATTAAAACCACTTGAGATTAAATTGGGAAACAAAAGTTTCAATGGAAAATGGGTCTGTGTTGTTACTGTGTTACACAGTTGTGACCTATAGCTGCTACTGTATTGATCTAAATATATTTGATTCAATGTCAAATAGTCAATATTAATCCACAAAACATTTACTAGGCAGTATAGGTGTCTGAACCCATAGCTTCCCCAGTTCTTTCACAGGAATCAATCTTTCGTCTACATTCATACTTTCCTTGGGATAATGTTTATATTATAAAATTATTTAAAACTGGAAAATACTGAAACTCTATCGTTCATTATATAACATTTTATGCTCTACCCATTCTTTCCTTAAAAAGCACCTTACTGCAGCTTGATTTTTGCTTTGAATACAACAGGACAAATTCAACTGAGAACTCAATGAAATTTGTCATTTATTTCATAGAGTAAATGTTCAAAATATAGGTTTTACAAACAAGGGGGGGGATGGATCGGCAAACACCAAACAACATTATTTTACATTTCTTAAGGTGTTTTTACATTTATAATGAAACATTTCACCATACTAAACATGAAGGGATGCCAGTATGTAGAATATAGACGTACATGGAACATGTATAGTGACCTATCTCAATTTAGAATACCAAGATTTATTTAGCAGATAAAACCACATTTTATGTATAAATTTTATTTGGGTATATATTGATCATAAACAACCAGAATGGTTATTTTTGGAAATAAAGAAAAATGCACTCACCATTGTCCTTCAGTTTATATTGCATCTTATTTTTTATATACATGTACAACGAATGCAAAGTACATGAGCAAGCGCATTATGTGTATGGGAATATCCCTGTTAGAAATTCCTTCGAAGGGATTTGAATAAATTCAGCAATGTTTTGTGTGGTTCTGTAGAATGTGTAGTATAAGCCACATTATGTAAACATGTTACTTACACTTGGACAGTCATATTTATTACTATATAAATTATATGAGTATATAAATATATATTATTATAACAGTAACTTGATCCGAAGAGCCGTATCACGTCAAATTGACAGGCGCGGATCATCAGATCAAACGAGACGCGAAGCGTCGAGTTTGATCTGATGATCCGCGCCTGTCAACGAGACGTGATACGGCTCTTCGGATCAAGTTACTGTTATAATGATAAATTTATTATATACCCCTTTACAACTAGCAAAATGTAATAAAAGGTAACTTTTTGGATAAATTACATAACTTTTATACATTAAACAAACCATTTTTTCAAGGAACTTTTTGAAGCGCGAGAATAAAAACGTCATTTATCTGTGTACTACGTCATCAGTTTCAGAGAGGGGTGATATGGATTCAGAAAACCACAGTGTGGTGATCCGGAACGTCGGATCACACCGTCATAAATTGCATCAATTCAACAGTAAAACTGAGTGACAAACAGTTGGGTATATAATAAAACAAGGTATAAAGTACTAAAAGGCAAATATGCTGGCCATGGGTTTCTTGAGGAATATGACTACATCAATAGATCTTTCAATCCATGTGAAATAGGTTTATCTTTTATGAGAAATCCATGAATTGAAAATGTGGATATCTAGTTAAATTGTATTTGACCGATCTTATCATTAGTCATCCGTATGAATACTTTATACCATGCCACTCTATTTACTACCTAGAAAAGGAAAATCTTAATACGATACTTTAATTACAAACTGATAAATTTAAAAGGAATCTTGTTATCATTAATGTTGACTTCTGTATTAAAAAATTAAGTTTAACAGAGCAGTTCATATATGAAATATATGGAGATAGAAAATAGGCAGAAAACTGTAGAAATACTTGCTACTTGTGTATTTCAGATTTTGTTCACTTTTATATCAACAAGTTCCTATTTTGGTGGGCTAGGATTCCTACTTTGTAGATAAATTATTTATTGACAGCAGATTCACAAATCTCGATGTACAAGGCTAGCAACAAAATTGAATTGTCTTGCAATACATTTAAATTTTGCTTCCAGAATTTAAAAACATGTTACATATGTTACAGGGAGGAGTATTTCACTAAATGATGAAACAAAGTTCTTTTTTCAAAGTGATTCACAAATACTGATTAGAAGTATAAATGGTTTTCAATATATGTGAATTAAGCGAGAATAATTTCCCGTTTGTCACCAAATTGAGGGACAGCATGGATTGCTTATATTACTTCATAACTCTCTATTTCAAATTACACTTTTTGTAATGTAAATCATGGAGAAAATTGATTTCTACTTATCTATGTTAAGAAAGGTAGTGGAGAATGTGATCTAAATATACCCTCTAAATATATATATTACATTTAATAATCAGTGTAAAAATATTAACTATATATTGTAGGAAAAGTGATATAGTTACCAATAATGAATAGGTTTGTATCCTACTTCGTAACAATTACGTGTACATCGCATGTATCAGCTGTTTGTCACTTGACTGATATAAATCTAGAATTGTTAGGCCGATTGTAGAAATTGAGGTTAGTGCCAAAACATCCATGCAGTTGTTTTTGTCCACATATTAAAAGAATATTTTACATCCCTTATCTGAAAACTGATGGATCTAGTTAGTGCTGTTTGGGAAGTACTTGTGATTTTGCCGAGAACGAGTGTAATACCAAATGATTTCCACTTCGCCTCAATGTCAGTTATGAATTCAAAAAAATATTCTTCAGACATGAAAAGCACCCAACACTTTTTCTATTAAATATGATATAAGTAATTGATATTCCACATTTCAGCTTAAACGTACTTCCCCTTGAACTTTTGAGGTTTTACCTGGAATACGCTTATCGTATTAGTGATTTCCTTCACCTTCTCTATTGCTGTACAGCTTTGTAAGGTCTTGATAAATTAATTATGTACACAATGGTTTTGAATAAAAAAAAAATTCTATTAAGATTTACTAATTAGTTTTAAAAATTGATGACGATTTTGTATTTAATTAAGCATTTTTGTAATTATTAAACCAATAGATCCACTCTCCTGGATTACTTTTACTGCGTCTCGTCAAGGACGAATGACATCATATATGACAAAAGTTTTGTTTCTAGATGTTATCAAATGGAGAAATTTCGCTTCTTTAATAAATAATTGATATGATAAAACTAAATACATGCAACCTTTGTTTTATACATCATCGTGCAGCATAATTAATTTTTGTTCTTTTCAAATTTTAATGACGTCACAATGTTGCCACACAAAAAAGGGTCTTCCTTAACGGAGCTGAGTTTGCAGTGTTAGACCATAGAAGAGCATTTTGGGACAGATTGCATGATGTCTGCAATATGTTCCTCAGTTATGTTTGTTTAAAAATAAAAAAATATATTGAGCTTTCTTGTACTTTATGTTTGCATAAATGAAAAACGCAGAAAAAACTCGACCAATCTGACATCCTTTGCGGTATTTGACCATCGAAGAGCATGGCAGTACAGTGAATAATTTATCTGCAGTGTGGTCCTTTTGAAACTTTTGTAAAATAAATAAAAGTTAAGTTAAATTTTGTATCTTCAAGTTAGAAAATGCTGCATCTAGATCATTAATAATTATGAAAATGTCTCTATGGGTGGTTAAGGCTTTCTATTATTACAATATTACACCGTAAATCTGTGTCCACTGAGAGTATATGGACCAAATAAGATTGCCAAACTGCCGGTGACTTCTAGGTGATTTGATAGATGTATCACTCTTCATCATCAGAGAAACAGGGAAATAATCGTTGCTGTAACCTCTCTGACCACCATCGCTTACAACTGTACATGTAATTATATAAGTAAAAAAAAAAAACCAAACAAACAAACAATCGGCTGCCAACATTAGATTGCAGACAGGAAGGTCAAGTTGACTCCATAACTTCAGCAAATCCGACTGGATTGGACGAGATAGCATAATATATTTACATGCGCCGACTGCCGAGGAGGCAAATTTTCTGTTTACATAATTATGAGGATATTGAAGGGTGCGTAAGTCATCTAGTCCAGTGTATCTCATATATTTATGTTCATATAGATTGAGTGAATAATGTTTGCTAGAGTAAGTGTGGAAATTTTGTAAAATTTTGTGACGATGGAATAAATTGTGTGCAAGAAGGATATTTCTCAAGAGTGATTTTCCTCGGAAAAATTTTATTATGAACTTTGAGATTCTTAAGGGTGACTTTCCCCTGAGAATTCTATGGCATATTTATTTCTAATTACTGATAAGAAACTCACAAGTGATAGCCTCAGATGAGTTTAGCTTTTAATTTTTATACAATGAAATCTATCTCATCCGACATGTACTGGGAGACGAATTTTGTGTCGGAATAGACAGTACTAGTTTGTCGGATTGCACAGTGTAAAATAACATGGAAAATATTAAAATGGGAATGAAATTTAGCGTCAGAATTCACAGTGTGACGGATTGCACAGGTGTCGGATTAGACAGTTTTCACTATACAAGAAGTGATTGACCTTGTTTTGTCACATTGAGTTATCCCGAGTTGTCCCCCTTTAATTGTGCTATGATATTGGTCGATCTCATCATCGTGTCGGTTTTGTGGGACATTTTTACGCACATGTTTGAAGTCCTCAGCCGCGTTGTTTTATATTTTGCTTGTTATATTGATTTGAAGGAGTGAATTTGTTAACTTTATGAACTTGTGTCTCATTACAAGTCTTAAGACTTCCGTTCAGGTGTTGGTCAGGGTAAGGGTAATAGTATTGAGAGTTGAGTAGGTCAGGTCATTCTATTTTTTTTTTCTATAAGATGTCATATTTGAGTTTCCTTAAGCTTGCTGATGGGAGATAATCAGCTGGAGGCAGCGCTACTGGGAAAAGGACTTTTTCGCTACAGTATATATGAATGGGGCTTACTTGAAGAAAAAATATGTCAGGAAAATATGTAGTTTATTGCCATCCGTAGTATTTAACTAATTTTTAACATGTGAAAAAGGTAATTGTAGTGTAGATAATATTCAGTATTCTATACGTTTGTCTAAGCCTCCTTTACGCAAAAAGATTTATTGTTTAGCTTTCCTCCATATATTCTTGCCATACATATTTAAAATTTAGTTTATAAAAAAAGGAAAATAATCAGGTTGAATTTGAACATCGAAGCCAAGGGGAATAATTCAGAGAGAGAAAATTATTCATACGATATTATACAATTATGGATTCAGTGTAGGTCAGACACAGAAAATGATAGCGACCTCGCAAGCTCGGTCGCTATCACTTTCTGTGTCTTGGGTCAATATCACTTGACATGGGTCCTTATAACCACATATTGACCGTTCACTGAAGTCCATAATAGTTGTATTATATAATTACTCAAAGTCCTAACTGAACAGACTTGGCTGTCATTACGTCACAATGGTAAAGACATGTTTCTTATAATATGACGTCACGTTCTACGTAACTTCGGTGCAGCCGAACGGTGAGTCGTGCGATATCACATTCCACGGACGCGCTTTCGCGTCAATATCACAAAAGGACGAATATCACGTGACGTCCTTTCAGCCAATGAAAATTACGAAAATAATCTTACATAATATTTATCTATATAACGCTAATGATGACGGATTTATGCTCTCCATCATTTATTAGCGGGAGATCGTTGGAACTGTAATAGGTGGAATTGTGTGATTCGTAATACTGTCTTTATGATCTGTTTTATAGTCTTCAAAATTGAAAGTGATCAATAGATATTTAATAAAATCAATAAAATTTGTGGTAGTGCATAATTATCTAATTTACACATTTGAATATTTACAAATCAACAGAAATAGATTATTTATCTGCTATATCTTTGAAAAACTAAAACCAGTTTTTAAAAAAATCGATCAAATCAATCAAATTCTGGGGAAGCAAATAATCTCTAGTTGAAGCCAAAAATTCTATGGAGGCCAAAGAAAGAGGGCGTACAAAGCGAGGACAATCCCCTGCTCTGAAACAATATTTTTCTCATTTTTCAAAGTTCACGGAAAAGTGATATTTTTCTATAATTATGTTTCCAGTAAAGGCATCTTCAACACATTTGATTCGTTAATTCTATTGAATGACTTATTGGTTGATAATTTGTTTATAAAGTTTCCAGTTAAGCAAATTTATTGGAAAATGGGTTTATTGGAGCCATAAAAAATTATTTTTGAATATGAATGGGTCAAGTCTCCATTCTACATTAACGTTTAAATGTAAATTTAAAATCTACTTTATGTCTTTAAAAAATGGAATCTGAACTCATTCCTTACGAAAACTGAACATTTCTGAAAAAATTGTACGCTTCAACAAACTTGTTTATTTAAATCACTCTGACACAGATCAATGACACGTATAACCGTGAGCTTTGGAGAGAGTTCGAATCATGTTTGAAGCTTCTTCTTTTTTACATACCTTAAAAACATATGTGAAAAATCAATTATTTATCAATAAGTTTTTCAAAAAAATAAAGGAAGCAAATGTGTAAATGATGATATTGAAAATACAGTTCTTGAAAAATATAACTTAATATGAACTTTTAGAACTGAGAAAGGTCTTTTTTTTTAGAGCGGGGAATTGTCCTCTCCTTTTACGCCTCCATTCTTTGAGACCAAGCAAACATTTTAGCCTAGATAAAAATTTGGTTTGGAGGCAACTTAGAGGCATACCAACTTTGAGAGCAGACCAGGGCAAAGGGTCCAGATCAGGTTTTAAAGAATGCCTTCGCGCACACAAAATAAAAATTGTGTATTTTCTGTTTGCTATATAAAACTAAAAAAAAAGTTTGATGATAATACATGACTAAAGGTGAGTTTACAAAATCCCAAACTTATCAATGTTTCTGATTCACATTATGTGGGGCATTATCTATTTTAAATATGGTTCAGAAACCCCAAACATTGTATCCAAGTAATGGTTACTATGAACTTCTCCATTGAATTGACATTCATAGTTCTTTTTCTCATCAAAATTAATGCACCATTCTGCCGTCAATATTTGCAAATTTAATGGATGACATTTACATAAAATGAGTGTAATTTCTATAAATCCCATTCATCAATTAAAGATATAAAGCAAAACTTCAAACAGGAAGTGTTCAGTCGCAAGTGAATTTTGAACACTTTTAAAACTTGTCAACAAACATGGACAGCAAGATAACAGTGTTCTGGTGGTTTGTTTTGTCCAATTGTAAGTATTTCATTGTAAAAATCATTTTCATCATCATTGATTTTTTTAAATTTTTATTTTATATGATTATCATTCAAAGATTATTTCTTATTAGGATTTTAAAGTCAATTGCGCACTTTATATGAATTGAAACCATGCAAATCAGTACTTTGATATATTTCAGTGTTTAATCCCATTCATTGTGCAGGCTACTGTTATTACTACTACAATTATGTATATGGATCATATACCTTAAATTACTGCTACTACTATTACTTCTACTACTACTATAGGTAAGTTACTAAACTTCTATTATAAATATCTGAAAAATATTTTGAAAGATTTGGGTCATCTTGCCTTATAAAGAGCTTTCAGGGTTTTTGTTATCTACAGTGCATGAGACGGCTGATCTTCTACACACAATCATGATGTAGTAGCATATCATGTAATCTTGAACAGTCAGCTTATGATGATTCCGTGCAGTTTCTACTCGTATGTACATTTTTTTTTTCCCATTTACAGCAGTTATTCATCAATAGGAACAATCGTTGGAGCGGTAATTGGCGGAATTGTGGGATTTGTTATACTTGTGACCATTGTGGTTATTGTATGTGTTAAAGCCTGCAAGACAACTAACCACGGACGAGTGATTGTCCATCCCTCACAACCAACAGTTTCCTACGTCCATTCAAGTATTCCAATCCAAGTTTTTTTTTCTTAATTCTTTCTTCATTTCCTTGAGATATGTCAAACATTTTAATAATTTTTACCTTTTGATATATTTTTACCCGGTAAGAAACATGTTAATGACGTATGTTACACTAAATATGTCATGTGAATTTATATATTTTTCAATACTCTGTTTCAGCTCAAAACAGTTATGGGGGACCCAGTGGTTATCACCCAGCACCTAACCCCATCCTTCCTCCTCCTTACCAGGGACCATCGGCGCCCCCGGGGCCACCAGTGTATGATTCTGTGTACCCGCCCAACCAGGGCCCCAAAGGAACAGCTTATCCTGGGCAATCTGTCTGAAGTGATTTCTAAGTGAAGAAAATTGTTTTGATTTAAAATAGACGTTAAAGAATTAAAAATAAACTTTAAAGCGTTGATAATGAAATGATATACGCAAAAGGAGGCCAGGTAGTATGTCATTTAAATCTTTTGATCAAAATTCAATGACATCAGTGTTGAAATTTTATTGACAAGATCTAGACTGTTTACTTGTTGGATATTTAATCTTACGAAACTGCCAAGCATTATACAAAATACCTTTTGGATTTTCATTGTATATTCATGCAAGTGCTTCAGCTGTGAATGGAAAATGCCCGTCATCAAACGTTTCAAACATCAATCTTTGATAGTTTCTGTTTATCAAACTAAAGCATATCTGATCAAGAGATGGATTTACTAAGCATGTTAAATGAATGTGAACAGCCTGCAAAATAAATCAAAAATCAATTTGCCATTGTTTTAACTTTATCTTTCTGATATCAAATTTTCTTCACCAGTTATTTCTGATTTTTTTTTCTGGTCCATCTTTGAAGATTATATGACAGTTATTACATTTCCTATTTTATTTCAAAACTAGGAATTTAAAACGATGCATTCTTCAATTTGTTGAAATGGACGGTGGATATGTAAGCAACAGAAAGAAGACGAACAATTTTTTTTAACTTTGTTGAGGAAAAGAAACTCTCTCTCTCTCTCTCTCTCTCTCTCTCTCTCTCTCTCTCTCTCTCTCTCTTGGTGTATGTGATGTTTCTCGCTTCTTTATTTTCATACAATTTTTGAGCATGGATGCTTCTCTTTGATTTTCCTACATAAAAAGCATCTGAAATTTACATATTGAATGCGTAATTTTGGCAGAAAAAAATATTTTATTTGTGCACATGAGGTATTTACCTTTCTAATTTACATGTATTATGAGAGCTATATTTGTTTTAATTCAGAATTTAAAAACGTCTAACATTAGAAAAGCTTTAAGGTTGATTCAATTACAAATGCTCTGCATTTTTCTGAAAGTGATCCAATATTGGACTTTGTCTTACCTTATTGAAAATGTCAAGAAAAAGTCAGGTCCCAGTAGCTGATAAAATTAAATATTTTTGTCACTTGTATTTTTTCGGTTATTCTGAGTTTTACTGATCCAACATGTGTATTTTGATATCACTGTGATATTTCAATGCATTTTACTCGGAATGTACAACAGGAACCCGATTTTCTGTACCCTGTTAATCATAGTAAAACAGGAATTGAGTATGTTCTCGATCTTGATTTCTACAGAGACTAAAAATATTAAATAGATTTTTACATACATGTTTTAATTCTAAGATTAAGAATATTAAAAAAAAAGTTTTAAAGATTTATTCAAAATAATCGCTTTTCAGCTTGTCTAAGTCGCACCCAATACAGTGAGTAATAAAAATATACCTAGACGTTGAGGATAACGCAGAATATTACAAATATAAAATTATACATGTATTAATATTAATAAAAAGAATATTCAAACATTTTTTTAAATAAAATGTAAGGTAAGATATTAATATATTTCTAAGTGCTTTACACAGATGGACATCATTAAAAATAAAACCAAAGTAAAATGTAACAGCAAAACTTTTTAATTTTCTAGAAAATAAAATTCAAAATAAACTAACAAAGGTCTAGAAAGGGTGACAGAAGCTGACTGGAAATAGGTCCATATTATTTACTTTGAAAACTGACTTTAGGAATGAATTATCAATAAATAATTTTGAAATTCACAGGAAACGATCAGACGAAACGATATATATTGTATTGCTTCATAGCTGGATCTTTATGTTAAAGTGGGAACTATGATTAAATGTTTATCATGATCTTTTTTTGTTTTATGACATGGCATAATCATTAAACATTACAATATATCTTAATTAATGCAGAATATCAATAACCCACCTAAAATCTCGTTTCTTGCTGCAGATTTCTAAATATACGGGAAATTTCTAGAAAAGCAAACCTCGCAAAATAAATTGACTCAATTTTATTTCTATTCCTGAAATATACTTGTGACATCTCAGAATCAACAGTCTACTACCTAATGGCGTCTATAAGTCATTTCGCGATACTAAGTACTGGTGTAAAATTAGGAATCTAAAGCAGTGTTTACACAGTATATATAATTTGTATGCTTCAGATAACAAATTCCATACTCGAACATTGTATACTTTATAATTATAGAGAGAAAAACCCCAATAGTAGTAAATTAATATTAACACCGTAATAAAGTGAGAAGTAGTCTATTGAAAGTTAGCATATTTTATTTGAATCCACAGCATTAAATGTATGACTCTCCTACATTGCCATAAAATTTATATGGCACCTTGGCAACCTGAGCTCTTTGAAAGACTATTTATAAAACTAATTACCTGATAATATACATGGTTAGGTAAAAGATTGACAAAATTATTGGTTGTATCAGTTTATCTACTGGTATTTAAATTCCTTCTGAAGGAGACGTGCAGATATTGTATGGAATACTGATCAATAATTATATTTTGCTTGCTGCGTAATAGTTCTTTTTTTATTATTGACTTCCTTGTAGATTTCTACACTACACGGTGCCATGTATTTAAACGTTTGTCTAAAACTAATTTTACAAGACTGAAAAACATTTCTTCTTTTCCAGTAGACAAGGTCTGTATATGCACAATCCATTTTTTTCAATTTTTCTGATCTTTCATCTTTTTTTTTCAACTTAGCATTTGTAGTTCCTTATTATCACGAATCTTCTAGATTTGTTAAATTTGCATCGTATTTTTGAAGGGTTATAGATACAAAAATTCCTTTAAAAAACATGTACTTTGAGTTTCACAATGTAATTTATTTGCTTGGAGATAAGATGAATAAAAGAAAAGTTACAAATTCTACAGGTGGTTTTCCAGAAAATATCACCGGAAATTATCGATACAGCCATAATTTAATGAACTACCATTCAACCTGCCTCCTTGTGCATTTAAACGAGTTCAATATATATATATATATATATATATATATATATATATATATATATATATATATATATATATATATATATATATATATATATATATATATATATATATATATATATATATATATGTTCTGTGAACTTAGGGGACGTTTATCATTGCCTAATCTAGAGAACATATGATGCATATTAATTCTGCATGATAGTTAAACATATACAGGTTAACTTTAAAATCCTTGTAATTCTTTTGGAAGACCCTAGCCTTATGACTCGACGGCATTATTGTATACAATTGAACTGGAAAAAATACAACAATACTTGTATATAAATTCAACTGTATAGCCGCATATTACAGACAAACTGAATAGTCTTGATTTGATAAACATGGGCACCAGTCGATGGTTTTCCGTTCTGAAATTTCTTCTTCTAATTTGTAAGTACATCATCAACATCTTAATTTCATATTTTTGATTGAAAAGAAAAATTAAGTTTTATCTTACCGTGTACTTTATAAGAAACGTTCATTGTTTCTTCTATAAACTTTTATTTTTATTTTCAGCTTTGAATTCAGTTCAGTGTGGGAGTTACTGCTACTACAGTTATTATCTCGGAACTAAATATAAATACTGTTTCTACTACTACTACTACTACTACTATAACAGGTAACATATAAGCTATTAAAACAATAAAATTAAGGATACACCAAAGGCTTTTTTCAAGATTTTCAACAATTTTGAGATTTTTGGCTAAGAAAAAGAAGTTAATCACTGCTTTATAATGCATGTAAAATTTTTGGTAATTATGAAATGGTTTTCTAATTATTTAACAATAATGAAACATAAACACTACCACATGTGAATGTTCCGTTATTGAAGCTTCTGATTTGATCTGTGACTGCCTGCTCATGAAGGACGCAATAAATTTCTGTGACCACTTGGGGAATTCTTCACTAGCCTCACAGAGGTTATCAGTAATTAAACTACAGGGATCTAGATTTAGAGAAAGAGATCTAACAGATCACTGATGACCATAAAATAGGAGGTGGAGCTTAGCTCTTGCCATTTTGCCGGGAAATCTTTCTGATTCAGATTTTGAACCTATTTTACTTAATTAAAAGCATCTAAATACAGAAAAGAACCTCCCATTCTTGTGAATATGCATAGGAAATGTGGCTAAGTGACAGGTATCCAAAGCTGAATCTCCAAGGTGTCATATATTCCTAGCTTTGGCAGATTTTGTTGTGTAATGGGTTTTTGCCCTCTACTGTAAAGTAAGATCAGACAGTTTGGGGTATTATTTCAAAGGATTCAGCTCCCTTATTTATTGACCAATTTCTCTGAAAATTGGATGGGTTGCTTCTCAAATGTGTGTTCACAAAACCGTATCTCAGATTTTTGATACCTAGCTTAGTTTTGGAATTATTGAGGGAAATGTTAAATTAGGCTAATTAATTGGTAACATTGAAGGGCAAATGGCTGTAACTTTTGAATTAGAAGATTTATCGAAAATCTGAGATACGGTTTTTAAGTTCAATCTTTAATCTACCTTGAGGTAAAATGACCACTTTGAGGGGTTAAATACAAAAAAGTTGATTTATAAAATATTTATGCACTAAAATTTACATTAATATTTAAATAATTTTTAAATAAGTTATTAATTAAAGTTTAAATGAGGATAAATAAATAGTAAATTTAACAAGCTTTCAAATGATATATACTTTTATTATGTTATCTTTGATAATGAAAGAATTACAAGCAAATTAATTTCTGGCATTTGGAAACCTTTGGTGTATCCTTAAAATGTTTTCTGTTTTTTGTGAATACGGAAAATAGCATTGCGACATAGCAGAGAAACTATATAACCCACGTACATGTAAGTGGGTTATGTAATTTTTTTCTGCAATGGTTGAACCCGTTCACATTGTTCCCCATATCAAAGAAATTGCTTTATTATTAATATTCATATCTGTATAAAATGTCTATATTAAGTGGGTGAATGTAAGTAAAATATTGATTATTAGTCCATTACATTGAGAAGTCCACTTAAGAAATCTTTCAAAAATCCGGATCTACGATCGTAAATAGTATACATGTACATGTATATACAGTTTATCGTTTGATTAACGACATTCGGTTTTCATGAAAAATAAAGGAGATAAAATTCATTGGATGTAAATATATAATATTAAATAAATATTTACCAATCTTATGCTCATAATGCAGCTGACAATAAAATAATATATATGTTATTTCTTGAAGTGATAAGAGACAAACCCCTTTCCCATCTCATTTACCGGAGTTTTATGCAAGTAGAAAAAAAACTTAAGAAATGATGTAACTATGAATTTGGATTTTTATACTGTGACAGATATTTACATTTACAGCAGTTACTCTTCAGTTGAAACACTAATCGGAGCTGTAGTTTGTAGTTATGTGCGATTTGTTGTACTGTTATTTAATTCACTGCAGTTCTTCATCAACAGGGATCACTGGAGCATTATTTCATTTACAGCAGTTATTCTTTCAATATGAGCTGCAACTTTGATGTCGGAAATATTTGTTGCAGTATTGTAATTAACTATTTCAATGACGGAAAAAAAAAGAAAGTTTATAAACTTTTGTTGTTCATATTAGAGATTGAAGAACTATTAATTTATAAGCTTTGTTTGAAGCAAAATTACATTATTGTCGTCCTGTAAAATATTGATTTCTTATACATTCCATTGTAAAGAAAGCTTTCTTTTGAAAAAAAAAATGATACTTTATTTTAGTCTAATTGATTATAGAGGATTAAATCACATACATATTTATCATAACAGCACATTTTAACAGCAATATAAAATTTTCAAGAATGCAGCTCATATTGCTTTAAAGTTGAAACAATCATCGGGGCTGTGGTTGGTGATAATATGGAATGTTTATTACTGATATTTTATTTACAACAGCAGCAGTTATTCCTCAGCAGGAACAGTCGTTGGGGCAATAATTGGAGGCATCGTGGGATTTATCTTTCTCCTGTCCATCGTGGTGATTGTGTGTGTTAAAGTCTGCAAAAAGACCAATCATGGCAACGTGATTGTCAGACCAATGGAACCAACCGTGTCTTACATCAATTCAAGTATTCAAATATTTCTTTTTCTGAATTAATGTATGAAAGTCCTACTGACAATGTCTAAACATTAATAAACCTGAAATTTTATATTTGCTAAAGACAAAATTACTTAAAATACAAGTACTTTACAAAATTGGACTTCAAGTTATTTTAATTAGTAAAAACGAAGAAAATGGATTCAGAAAGAATAAGCGAGAAAGCAGACATTAGTGACATGAGAGCAATATTGAATATCAATGATTTTTTTTTTTCATTTTTGAAGATTTTCTTTTAGCTCAAAACACATATGGTGGATACATGGCCTACCAGCCTGCTCCGTACCCTGTATTCCCGCCACCCTATCAAGGACCCCCGGGATCCACGCTTACTTCGCAATCAGTTCCTAGTTATGGTGACCCGCCACCATACAATGAACAGCACACGTCAGCAACCACGGAGCAATTACAGAGGACATCGTAACCAAGTTAACATATATATAAGTATATGTACGAATGACATCGTAACCAAGCTACCTAATTTACAGTATTAGGACAGTGTAGAAAGAAATGTTTGTCAGCAAAATTTTAAAATGAACGCTAGTGCTACACCTGTAGGCTTTATTAACAAAAAATGTATTAGTTAAAATATTTTTTTTAATTGTATGAAATCTTGGGTCATAGGATAAAATCAATTCCCACTTAAACATGTACTTAGGCTTAAAGTATATTGCATTTAAATTTGTGTTGTTCTTTTGTTGCTATATTTTAATTGTAGTTGTTGATGAAAATGAGGAAAAAAAAAGAAATACTGTTAACATTTTTTTAATCTTTTTTTCCAATCTCATGAGTGGATGGAAGTTAATTGTTACATTGTTGAATAATAAAATGTTATGTTCAAGAGACGGTTACCTGTTTTAACTATATTCAGTACGTTAACAATTATATTATCAATGCAAGGTCATCGTCGCAAGCCACGGGTTTTGTGTCCATTCTATATTTGTGGAAATAAAATGGACACAAAACCCGTGGCTTGCGACGATCCCAGATGATGCAAGGTATGAATCATAGCTTTTATGCAGGTTGACCGCAGCGGAATCATCCTTATTTTTTGAAAATACTGATAAGCCGTGGAATTTGTTTTCGTTGTTGTTGACATTGTTTTTTACATAATTTTATTGATTGGTTTAGTAGACAGTAGTTAATTTATAATGATTTTAGTCCTGCAAGGGGAGGGCAATGTACTAAGTACTGCAGAGTGAAGGGGTTTCTAAAGATCCACTTTCTGTATTAATCTACATGCATACATGTAAAAGTGTTTAATGGATATAATTTCTTCAATGTATTCTTATTTAAGCTTCCTTAAAAAAATTAGAAAGTGACATTTTTATATTTCCAACTATACAGAACCCGAAATATTGTTCTCGAAATGAAGATGTTTTAAAAAACAATTCTCTAAGACCCTGAGGGATCCTAGTGTACACGAAGTAAACAAATAAGCTGTTCAAATGTGCTTCCATTATACTACTTATACTTACATGGGTCTTTTCACTTTCATCACTTCAAGGATCTATATATAACTAATCTTAATTGATTTGATTTAATCAAAAGTTATAGTTGTATAACTAGGAATGTTTCTGAGGTCTTGTTGTTTATTTTCTCCTTTTGAGAACAGTGCTGATATGTATATAACCATGTTTATTAGCATCATTAATTGAAGCTTAAATTACAACGTCATTGCCTAAAGGATTACATGGTAATCATAGTGTAAGTTTTCTCACATTCTAAAGAATGAAGCAGATGGCTCAATGGTAATGCTGCAAAGTCACATATTTTCGTGGAGTCAAATTTCGTGGTTTGAGGAGAAACTATGGGTTCGTGGGGATTTTATTTCGTGGATGAGGTATTGATGAGTATAGTTATGTATTTGACATTTTACATTTCGTGGTGGACATAATTCATGGGTCTCTTCATACCTCGATTAGTGATTTCACAATAAGTGTTTGGCCAGTAACCGAAATGTCGCTTGTTCAAGTCCTGCTACAGTCACATGACGGGTGTGTTGTTTGTCCTTGGGCAGGACACCTAACATGTATATCATGCCAAAATGGTTGTTTATACAGTAACTTTAACTCCAGACAGTTACATTGTATTGTTTGTTAGAATTAAAATGGCATGTAGATATTTAAATAAAGATAAATGAAAAATAATTCTAACTTTACACATGTATAGTACTCTTTGTGTAGCGATCTAGTTGGAGCGGATCAAAGATATGTCTCTCTTTAAAAAAAATTTCAGAACTTGATTTCTACGGCATATATATGCAAGAGTCACAATAGTATTAGCTTCTGAATTCTCATAAAATCAATCGATTTTATGTAGAATTTTGCGCATGGACGCTAAATATCTTTATTTGCGTAAACAATGCACCTGAAATTAATCCAGTTGGCAGCCAAGATGCTTTTTATGAGCATGTGAAATTTATCTTAAAATTAGTGATATTTACCAGAGAACTATAGACTGGTAGTATATACTAGGTCCCATTACACCCAGCACAAACAGGAAGTGGTCAAAACGAAAGTAAGCGAATTCAAATATAAACATACGCACAACATTGACTGCTAAACATATTTCATTGAGCCAGGTAAGATATTTGGTAAAACTCACAAGCGTGAGACTGTTTACACCACCACAGACTTAGAAAGAGGGGGCAATATTCATTAAATGCGTTTCTTTTCTAAGTGCATGGCCTCTAAACTGCTAAATACTGTTCATAAAAACTATTACATGATTCGATAATAAGTACAGGTACATGTGGGTTAAAATTAATTAAAATAACTCTTTGTTTGTAAGGGGGACAATAAAAACATTATGTGAAACATTGGTCAGCTATAATTAATACCCTTGCAGCATGTAGAATAGTTTTAATGACTTCTTGAAAGATTTTATACAATCATTAATCAATATTGTGCCAAAAATTTAAATTTCAAAATAAAGAAAAAAAAATACACGCAGTAAAAATTGATTTTACCTTTAAAATACATGTATAGCTAAATAATGGAAAGATGAAAATACTTTATTTTTATATTCAATAAAATTACATGCCATTTAAAATTTCATTGCATTCTTTACAATGAGATTTTCTCTCTGAATGTCACATTGGAGCATTTATCATTGTATAACTTCGTGTGTTTTTAAAAGGCTAGATACGAGAACTATAGGTAATCAAGTGTAATAAGTAAACCTTATCAGTATTAATTGATGCTTTAAGGTGATAAGAATAAATGAAAGGTTCAGATTTTATAGGTAATTTCCCTAAAAATTGTTATGGCAAATTATCGATACGACTTAAAATACATGTATATATGTATTCCATAAGAACCATTTCAGTATTAGGCATGTGCATTATTAGTAATTAATTCAGAATTGACATCAAGCATAAACTAATCCTAATGCAAAATTCAGTCTTTCTATCATCAAAATCCTTAAAATGCATATGTAGGTTTATATGTTTATATTAAATACCTAAGTACATGACTTGTGTACTTAGCTGAGATTGCTATACGACACACATATGTATAAAACAGTTAAAACCCGTTCTTAATAATGCCCTGTAGATCTTTTGAAAGACCTTAGACGACACTGATTGTTGCGTACTATTGGATTGGAACATAACACAACGACATAATTTTATTCAACTGTGTAGTAGCATATCACAGAAGAAATCAAGTCTTGATCAGAGACATGGGCATCGATACCCAAGCCAAACGATTGCTTTCCATTCTGACGTTTCTTTTTTTAATGTGTAAGTATATCATCAAAGTCTTGAATTCATCTTTAAAAAGAAAAAAAAATGTGTTCATATTTTCATGT